>NC_133659.1:237693775-238042067 GCF_037893015.1 Macrotis lagotis
GAGAAGTTATCCTTGAGGAGCAAATTGCTTGACCATGACTAGCAATAAATCTTTACTGTGACACACTGTATCTACTCAGCTGTGATATGCTGAGCTATATTAGTTATGATATGCCAAGAAGTGAACTTTGTAGGAACTCACTGCAATAAGAAATGGACCTACTGGGCCAGGAAGTACCTCCCCTGATCTGAGTTGAAGAGGAGGGCACAGGAACTTATAGCAACCAGTTTAACTTGGAGTTCATTCTCTTCTGTGACTTAAGTAGGTTTGGAAAAGGGAAAATACAGTTCAGGGTGAATACTGTATATCAGGTCTTGCTACAAATATTTTTTGGAAGTATTTTTTTTGGTAAAAGCAAATGGATCTTAATCAATTTATATTGGGGGGATATTGACTTTAATTGATATTGAGGGAATACACTAAATAAATGAGGGTTCATTATTGATAGTAATAGACAATCTCAGCATCCTGAGAGGGAAAAGTAGTTGCAGCACTTTCTGAAGCAGCCTGCTTATTCAAGTGATGGGTGAGTGAGTACAGAGACTTTTAAAAGGAAGCCAACTGGATTCAGGATTTTTCTTGTGAGTTTCAGAAACCAATCAGATAATATAATGTTTAGAGTGCTGGAGATCTGAATTTAAATCTAGCTTCAGACATTTACTCCCAATGTTATCCTGGACAATCATTTAACCTTTGATGCCTGAGTTTCCTCAACAATAAAAAGGAGATAATAGCATTTGTTGTAAAGATCAAATGAGTCAATATTTGTCAAACCCTAGATTTACAAAAAGTCTGTCCCACAGTAGGCATTTAATAAATACTTCTTTTCTTTCTTTGTTTCCTTTCTCCTTAGACTAAAGTGAATCAGAATACAATAGATGGGAGTTAGATAAGACTGGGTTGTTAAGTCACTTGACTGAAGTTTTTCCTACTCTTCCCAGATATGCACAGCAAGAACAACTTATTAAAGAAACAGTGTGGTATGTTCAGAATCGTAGTCATAGAAGTTTTATCATTGCTAGATGCTTCAGAGATCCTCTTCATGTATGTGCACCTAAAGAGTCCAGAACAACCAGTAAATCTAAGAAAACATCATCCAATTTCTTCTTCAATGAATTGTCCTGTTTATTGAGGGATGAGACCCAATTCTAAATGCTGTTATGATTTGATGAACCATTAACTATGCATTCTTTTTTTATTTAAATTTATTTTTATTAAAGATACTGAGTTTTACATTTTCCCCCAATCTTGCTTGCCTCCCCTCCCCCCACCCAGAGAGCAATCTGTCAGTCTTTCCTTTGTTTCCATGTTGTACCTTGATCCAAATTGGGTATGATGAGAGAGAAATCATATCCCTAAAGATAAGAGAAGTCTAAGAGGTAACAAGATCAGACAATAAGCTGTCTGTTTTTTTTTCTCTAAATTAAAGGGAAGAGTCCTTGCACTTTGTTCAAACTGCATAACTCCTTATCTGGATACAGATGGTACTCTCCTTTGCAGACTGCCCAAAATTGTTCCCGATAGTTGCCCTGATGGAATGAGCAAGTCCTTTAAGTTTGAGCATCACTCCCATGTTGCTGTTAGGGTATACAGTATTTTTCTGGTTCTGCTCATCTCACTCAGCATCAGTTCATGCAAATCCCTACAGCTTTCCTTGAAATCCCATCCCTCCTGATTTCTAATAGAACAATAGTGTTCCATGACATACGTATACCACAGTTTGCTAAGCCATTCCCCAATTGAAGGACATTTACTGGATTTCCAATTCTTTGCCACCACAAACAGGGCTGCTATAATTATTTTTGTACAAGTAATGTTTTTACCCTTTTTCCTCATCTCTTCAGGGTATAGACCCAGTAGTGGTATTGCTAGGTCAAAGGGTATGCACATTTTTGTTGCCCTTTGAGCATAGTTCCAAATAGCTCTCCATAAGGGTTGGATGAGTTGACAGCTCCACCAACAGTGTAACAGTGCCCCAGATTTCCCACATCCCTTCCAACAATGATCATTATCCTTCCTGGTCATACTGGCCAATTTGAGAGGTGTGAGGTGATACCTCAGTGAAGCTTTAATTTGCATTTCTCTAATAATTAATGATTTAGAGCATTTTTCATATGGCTATAGATTACTTTGATCTCCTCATCTGTAAATTGCCTTCACATATCCTTTGACCATTTGTCAATTGGGGAGTGGCTTTTTGTTTTAAAAATATGACGCAGTTCTCTGTATATTTTAGAAATGAGTCCTTTGTCAGAATCATTAGTTGTAAAGATTGTTTCCCAATTTACTACATTTCTTTTGATCTTGGTTACATTGGTTTTATCTGTGCAAAAACTTTTTAATTTAATATAATCGAAATCATCTAATTGGATTTTGGTGATGTTCTCCAACTCTTCCTTAGTCATAAACTGTTCCCCTTTCCATAGATCTGACAGGTAGACTAGTCCTTGATCTTCTAATTTGCTCATAGTATTGATTTTTATGTCTATGTCCTGTAACCATTTAGATCTTATCTTGGTAAAGGGTATGAGGTGTTGGTCTAATATAAGTTTCTTCCATACTAACTTCTAATTTTCCCAGCAATTTTTATCAAAGAGGGAGTTTTTATCCCAATGGCCAGACTCTTTGGGTTTATCAAACAGCAGCTTACTATAATCATCTCCTGCTTTTACACCTAGTCTATTCCACTGGTCCACCACTCTATTTCTTAACCAATACCAAACAGTTTTGATGACTGATGCTTTATAATATAATTTTAGATCAGGTAGGTCTAAGCCACCTTCTTTTGCACTTTTTTTCATTAAGTTCCTGGCAATTATTGACTTTTTATTTCTCCATATGAATTTACTTACAATTTTTTCTAACTTGTTAAAGTAATTTTTTGGAATGTTGATTGGTAGGGAACTAAACAGATAGTTTAGTTTTGGTAGAATTGTCATTTTTATTATATTAGCTCTACCTATCCATGAGCAGTTGATATTTGCCCAGTTATTTAAATCTGATTTAATTTGTGTGAGTAGTGTTTTATAATTGTTTTCAAAAAGATTGTGAGTCTGTCTTGGCAAATAGACTCCCAAATATTTTGTATTGTCTGAGGTTACTTTGAATGGAATTTCTCTTTCTAGCTCTTCCTGCTGTTTCTTGCTAGACATATATAGAAAAGTTGAGGATTTATGAGGGTTTATTTTATAACCTGCAACTTTGCTAAAATTGCTAATTGTTTCCAGTAGTTTTTTAGATGATTTCTTGGGATTCTCTAGGTAGACCATCATGTAATCTGCAAAGAGTGAGAGTTTTGTCTCTTCCTTCCCAATTCTAATTCCTTTAATTTCTTTTTCTTCTCTAATTGCTCCTGATAACATTTCTACTACAATATTAAATAGTAGTGGTGATAATGGGCATCCTTGTTTCACCCCTGATCTTATTGGGAATGCCTCTAGCCTCTCCCCATTCAATATAATGCTTGTTGATGGTTTCAGATAGATACTGCTAATTATTTTAAGGAACAGTCCATTTATTCCTACACTCTCTAGTGTTTTTAATAGGAATGGTTTGTCAAAAGCTTTTTCAGCATATATTGATATGATCATATGATTTCTGATAGGTTTGTTATTGATATAATTGAGTATACTAACAGTTTTCCTAATGTTGAACCAACCTTGCATTCCTGGAATAAATCCTACTTGATCATGATGTATTATCCTAATGATGACTTGTTGTAATCGTCTTGCTAAGATTTTATTTAGTATTTTTGCATCTATATTCATCAGGGAGATAGGTCTATAATTTTCTTTCTCTGTTTTAACTCTCCTGGTTTAGGTAACAGTACCATATTGGTTTCATAGAAAGAGTTAGGCAGAGTTCCATCTTTCCCTATTTTTCCAAAGAGTTTATGTAGGATTGGAACCAATTGTTCTTTAAATGTTTGGTAGAATTCACTTGTGAATCCATCAGGCCCTGGAGATTTTTTTTAGGGAGTTCAGTAATGGCTTGCTGAATTTCTTTTTCTGAGATAGGGTTGTTTAGGTATTTAATATCTTTCTCATTTAACCTGGGCAACTTATATTTTTGTAAATATTCATCCATTTCACTTAGATTATCAAATTTATTGGCATAGAGTTGGGCAAATAGTTTCGAATTATTACTTTAATTTCCTCCTCATTGGTGGTGAGTTCACCTTTTTCATTTATGATACTAGCAATTTGGGTTTCTTCTTTCTTTTTTTTAAATCAAATTGACCAGAGGTTTATCAATTTTATTGGTTTTTTCATAATACCAACTTTTGGTTTTATTTATTAATTCAATAGTTTTTTTGCTTTCAATTTTATTAATTTCTCCTTTGATTTTTAAAATTTCTAATTTGGTATTTGATTGGGGATTTTTGATTTGTTCTTTCTCTAATTTTTTTAGTTGCATGTTTAGTTCATTGATTTCCTCTTTCTCCAATTTATTCATATAAGCATTTAGAGATATAATATATCCCCTGAGAGTTGCTTTGAATGAATCCCATAGGTTTTGGTATGTTGTTTCATTATTATCATTATGTAGGATAAAATGGTTAATTCTTTCTATAATTTGTTTTTTGGTGCACTCATTTTTTAAAATGAGGTTATTCAATTTCCAATTTGTTCTGGGTCTATATATCCTTGGCCCTGTATTGCATATAACTTTTATTTCATTGTGATCTGAGAAAGATGTATTCACAATTTCTGCCTTTGTGCAGTTGATCCTTAGGTTTTTATGTCCTAGTACATGGTCAATTTTTATATAAGTTCCATGTATTGCAGAGAAAAAGGTATATTCCTTTCTATTCCCATTCAGTTTCCTCCATAAGTCTACTATATCTAATTTTTCTAACAATCTATTTACCTCCCTAATTTCTTTCTTGTTTGTTTTATGATTCAATTTATCTAGATCTGATAGCGGGAGGTTGAGGTCTCCCACTATTTGAGTTTTGCTCTCTATGTCTTCCTGTAATTCTTTCAGCTTCTCCTCTAAGAATTTGGGTGCTGTCCCACTGGGTGCATATATATTCAATATTGAAATGACTTTATTGTCTATGGTACCTTTTAGGAGGATAAAGTTTCCTTCCTTATCTCTTTTAAGGCTATCTATTTTTGCTGCTGCTTTGTCTGAGATAAAGATTGCTACTCCTGCTTTTTTTACTTCAGCTGAAGCAAAATATATTTTGCTCCATCCTTTTACCTTTACTCTATATGTATCTCTCTGCTTCAAATGAATTTCTTGTAAACAGCATATTGTAGGATTCTGGTTTTTAATCCACTCTGCTATTTGCTTATGTTTTAAGGGAGAGTTCATCCCATTCACATTCAAGGTTATGATTACTAATTCTTTATTGCCCTCTGTGCTATGTTCCCTCCCTTTGTATTTTTCCTCCTTTCCTCCCCTTTTATCCATATTCTCCTGTCTTTTGTTTCTGAAAACCACCCCCTTCAGTGTTTTTTCCCTCCTATATCACACCCTCCCCTTTCTTTCCCCTTTCCCTTTTTCCCTTTTCCCTTCCCTTCCTTTTGTTATTTCCCCTTATTTCCCCCACTCCCCTTCCCTTTCTCCATTCCCCCCCTCCTCTTTTCCCCTTTTAATACTTGAAAGGTTAGATGTTTTATAAGTTAACTGAGCATGTGTAGGTTGACTTTAAGCCAAATCTGATGAGAATAAGATTCAGGTGTTTCTCCTCTGCTCCCTTCTTCCCCACTATTACCATCGGTTTTTTTGTACCTCTTAGTGTAATAAGATTTGTCCCATTCAATCCCCTCCCTCCTCCCATCTCTTTCCTGTCCCCCTTTTTAGGGAAGTAGTGTTTTTTTTAGATCCTTCTGTCTAAGTCATAGAAAATTCTGAGTGTCTGTCCCTTCTAGTTCTGTACATTCTTTCGAATTAGAGTCAACATTCCTGAGAGTTGTTAGTCTTTCTCCCAAGTGGGGTTAAAGCCAGTTACATCCCATTGGATAGTAGTCTCATGGATAGGTCATGAATGTCCATCATTTCTGGCTGGGTGTATTCTCTCTGTTAGAGTTACATTTCTCAAGGTTTATGAGAATTTTTTTTTTACCCCCATGCTGGAGTTTAGCCAATTCCAATTTACTGAATTGCATTTTTTTTCTTTTACCACCCCCTCTTTTTTTTTTTTACCTTTTCATGTGTTTCTTGAACCTCCTCTTCGATGTCCAAATTTTCTGTTTAGCTTTGCTCTTTTCATCAGAAATTTTTGGAATTTGTCCATTTCGTTAAATGTCCATCTTTTTCCCTGGAAGAGAAGGCTCAGCTTTGCAGGAAAGTAGATTCTTGGCTGCATTCCAAGCTCCTGTGCTCTTCGAAACATCTTGTTCCAGGCCCTTTGATCCCTTAAAGTTGATGCAGCCAGGTCCTGCGTGATCCTTACTGTGGTTCCTTGATATTTAAATTGTTTCTTTCTGGCTGCTTGCAGGATTTTCTCTTTTATCTGATAGTTCTGCAGTTTGGCCACAACATTCCTTGGTGTTTTCCTTTTAGGATCTTTTTCTGGTGGGGATCCATGTACTCTTTCAATAACTACTTTGCCCTCTGATTCCATGATATCAGGGCAGTTTTCCATCACTAGATCCTGTAATATTAAGTCCAGGCTTTTTTTCCTCTTCAATGTTTTCAAGAAGTCCTATAATTTTCAGGTTGCCCCTCCTCGATCTATTCTCGAGGTCAGTGGTTTTGTTTATGAAGTATTTTACATTTGCTTCTATTTTTTCTATTTTTTGATTTTGTTTAACTGACTCTTGCTGTCTCATGGAGTCATTGGTTTCTGTAGACTCCATTCTTTTTTGGGGGGAGGAGTTTTCTTCATTAACTTTTTGCAAGTCCTTTTCCAATTGGTCAATTTTACTTTTGAAAGCGCTTTCCATTTGACCAATTGAGGTTTTGAGAGAATTAATTTCTTTTTGCATTTGCTCCTTTGAGGATCTGAGTGAATTATTCTCATTTTGTAATTGTCCAATTGATGATCTGAGAGATTTATTCCCCTTTTGTGTTTGTCCAATTGTACTTTCTAAGGTATTAATTCTTTCCCCCAAATTTTTAAGCTCCTTCCTTATTTCTTCAAGGAAGTCTTTCTGTGCTGGAGACCAGATTGTATTCTCCTCAGAGGTTCCAGGTCTCTCTGAGTTGGGGTCTTTCCCTTCCAGGAATTTTTCTATGGATCCACCTTTCTGCTGACCCTTCTTCATTATGCTAAGACCTTGAGTTGGTGGGGGGAAGGGTTCACCTGGGCTTGGGATCGCTAAAGGCTTTACTGAGTGCAGTTTCTTTGGCTGGCCAGTAGGAGGTGCTGGTTGCCCTCTCTGGAGTATCTGTGATCTTGGTTGAGAGGCCTTCTCCCTTTGCCCAAAGGCAGGAGTTGGAACTATTGAATTCTTTTGCCTTCAATCAATGGTGGGCTTTACCCTTGCCTGAGGTCATTCCCCAGATGGGCTCCTTCTTTTGCTCATACACCTGGGCCTGAGGCAGAAGTAATTTGCCTTTGTTTGAGGAAAAGCCTGTGTGCAATGGAGAGGTGCCCTCAGAGTTTCTCAGACCTGAGAAGTCTAGGGATGGTGGTCTCCTGCACCAGAATACTTCCCCCAGCTTGGTCCCAGAGCTCCAGGGGGACAGCACCAACACCAGCGCCTCTGCTTCCCCGTGGACCCAAGCCCCTTTCATCCAGCCCCACCGCTGATCCAGCAGGTCCCGCTCTCAGGCCCTCAGACTCCTGGTTCCAATTCAGCTGTTACTCTGGCTGATCCGGGGCAGATCCTCCCTTGGAGCCCAGACTCACCCGCCTGGATTCGTCCAAGGCTGCTGCAGGAGACAAATCCTGAGGTAGCTGTTCTTCTGGCTTTTCTTTCTGGGTTTTCTGTATTGGATTTCTTTTAAGAGGTTTGTTTCATGTGATAGATGGGGAAGAGATCAGGAGACTTTAGAACTGTGCCTGTCTTCTCTCTGCCATCTTGGCCCCAGTCTTCAACTATGCATTCTTTAAAATTTTTTTTATTTCTTTAAGGCAAAGGAGTTAAGTGACTTGTCCAAGGTCACATAGCTAGGCAATTATTAAATATCTGAAACCATATTTGAAATCTCCTGACTCCAGGGCCGATGCTCTTTCCACTGTGCCACCTAGCTGCCACAGTTATGCATTCTTAAGGCTCAAAAATCCCTTTCAGTCAACAAAAGTGCGCCACAGAGGAGCCATTTAAAGACTCTCTCCTGCTTCCCTGATCCAATAGACAATCAAGATTTTCTCCTAAAACAGTCCTATCAGAGGTGTTTTAATAATGATAATGATGATGATGATGATATTAAAATTACCATAAAGCAAATAAAAGACTGGTCCAAGCTCCTGGGTGCTATAACCCAAAGCAGATTCACTCACTGATGTATTGCAATCTTCCCTGATCCTGTTCCTCCTATGTGGAATAGCACCTTCTTTTTTGGACTTCAGAAGCTACACTCTCATTCACTAGGGAGTTGATTTATTCAGTTTTAGAATTTCTTTTATCATGGATCTAAACTTTCTTGATTGACAGTTGATGGTTTCCTTGTCTGCTACATTTAATCAGTCCAAAACCAGACCAAGTTTTGTATACATCTCATTGCCTCCTCAGAGGGCATCTTGCCATCCTCCCTACCCCCAGAGTCCTTCTCTCCTCAACCTCCCCCCTTTCCACTTTCGATTTTTGTTGAAATGAATTCAATGCCACCTGTTGTTTGCAATCTCAGATTTTGTTGAAATTATTCTAAGTAATTACAGCTATTGCAGTTTGGACCAAAGTCTTATTGAATCTTTTAGCAAGGAATAATTGTTTTCATTTATGTGTGGTTTTTCCATTAATTTCATAGATAGTTTAATTTAATTAACCATTTTAACATTGTGGATACTGTCATTGAATTAAGGGCCATAAAGAGGTGAGTTTAGAGAATGCTGAAGTCATTAAGACAAATTAGTCTTGAAGTTCTCAAATACCAGTTAGGCATATCTTTTGCTTTCTCAAAAATTACATAAAAGCAACATTTAAAGTCATTTTATTGTATAATGATTTGGGAGATTTTGAAATTTTCTTTGCTATTTTCCTTAAAGATGAAAAAAGATATTTAATGTAAACAAAATAGGCAGGTAAGAATCAAATGGAAATAAAATTCAAAAGGAACAGATAGTAGAAGAGAGTTGAATGTGAAGGAGGTCAGGGATTTTGATACCAGTGAATATTTCACACTTTAGGGAATTATCATTAAAAAAAAATCTATCTATGGGTTAGAGAATTACCCTGCTAATTTCAAGAGATTGTTACAGACTCCCTTGTTGCTGTCTTTTCCAAATATTTGCTTTCTTATCTCAAAGTCAGGCAGAAATATAGTGTTTGGTATATAGTAGGTACTAAATAAGTACTTATTCCTTTCCCTTTCTTCTTTGTCAGTAATGAAACTTCTTGTGCTTCCTGCCATATTCTTATTGAACTGTATGTCTGGTGAAGGAACTTCTTTTCCCAAAATGTCTTTCTGGGCATTCAATAAGGGTAGCTGTGCATCATGGGGCAGATTCAGTCCCAGGACCCTTGGCCCAGTCCAGCTTGGTCTGGACAGTGGGTATTGGCTAAAACTAATCAAGAATTAGCTAGGATTGAGCACCTCATTTTATGACTAGGCTAGATCTACCATTGTGGAAAATGTTCAATCACTGTGCAAGATTTTAAGGGCATTTTATATCCAATATTGGCTAGAGAAGTTCATTGTATCAAGTGTTGTAACTTAAAAGGGAATGGTCTACAAGAAGGACAAAAGCTTACCCCAGGCAACAACATGGAACATTGGAGTTGGGGGATGGGGAGGTTCTGTATAGAGGTAGCCAGATAAAATGCCACCTGTGGAAATTTTTGTCTAATGCCTTGGGTATAATAAGTTATTGTGAATAGTAGGAAATTTGAGGATCTGCAACCATTCTTTAAAGCTAATATGAGAGGGCACCATGTCTAGTTATGTTAGGGAAATGGGATTAAAATGTTTATGTTATTCTATGTAGCTTACTTTATAACTTTTTGGTTGGGAAAATGAACAGATAACAGAAAACAATTCTGGCCATAGAAAAGTTACTATGGTGACTAGAAATATCAAAACACACACTCAGGGGAAGCTAGGTGGTACAGTGGATAGAGTACTGACCCTGGAGTCAGGAAGGCCTTAGTTCAAATCTGGCCTCAGACATTTAATAATCGCCTAACTGTGTGACCTTGGGTAAGTCACTAAACACCATTACCTTGCAATAAACCAAAAAAAACCCCAAACCAAATAAAAAAACCAAAAACCATACACTCAGAAGAAGATAACAAAGTCAAATCTCCTACATTCAAAGGGCTCCAAGAAAAATAGGAATTTTGTTTCAGTCTATGGAAGAATTAAAAAAAGATTTGAAACTCAAGCAAGAGAGATAGAGAAAAAATTGAAAAGAGAAATGAGAGTGATGTAAGAAAAGTATGAAAAACAAATCAGCAGCTTGGTAAAGAAGATAAAAAAATACTGAAGAAAATAACACCTTAGGGGCAGCTAGGTGGTGCAATGGATAGAGCACCAGCCCTGGAATCAGGCGTATCTGAGTTCAAATCTGACCTCAGACACTTAATAATGACCTAGCTGTGTGGCCTTGGGCAAGCCACTTAACCCCATTGTCTTGCAAATATCTTAAAAAAAAAGAAAATAACACCTTAACAAACACATAACAAACAGACCAAATAGTAAAAGAGGTCCCAAAATACCAATGAATAGAAGAGTGCCTTAAAAAGCAGAAATGGTCAAATTGAAAAGTAGTCCAAAAATTCACTGAAGGAATAACTGCTTAAAAAGTAGAATTGACCAAGTGGAATAGAAGTATGAACATTTACTGAAGAAAAATAATTCCTTAAAAAATTAGAATTGAGCAAATGGAAGATATTGACTTTATAACAAATCAATAAAACAAAACCAAAAGAATGAAAAAATAGAAGACAATATGAAATATCTCAGTGGAAAAACAATGACCTGGAAATTAGATTTGGGGAGATAATTTGAAAGTTACTGAACTATCTGAAAGCCATGATCAAAAACATCTTTCAAGAAATTTTCAAGGATAACTGCCATGATATTCTAGAACCAGATGAGAAAATAGGAATTGAAAGAATCCACTAATCACCTCCTGAAGAGTTCCTAAAACAAAAAGTCCCAGGAATATTTTAGCCAAATTCCAGATCTCTTAGGTCAAGGAGAAAATATTACAAGCAACTAGAAAGAAACAATTCAAGTAACATGGAATCACAGTCAGGATAACATAAGATTTAGCTGCTTAGACATTAAAGGATCTTGGACTTGGAATATGGTTTTTCAGAAAGCAAAAGATATTGGATCACAACCAAGAATCAACTATCCATCCAAACAGAGGGAAAAGATGAACATTTGATAAAATAGGGAACTTTCAAAGTTTTTGATGAGAAGATCAGAGTTGAACAGAAAATTTGACTTTCAGATAAAAATCTAGAGAAACATGAAAAGGTAAACAGGAAAAGGAAGTCATAAGAGACTTAATGATGTTGAACTATATATTCATAGTGGGAAGATGGTGTTAGTAATTCTTATGAACTTTGTCATTATTGAGACACTTAGAAGGGATACATATGTACATTCAAACATGTTTATCTATCTATCCACCAATAGTTTTCAGATGAGGTTATTAATATGATCTATAGTCATATTAAAAAGTTCAAACTCATTGTTTCAAATAAAAACAATTGTGGGATACTACCTCATAATTATTAGATTGACTAATAGAACAGAAAAGGAAAATGACAAAAGTTGGAGGGGATATAGAGAAAATGAACCATTAATGCACTATTGGTAGAGTTGAGAACTGATTAACCAATCTATAGAGCAATTTGAAACTATACCCAGGGGCTATAAAATTATGCATGTTCTTTTACATGTGCCTCTGACAATATTCCAAAAGAGATTCAAAATAAAAAGGAAAGTTCCTATATATACAAGGGTATTTATGACTACTCTTCTCTGGTGGCAAGGAACTGGAAATTGAGGGGATAGCCATTAGTAAGGGAATGGTTAAATAAATTGTGGTGTGTGATTATGATGGAATGATATTATGGCTATAAAAATGATGAGTAGAATGATGCTCTCAGAAAAACTTGCAAAGACTTATATAGAGCTGATACAAAGTGAATTGTACTGCCTTCAAAATAATTACATTATTGTAGGATGTGCAACTATGAATGACTTAGCTTTTCTCAACAATTCAAAGACCTAAGAAAACTCTGAAGGACTTATGCTAAAGAATGTTTTCCATCCCTAGAGAAAGAGCTCTTTGTTTTTAGAATACAGATTGAAACGTACTTTTTTTAAACTTTATTTTTCTTGAGGTTTCTTTTTTCAGGGAGCGTCTATGTTTTCTTTTGCAACATGGAAATGTTTTGCATTACTACACATTTATATCTTTTATCAAATTGATTACCTTTGCAATGAGAGGTTTAGGGAGGGTGGAAGGGAGAGAATTTGGAACTCAAAGTTTAAAAATGAGCATTAAAATTGTTTTACATGTAACTGGGGAAAAATAAACTACTAAACGAATTAAAAAATAAATGCTAGCTCATTTTACTATTCCTATTCTGTTTAAGTATGTATTTCTTATATTGGTCTATTTCTTCAGAGTGTGTTACAGGTTTATATCTCCAGATGAATCTTTATAGCTAGACTTTCAAATATTTTATAGATTTTATAGTTATTTTGAATAGAATTTCTCTCTCAAATTCTTTCTGCTGGATTTTGTTGGTTATTTCTAAGAATGCTTTTAATTTACTTATATTTATCTTATATCCTGAACTTTGGTTATCCTTTCTTTCTAAATAGATAGTAGTTTTCTGAAACAACTGATCAATCATTACTTAATTATGAACATATATCATGAAAGGGATAGGAAAATACTTTTTAATTCCCACAGAATAATAAAAAAGTTGTTAAGGATTGGGACCTTTGGTTATTAGCATTGATTATTCTATTAACCTAATCTTTTTTATTAGAAGGGTTAGAATAAATTATTTCTTTGCCCCTTTCCAATAGCTCAGCCTCATATTCATTCTTTCTCTGTCTCTGTCTCTTTTTTCATATTCTGAGGATGGCATGCCTAGTTGGCTTTGGAAAGTCAACAGGTTGAATAAAAGAACTGATTTGAATTTCTGATGAAAGGGAAAACATTAAAAAAACTTTTAAAAAATTATGCTTGGGGCAGTGGTATAATGGCAACTACCATGTTTGTTACTGAAAGTCATTTCAGACATATACAAAAGACTAAGGGTTCCTTCTTTTTTCTTTTCTTTTTTTTTTTTTTAGTATTTTCAGCTCATTTGTTTTTATCAATTCATTACTGATTTCTAATATTTTCTTCTTTTTTGATCCTACTATCTGAATTCCCAAATTCAATTATTATATTGTACCTCTCAAACTTCCAGTTGGCAACAAAATTGAGAAAATTGAGGGTCAGAAGCATTATACAACTAGTGACTGATCAAATCACATCAAGGTCAGAGGGTTGAGATAGGGAATGAAAAATGAAAACAAAGAAAATGAAAGCAAGAACTGAATAAAAGAGTTAGGAAAAAGAAAAAACATTTTAATTCAATTTATTTTAGCTTATTTTTGTTAATTCAATTGTTAATTGTTCAATTAAAAATTGAACTCATGGACTGCAAAATTTTCTATTATATCTTATGGTCTCTGGTAGATACTTTAAATAATGGGATAATCTAGTCTTATTGGGAGCTACCTGTTTTTCATCTAGTCACATTATTTCTGTGTGTTTATGTCTGTATCCATATGTCTGTGTCCATATCTATTTTCATATGCTATATATTTGGTTCAGTTATTGTGTTCTAATCATAGAGATATAGCAATCTCTCTCAAGGGAGATAAAATATGTTTTTCTTTGTCTTAATTTTGGGGGAGAATCCATTTTCTTGAAAACATAATTCCTTCTTCCAATTCAAGTTCATGGCATTCTAGTCTGCACCCATTTTTAAAATTTATTTTATATTTATTTACACATTACTAAGAGTAAACATAATCTCCTTTCCCCTCACAAACATATAAAGCCTCATGAGAAATAAAGTGAAAGAAAGAGAAAAAAAATACATGCTTCAGTCTGTTTCTGATAGCATCAGCTCTGTCTCGGATTGCATTCTTTATCATAAGTCCATCAGAGAAGTTACTTCCATATTTTTCCCTCAGTTGCTCTTGCTGTAGTTTATTGTAATTCCCTCCATCCATTCCTCCCCAATACCATGTATTATATTTTCTTTCTCCTTTCACTTTGTTCCTCTTCAAAACTGCACTGTGGGGCAGTCAAGTGGTGCAGTGGGAAGAGCACTGGCCCTGGGGCCAGGAAGCCCCAAGCCTACATCCCACCTCAGAGACCCAACAACAAGCCAGCCCCTTAGTCCTAGATGCCACCCAATCCCACCACATTACAAAAAGGAAAAAAAGGAAATGGATTATATCTGACTATCCTCTCCCATTATCTACCCTCTCCTCTATCATCTACATCCCCCTCCCCTCCCTCTGTCCTCTTTCTCTCCTTTTTCTTCTAAATTTCTATACCCTTTTGAGTATGTATGCTGTTTCCTCTCTGAGCCATTTCCATTGAAATTGAAGACTCCATCATTCCCCCTCACCTTTCCCCCTTCCATACCATTGTAAAAGCTATTTCTTGACTCTTTTACTTGAAACATCTTAGCCTATTCTACCTCTCCTTTCTCTTTCTCCCAGTACATTTCCCTTTCACTCATTGACTCCATTTTTATAATATATTATACCTTCCAATTCAGTTTACTTCTTTTCCTTGTCTACATATGCTCCTTCTACCTGCTCTAATAAAAGAATATTATCAATATCTTCCCATGGAGGACTACACACAGTTCATCATCACTAAATCCCTCATAATTTATCCTTCTCATTCACCCTCTCTATGCTTCACCTGAGTCCTGTCCTTGAAGATCAAACTTTCTGTTTGGCTCTGGCCATTTCAACAGGAATACTTGAAATTACCCTGTTTTGTTGAAAGTCCATCTTTTCTTCTGGAAGAGGATGTTCAATTTTGCTGGGTAGTTGATTCTCGGTTGCATTCCAAGCTCTTTTACCTTCTGGAATATTATATTCCAAGCCCTATGAGCCCTTAATGTGGATGCTGCAAAGTCCTGTGTGATCCTGACTGTAGTTCCACAATATTTGAATTGTTTCCTTCTGGCTGCTTATAATATTTTCTCTTTGACTTGGGAGTTCTGGAACTTGGCTATAATATTCCTGTGGGTTATTTTTTTGGATCTCTTTCAGGAAGATATTGGTGGATTCTCTCAATTTCTATTTTGCCCTCTGCTTCTAGGATACCAGGGTAATTTTCCTGTAGAAATTCCTTAAAAAATGAAGTCAAGGTTCTTTTCCTGACCCTGACTTTCAGATAGCCCAATAATTTTTAAATTGTCTCTTCTGTATCTGTTTTCAAGATCAGTCATTTTTTTCAATGATATATTTCACATTTTCTTCTAGTTTTTCATTTTTTTGATGTTGAATTATTGTGTCTTGATTCCTTACAAAGTCATCAGCTTCCTTTAGCTCCATTCTATATTTGAAGGATTTGTTTTCATCAGAGATCTTTCTTATCTCCTTTTACATCTGGCCAACTCTGCTTTTTAAGGCATTCCTCTCCTCATTAACTTTTTGTATTGTTTTATCCATTTGACCTAAACTAGTTTTTAACATGTTGTTTTATTCAGCATTTTTTTGGATCTCCTTGACTAAACTGTTGACTTGGTTTTCATGTTTTTCCTACATCTCTCTCATTTCTCTTCCAAATTTTTCCTCTACCTCTCTTCCTAGATTTTCATGATTGCAATAGTTTGAGCCCAACTCCTATTTTTCTTGGATGCTTTGCAGAATCTTGGACTTTCTTTTTTTCTGAATGTGTGTTTTGATCCTTCTTGGGCCCAAAGTAATTGTCTGTGGTCAGGTTCCTTTTGTTCTGTTTATTCATTTACTCAGCCTGTGTCCTGGTTTTGGAGTGTTTCCTGAGCTTTTGAGCATTATTGGCACACCCCCACAAGGACCTCAGTTCCTTCAAGGTCTTATGGGAGGCTTTGGCTGCTCTCCTCTTTGTGCTCTAGTTTGTGGATGACCACAAGCACACCTCTCTGACCTGGGGCTGTGAGGAGGGTCTTTGCTCTATGACAGTATGGGGACCCAGACTACAACCAGTGTCTGAATATGCACACAGTCCCAGAGTCCTATCCCAAGGACAGAGGAGAAACCTCTACAGTTTATCCCTACTCCCTTACCTTCTATGGGCTGAGGACTCTGGAAACAGCTGCCAGGTGGTTCCCTGCTGGGTGGCTCTATGGAGCTATTTCTGTTTCCTGGGATCTGAAATGCTCTGAGATCCCTGGCCACACTGAAGAGGGCCACACTGGCCTGAGCTTTGTGTTCACTCTGGCAATGGTTTCCCCTTTGATCTTCCAAGTTGGGCTTGGTGCTCCTTGGGGTGGCAGGTATGGAAACTTCTTCAGCTGCTAGGAGCCAGGACTCCAAGGGACCCCCAGGTGCCCTGCGAGCTGTTCCCAGAAGGCTGGAGCTCCTTTGCTCCTGCATGTTGCTGCCCCCTCCAACTATGTGGAACAGAACTTTACCATGATTTTCCAGGTTACCGTGGGCTGGAGAATTGCCTCACTGGATCTTTTGGTGGGTTATGTCTCTTGAAAATTTAATCAGAGTACTAATTTTAAGGTTTTTGAAATATTTTGGAGGAAAGGCTGTTCTCCTACTGCCATTTTGACTCTACCCCATGTCTGAACCCATTTTAAATAATTTATTCAAATGAATTGACCATCAAGATTCATTATGATCACTGATTAATTTTTATATTTTCCTTAGTACAATGATGAGAACACTTTGTGTAAAATATGTATGCAATGTCGGACTCTTCTCTATATTTAGCAGCTGTGTATCACTGTGTGACTTAATGAGAAGTGGAATAGACATCTCTAGTTTATACTTCCACAATCCTTCTCCAAGGATTAACAGGGGAAGCAGGAGGTTGGGGACAGCACCTTAAACACACTGCTGTCCTTAGTGTAGGTACTGGCTCTCAGTCTGGGGGAAGGATATAATTTTCTGGTTTATATTAAACAACTAATTTATTTTTGTAAATGGGGAAAGGAAGGCCCCAAAGTTTAAGTTGAAGATTTGACTGCATACTATATCTAAAACGAATATACATATAGAAGATAGCAAAGAAATCCCGTTTATCCAAACTGACAGAAAAACAGAAATCAGAAAAGGTATGCATAGAAAAAAAATATACCAGACAAGGCAGAATGAAGAAATTCTCCCACTGAGAGTGTAGTAACTCAGTTCAAATAAGAAAGAAAGTCTTGGCTCTCACCTAAGGAAAAAACTCCCAAAGTCTCTAGTGCAGTTAGGAATTGAGACATGATGGAGAATGGCAACTCCTCCCTTGTCTTCCCAAGGTCTATTTCTTGAGCACCCTGAAGTAGGTTTGGCTTCTCTCAGCTTCCTTCTCAAAATTAGAAGCAAGAGAAGCAGAGCCAAGATGGCCGAGTAGAGACAGGGTCTTGCCTTAGATCTTCCCAACTGAAATTATTAAGTGATATTATTTGGCATATCTAGAAAGAAGAGGAAAAATTGAGTGAATGAGACAAGGTGACTCAACAGCTTATTCTTGTTCAAGATAGCAAAATTGGATTCTCTCTTTTAAATGAGGAGAAAGGAAACAAAGTAAGAAAATAAGCATTTATTGAATGCCTACTCTGATCCATGTACTTTGTAAAGCCAAGAGCATTAAAAATATTGTCTTATTTGATCTTCCCAATAAGGGAGGTGTGAATATCTCCATTTTACAATCGAGGAAATTCTGGCACCAGAAGTAACATGACTTGTCCAAGGTTACATTGCCAGGTAGTTTCTGAAGCTAGATTTGAATTCAGGTCTCCAGACACCAAGTCCAGTGCTCTAAACTTTGTACTACCTTATTGCTTTCTGAGGTGCACAAGGAAAATCCTAGATCCAGTTCTGATTTTTTAGGAAGTCTCTATGCTCACTCTCCTAAGGATGACTTGAATGAGCAGGTTACTTCCTAAAGGGCTGCTACTACTTTTTCTTCTGAGAATCCTCGGGGCAATCCTGGAAGTATAAGGTTGTCTATTTCTATCAGTGAAGAACTCTCATTTGACATATTTTCCCACTATCAATATAAGTTTAAATTTCCCAAATATAAATTATTTGATTAACATTCATTAGTTTTTTTACAAAAGAATACTTACTATCCTCCCTGAACTGAGAAACATTAAACATACAGAGACAGAAGAAATAGCAATTTCATGGGTTTTCAGGTATGTCAAGATGGGATATAAGAAAGCTACTGACAGGCAACAAATTGTTAGTGATGCTGCTATTTCCCTTCCACCAGAAGGCCCACATCATTTCTTCTTGAAAGTTTCCAGTAAAAGACAATCTCTTTGAGCCTTTCAGCACATACACTTAGTTTTGATTCAGCAGCCAATTAAAAGTTCTTTTCTCACCTTATAATAAACAAATAGGAAGCAGTTATAGGACACCTGCAACTATTCTAAATCATATAGTTTAATGGCCCCTCCAGTACCCAGTTTTGGAAGCAGCCTCTGCAATGATTGTGAATATGTGTGCATGAGCCTGTGCCCTCACTGGCTGATCTTATCCAAAATGAATGAATCAAAACCCTAAAATTATCTCTTATTTAAGTTCTGTCTCAAGCCAACAGAAAGCCTGATATAATTCTACCTTGACTTGAAACCCCATCCTTTCTAAATCTCTGTGTTCTAAAACCAAACACCACTCTTCCTGCCCCAGGTCTTATTTAAGGACATACACAAAGAAAAAAAAATGATAAAATAAGTTATGTCTTCTCTATAGTGAACTGGCTTTTAAAACTATTACTTAAAATAGACAAAAACAACTTTAAAGAACAGAAACTGTTGTGTCAGACAAAAAGGGAGCAGAAAGAGAGAAAGTGGTTGCATTGATTGCCTGGATTCTCTACTAGAGGAAAGATCACCAATGATTGGAAGCTCCTTTTGCTTTGTTCATATGTAGTTACTTACTATCCTCCCTGAACAGAGACAGAAGAAATAGCAACTTCATGGGTTTTCAGGTATGATCAAGATGGGATATAAGAAAGCTACTGACAGACAACAAATTGTTAGTGACACTGCTACTACCCTTCCACCAGAAGGCCCACATCATTTCTTCTTGAAAGTTTCCAGTAAAAGACAATCTCTTTGAGCCAAGGTGAGCCAAGACACTATGCTTTCTTTTTCCTCTCTCATCCAGCTCCTCTTTCCATGATGAAGGCAGATGTTGCTCTATAACTGTTTCTACAGCCAGTTTAACCTTCATCTCTCCTTGAAGACTAGAAGCTTCTCCTGGACAGAAAGAAGACAATTCTATCCCATCCCCTTTGAACTATACCTCAAAGGAACCCACTCAAGCCATTTTCATTTGTTTATTTTTGTATGAGATAAACTTAGAGAGGAAGAAGCTATGGTGCCCAGAAAAGACTTCTTACAGGAAATGTAGTGCTTGAACTGAGGTCCTTGTGTTGCAAAGCAACAGTAAGTGCAGCTATAATTTAGCTTCAGTTCAGATCAGAGAAGAAATGACCATGAGTCTCAGATTATGAAAATTATTAAATTTAATAAGAAGCAAAAATTATAAATTTCAGTGAAGAAAAATCTTAGTAAAATCACAAGACACAATAAAAGATCATCTTACCCACACTGAGTTTTCACTTGTCACAATCAGTGACACAATCAGTCATCACCTGTAAGAGATCAAACCCTCCACAGTTTTGCAGGGAAAATTCCTCCAGGATAGCAGGGGAGGCTCCTAAGAACAGCCCCTGTGCTTCTAGCTCAAATAACTTAGCCTACATGCAGGGGTCCAGCCTCCACAGGGTCCTTGGAACCTGACAGGAGGGATAGAGTCAGTGAAATGTGTTGAGTCAACAAGTGGGTAAAGGCAGGAGCAGGTTGACTGACTGTCAGCTGCTTAGATTTATTTTTATAGTCTCAGAATCATATGAAACAAGCAAACTAAAATCATTTCCTTGGTTACAAAAGTGTACAATTTTCATCATTAATCACATAGTTCATATGGTTACAAGTTTGATCATGTAGTGGTTACAAGTGTGATTATCATGTAGTTAATTTTCTTGTCCCTGCTCAGACCGTGATGACCTCAACCTGCCTATTGCCTAGTTTGTTGCTGCATAGTAAAGTTATTAATTAGAACTTTCTTTATAATAATCTTTGATATAACTTGTTTAATGGAATGCTTTTATGTTTTTGTGCCACATATGTAATGTTTTTTGATATGCTCCCTTGACAACCTATAGTGAGGGTAGTGATGTTTGTCCACCCGTCCATTGACTCCTTCAGTAACCAATTTTCCTTTCAATCCTTGTTGGTAGATGCTATGGTTTCTATGACTTTTTATTCTTTCCCAATAAACTAAGGCTGTTAGAGTTCACATATTGGTTACCTATACTAACTATTCTCTCACCATCTTTATCATATATTCCTGTGTATGATAAGGGGGGCAAAACTGTTAATTTCCCTGTAATTCTAGCTGACCCATCTTGTATCTGGTTTCCCTGTATATATTCTGCCATCTCCCTGGAACTCCCAGTGCTGTATCTTCCAAAGATTTCATAATGTTGAAGCCTTTTGTATGACTCAGGGAGAGGCAGTCCTGTTAAAATTTGGGTAGAGTTCAGAATCTGTTTTATTTAAGGAATTTCTCTCAAATCCTTCCTTTATATTCATTCCACTATTAGGATGATTAAGTTTTGCAATCAATAATAGACCTATAAATATGGGTATCCATGGAATCCCTATATATATATTGAAGAAGGAAATGTTGTTCCATCAGGCAGTGTGACTGCCTTGAGTCTTCTTGCCGCGACTGTGTCAAACAGCTTAGAAACCCTGGCTCCCAACACCTACAAATGAAGAAGGTTCAATACCAAGTCTAATGATCTGCTTCTGGCGGTAGTTTCAGGTCCAGGAACTGGAGATCCTGAAAATACCTCAAGGGAATATTTATTCTTAATAAGAATGGCCAGCTCTCCCGAAGCCTAATCATTTCTCAATCTGCTTAAATACACAGATCCAGGCTTATCTTGTCAGTTTGAGGTGAGAAAATGAGCAACTTTTAGTAAGGACAATAAGACTTTTTAAAATACCCAGTAGGGTCCTGGATGCAAATATTCCAAATTTTTGAATTCACCATTTAGCAATCATTGGTGAGTGCATTCAGAATATCTTATACAGAAGAAAGCACAAAAGTTAGGGTGGATGTCAAAATCTGTTTCTCATCATCATTTTAAAGAATTTCTTCAAATTCATCTTTATATAGATTATGCCTGAACTCTTAAAACTCCTCTTAAAGGGAGAAATCTCAATCTATTTTTTAATGCATTAAATTTCAAGAGTGTATGAATTTTCCACCACTATTATTATTAAGGTCAAATTATTTCTAATAATTTAATATAATCCTAAACAAAATATATTGCTCAATCTATTTTTTTTTTTAATTTTTAGTTTTTGCAAGGCAATGGGGTTAAGTGGCTTGCCCAAGGCCACAGAGCTAGGTGATTATTAAGTGTCTGAGGCCAGATTTGAACTCAGGTACTCATGACTCCAGGGCCAGTGCTCTTATCCACTGTGCCACCTAGCCGCTCCAAAATTGAAGATTGAGTGCACAATTATCTGAAAATAGAAGATAATGCACCAACACTCCCTCCACTTTGGTCAAGCCTTTTCAAGTTGAAGAATTTACCATTAGGGTGGGAGCTGACCTAGATGCTGCCCCATTGAAGGTCTACTGACATTTATGAATGGACAATAAAACAAAAATTCGTGTCAAAACAAAAATTTGTGTCAGAACTCACTCAGACACACACAAATAAAAGCTTAATTCTTCAGTTTTTGTTGTTGTTTATTTGTTTCAGCCATTTCTAACTCTTTGTGATCCCATTTAGAGTTTTCTTGGCAGAGATAGAATTGCTTTGCCAAGTCCTTCTCCAGATTGTTTTGTAAATGAGGACATTGAGACAAACAGAATGAAGTGACTTGCCCAGGGTCACACAGATAGTAAGTGTCTGAAATCACATTTGATTTCAAATTTTCCTAATTCCACACTTAAATATTCTGTGCACTAAGCCATTTAGCTGCCCTAATATAATATTTTGCAATTTTTTTGATACAAGGATAATTATTCATTTTTTCTCCAGAAGTTAGTATATGGGAGGCTAGGCTATTGTCTAAGCTTGTGGTTTCTCTAAGCAGTCTCTCCTTTCCCTCCCACCACTTACTGTCCATTTTCCCCACCTCCTCTCACAAGACCCAGTGTCTGGAGCTTGATTTTTAAATTTATGTTGTGCTGCACACAATTTCTAATTAACTAAATTAATCACAACACTGTCAAATTTAATTAACTTTTTAGTTCTTTAATCTAATATTGTACATTTGGTCTTTATCATTGCCATTTGTCATTGGGGTTATATAATTTAAATAAATATTATATTTCTTTCTGCCAGGGGCTAGGGTTATCTAACCTAGGTGTTCAGAATATCTATACAGATCTGTTCTCAGAATACTTTTGCTTTTTCAATAACCTGAGGTTACTTAACATGGGCACTAAGAGTAATGAAACATGTCTGATATAAAATTTTCCCAGATTAGGTTTAAGACAATCAGCAATCCTCTGTCCTTTTCATGGTAGTTTAATGTCTTCCAAGACCCTCAGTGAACCAGGTTCCAATTGGTTAAAATTGCTCAAATATGATTTATTTATTTATTTTTTTAAATTTATTTTTTTATTCTCGTTTTGTACAAATGTTTTTTTACATTAATAAAATATACTTGTTTACAAGTAAACAAAATACCCCTCCCCCCATGAATATAGATAGACTTGCTTGGGCGCAAAAAGTAAAGGGGAGAGAAAAAAATTAAAATTAAAAAAATAATAGTAATAATTGTAGGTATGGCCAGGTGGCGCAATGGATGAAGCACCTGCCCTGGAGCCACGAGCACCCGAGTCCATATCCATCCTCGTAAACCCAATAATCACCCAGCCATGTGATATGCAAGCCACCGAATCCCCACTGCCCTGAAAAAACCAAAAAGAAGGAAAAAAAAGACCCAAAATAAAATAAAATAGTAATAATAGTAGGGGTGTCTGGGTGGCAGACAGAGCATTGGCCCTTGAGCCAGGAGCACGTGGGTCCGAATCCGGCCCCAGACACCCAAAGATCACCTTGCTATGTGGCCCCAGGCAGGCCACCCAGCCCCACTTGCCCTGCACCCTCCCCCAAATACTATTAACAAAAAATGTGCTTCAGTCTTTGTTCCAACACCATAAACTCTGTTGTGGGTGGATCACATTCTTTATGATAAGTCCATCACAAAAGTTACTTCCATATTTTTCCAACGTTGCCATTACTGATCGCAACTCCCTCCTTTCATATTTCTCCACTACCATGTACTATATTTTCTCTCTCCTTTCACTCTGACTCTGCTGTAGGGTTGCTGAGTGGTGCAGCAGACAGATTCCCTGGTCCTGGGGCCAAGAAGCCCTGAGCCCCCATACCACCCCTAAGGCCCAGAATCCACCTGGCCCTATGGTCCTGGGCAGGCCATCCAATCCCAGCCCCTTGCAAGAAATAAAAAAGAAAATGTGTTATATCTGACCACTGTCCCCCCATGGTCCATCCTCTCCTCCTTTATTCACATCCCCACCCCTTCCCCCTGCTCCCCCCTCCTTCTTACTGCAGTTGTCTATACCCCATCGAGTATATTTGCTGTTTTCTCTCCTAGCTATCTCTGATGAGAGCAAAGGTTCCCTCATTCCCCCTTGCCTCACCCCTTCCATATCATTGCAATAGGTCACTGAAATAAAAAAAATCTTATTATGTGAAATATCTTGGACTATTCCCCCTCTCCTTTTTCTTGCTCCCATTCCATTTCCCTTTTTTGCTATTGACTCCATTTTACACAATATTTTATCTTCAAATTCAGCTTTCTCCTGTGCTTCAACTATAAAAGCTCCCTCTACCTGCTCTATTAACTGAGATGGTTCATATGAATATTATCAGTATTATTTTTCTATACATGCAGTTCATCCTCATTAAGTCCCTCATATTTCCCCCCTCCCCTCCAATTTCTATGCTTTACCTGATTCCTGTATCTGAAGATCAAACCTTCTGTTCAGCTCTGGCCATTCCAAAAGGAACTTTTGAAATTCCCCTGGTTCATTGAAAGTCCATCTTTTTCCCTGGAAGAGGACATTCAGCCTTGCTGGGTAGTTCATTCTTGGCTGCATTCTAAGCTCTTTTGCCTTCCGGTATATTGTATTCCAAGCCCTACGAGCTTCCAATGTAGTTGCTGCTAAGTCCTGTGTGATCCTAACTGCAGCTCCACAATATTTGAACTGTGTCCTTCTGGCTGCTTGTAATATTTTCTCTTTGACTTGGGAGTTCTGGAACTTGGCTATAATATTCCTGGGGGTTGGTTTTTTGGGATCTTTTTCTCGGGGGGATCGGTGCATTCTCTCCATTTCTATTTTGCCCTCTGCTTCTAGAATATCAGGGCAATTTTCCTGTAGTAATTCTTTGAAAATGATGTCAAGGCTCTTTTCCTGATCATGACTTTCAGGTATTCCAATAATTTTCAAATTATCTTTCCTAAGTCTGTTTTCCATATCAGTTGTTTTTTCAACGAGATATTTCACATTTTCTTCTAATTTTTCATTGTTTTGGTTTTGAAGTATTGATTCCTGATTTCTGGTAAATTCATCAATCTCCCTGAATTCTATTCTTTGCCTGAAGGATTTATTCTCCTCAGAGAGTTTTCTTATCTCTTTTTCCATCTGGCCAATTTTGCTTTTTAAAGCATTCTTCTCCTCAATAACTTTTTGAACTGTTTTATCCATTTGACCTAAGCTGTTTTTTAGCATGCTATTTTCTTTAGCATTTTTTTGGATTTCCTTGACTAAGCTGCTGACTTCATTTTCATGTTTTCCTGCATCTCTCTCCTTTCTTTTCCCAGTTTTTCTTCTAACTCCCTCATTTGATTTTCAAAATGTTTTTTGAGCTCTATCATAGCCTGAGCCCAATTTCTGTTTTTCTTGGAGTCTTTAGATGCAGGAGCTTGTGCTTCCTCATCTTCAGACTTCTTGGGCTCATTTGCAAAATATTCCTCAATGGTCTTCCTCTTGTTTCTTTGTTTGTTCATTTTCCCAGCCTAAGCCTGTTTTTGGGAGCTGCTTCCTGAGCTTTTGGGACACTCCCACGAGGGTCTCAGTGTGTGAGGCTCTGTCCTCCCTCCTGGTATGTGAATGAACATAAGCACCCCCCTCTGCCACGGGGCCAAGGTGGGGGGGCCCTGTTGTTCTATTGGGGGGGGGGCTAGACTGTGATAAGGATCTGAATGTGGTCAGAGCCCCAGAATCCTTTTCCAGGGGCTGAGGACAGAGCTCCTCAGTCTCTCTCTCTCTTCACTCCCCTCCCTCAGCTCAATGGGCTCATGCCCTGGGGGCTCCTGTTTAGAGGCTCCGTCTGCTTCTGTTTCAGGGTCTAGGCTGCCAAAAGACCAAGCTGCTTGCTGTGTGCCCTGGGGGCTGGGCTACACGTGCTCCCTCTAGCAGAGGTCCCCCGCTGTTCCCCCACTTTGTGCCTGGTGCTCCCTGGGGTGCAGCTCAGGAGACTCCCCTGCTCCTGTGAGCGCTGGCTCCCAGTGCCCTGGGGCTGCCTCCGGGAGGCTGAAGTTCTTTGGCTCTGGCGGGCTGCCCCTCTGACCCCGGGGAGCATAGCCTTTCTGCTCTTTTCCAGGTTAACTTGAGTAGGAGAACTGCCTCACTGGGTCCCTTTGTGGGTTCTTTCTCTCGAAAGTTTAGAGTCCTTAGTTTATGAGTTTTTATCAGAGAGCTCCTAAGACTGGATCCCATCATGTCACCATCTTGGCTCCACCCCCTCAAATATGATTTAAGTAAAGAATTAATAGATTTTTCCATTTAAGGATGATGGCTATCTAATAACCTTCACCTGGCATCTACTAACATGTCTTAAGACTAAACATTTGCAATTTTTATTTATATAATCTGTGTAATTTAAAGGCTTATAAATAGTCAAGGAAGGGATTCCCATTACCAAACTCAGATTGCTTTTTACTCACATAACAATCACCAGTTGCTATGGGTTCAAAAGGAAATTTTCAGAGGTCAAAAATCAAAGCAGAGTCAAACATATCTTGTTTGTTCAAGTGAAATTTATTGAAGGACAGGACACAACTGACATGATCTTAAAGTAACATAGAATGTAATTGCCTTTGAAGTCTCATCCAGTTATTGATAAACCTTGATTTCTCATAAGCTACTCCACTGCAGAAGCCAGGAAGACATGATCTTCTGGGAGAACTCTTTATAGTACTACATCTTCAACATGATGCATTGAGAAGGGAATTACTCTATTTAGAGGAAGGTCTTGCTTCTGACATTACTTATCACAAATACCCTCCTTTACTGTTGACCAGAAGATTTGGGACACATGCTGACCTCAAGCACAAATTCATAACTGGTCTTTTGAGAAGCTCAACCTTAACACATATATACACAAGCATACACACACACACACACACACACACACACACACACACACACACATATATATTCACCAGTGCACTCACAGAGTTGGGACTGTTATATCACTAGGAAACCTATACTAGGCAGTCTTAAATTATTATTTTCACTCAGTTTATGCAAAATGACCACTTTAAATGCTAAGTTCCTCTTGAGAATAATTATGAAATAAATTACTATTATTTTTAGGTTGGAGGAGGGGAAAAACTATGTTAAGAATTGTTACAGATTACAAATTTGGGAAAAATGAAATTTTGTACAATTAAGGTTACAAATGATTAATTAATAATGAAAATTACTGAGCAAAGAAAGGGATTAATTAAACATACAAAGTGAAAGAGTTATAGAGTACTTTAAACAAATGTTTAATTTGCTAAGGAGGAGAACCTTAAAAAAAATTAGCAACCCTGGAGAACAGCAGCAGGCATCAAGTGTTCATGTCCATAGTGTTTAGATCCAGGGATTTTAAAAATCTCTAAAATACTATCTTGAGACCACCGAATACAGTCCTGAAGATTGTGCATTCTGAACTATTTAAGTCCAGGTGAAATTAATCACAAGAAAGTAAAAGTCAGCAAAACAACCATGAGTAAAATCTAGCAAAGTACACTACTCCATTCAAGAGCCAGTTCAGATAGAACCTGAAACTTGCAGAAAATCCCCATTAAGGAACTAGAGTGATGAAGAAAAAGCTCTATTGTATCCAAATATATTGTAAATCCATTTCTATAACACCTTCAAGCAGAGATCAAAGGGAAAAAATTTCCATAAGGACTACATGAACACTGTGAGAAATTAAGCAAGAGCTAGAAAATGAAATCAAAGTTCTCTGGGAAATAATTCAAAAGAGAACAAGTAGCTTAGGGGAGAGTGGCAAATTTTAACTAAGAAATAGAATACTTGAAAATTAAAATACACTTAGCAGAAATCCATGAATCCATGAGATGGCATAAAATATGACAATATAATCAAAAGATGCAAAAGTAAAGAAAAGGTAAAATAACTGGTACTAAAAGAGTACTACCAAAAAGATAATTTAAGAATCATTAAAATCCTAAAATCTAGATACTTTATTTCAGAAAATTATGGATCAAATAGAACCAGTAAAGAAGACATAATACTTGGTGTCTTCTACTAACAACTAGATTTTGAAATACAATAATCCAAATGGTGAAAAATATATGCTTACCCTACAAAGCTGAACATAATCTGACACAAAGTATAGACCTTAATGGAACCAAGATCTTTCAAGTATTTATTCTGAAAAGATTATTGTTAAATTGGATGGGAGTCAAGAAAAGCTTAAAAACTGAGTGATTAGAATGATCATGCAGGGTACCTTTCAGAATTTTTAAGTCTTCAAAAAGGGAGTTAAATCAAAAAAATTAAGACAGAAGGCATTTTTTTATTCTGAGGATTTTAAGAGAGAGAAGAGAAAACAAAAAGAGGGATATACTAGTGAGAGTTTTTACCCCATTGCAGGAATGAGGATCAAAAGGATATCACATAGGTACATGAAACTATTAATAAAGCTTCATCAGAGCATGGTTCACACAAGAGAACTGATGAATATATTGGGTTTATTAGAAAGGGAAGATCAAGGGGACTACTAGGTGGCACAGTGGATAGAGCGCTGGCCCTGGAGTCAGGAGCACCTGAGTTCAAATTAAACATTTAATAATTACCAAAAAAAAAAGAAAGGGAAGATCAAGGTGATGACTATTAGCATGAATCTTTCTAGGCTGAATCCTATAAACTCTTTTTTTTTAGATTTTTCCAAGGCAAATGGGGTTAAGTAGCTTGTGCAAGGCCACACAGCTAGGTAATTATTAAGTGTCTGAGACCAGATTTGAACTCCTGACTCTAGGGCTGGTGCTCTATCCACTGCACCACCTAGGTTCCCCCATATAAACTCTTACTTCAGTCATTCAATAAGTTCCTTTTAAAATTCAATCTATTTTCAAGATAATTGCCCTTTAGAGTTTTCTCAAATGCTTTGCTAATCTCTTGGGAACTTGTAACAATACTATTTCCATGACATATCATGGAATACAAACTGGAAATGAGGTGAGTTGATTGATATCTATCTTTGATAAATCCATGCTTATCCCATTTTTTAGGTATTTAATTACTATTTCTTTAATGGAAATTAGAAAAAAACTAAGCCAAATCTCATAGATCTTTAGTGATTTTTCCAAGATAACTTGGTCAGCAAGTTTTGAATAGAGAATCGAAATGATTATAAACTAATTTAAATATCAATTATTTTAATGTCAAAGTGGGAAAACATTAACCCAAAATATTACATAAAGTTTCAAAAAGAGGACATTATTTTGACAGAGAGGTCATGAAGTGAGATGTCCATTTATCAATGGCAACATGAATAAAATGTAATAATAATAGATAAAAGAAGCATTTGTGGTCTTTTAAAAAGTATTTGGAGGCCATATTGTACTTCTGAAAATTAGTTTAAACTGACTCTGACCATAACACTTTCTTCAAAGCTGCTGTGACATCTTTATTTCTGAGGCTGTAGATGAGAGGGTTCAGAACAGGTGTGAGGATAGTGTAGAAGACAGACACTATCATATCATTTTCAGCAGTATGATAAGAAGCAGGGAGCATATAGGTATAGATAGCAGCTCCATAGAAGAGAATAACAACAGTTATGTGGGAGGAACATGTGACAAATGCTTTCCTGCAACCAGTGGCTGAATTCATTCTATAGACTGTTAGGAGAATAAGGGAATAAGAACTTGTAATAACTGTCACAGGGATGAGGAGCATAAGGACACAACAGAGGTACATAACAGTCTCATAGAGTGAGGTGTCTGAGCAGGAGAGCTTCAACAAGGCAAGGACATCACAGAAGAAGTGTTTGATCTCTCGGGACTTGCAAAATGGAAAGTTCATGGTGATGGGGGTGATCAAGAAACCATCAATGGAGCCCAAGAACCAACAAACAAGTCCAAGCAGTATGCAAACTCTAGGGTTCATGAGGATGGAGTAGCGGAGAGGGTGACAAATGGCCACATACCTATCATAGGACATGGCTGCCAAAAGAAAGAACTCAGCTCCCGCAAGTGTTACATAGAGAAACATCTGGGTCCCACAGCTTGGAACTGAGATATTATGAATCCCAATCACCTGATCCAACAACATCTTGGGCACAGTGACAGAAATATACATCATGTCCATGAGGGAAAGTTGACTGATGAAGAAGTACATGGGAGTGTGGAGGTGGAGATTACTATAGATTAAAAGGACCAGGGTGGCATTCCCAGTCAGTGCTACTATGAAAATGATGAATATCAGGGAGTACAAGAAAGTACGGTATTTGCTTTGGCTAAAGAGCCCCAATAAGATGAAATCAGTCCCCAAAGTTTGATTCTCCAACCACATTGTTTGCTTCATCTTATCTCACCTAGGGAAGATCAAAAACAACCAAAATAGCAAAGGACTTTATATTATGTCCTTTCTACATAAATGATAGAACTTCTGATCATCTAGTAGTGAAGGAAACAGGTCAACCATTCAATGTTCTAACATGAAAGGAGATGTATTTTTGCTAGCAGGAGAGATCCTCATCAATCTGTGATCAAAATGATTTAACATGAAATTAAGATAGACTTATTTGGTTAGAAATTTTATCATCTTTGGTCATTTATAAAACCTGAGCTTCTGCCAGATTTTTCTCATATAAGAGTGTTCAAGAAGACCTCTGTAAACTTGAGATAAACATCATATTATAGAAACATCCATTTTTGGTCACATAAGCACTTCAAATTCAAAATGTTGAAAGTGGAGCTCTTTTCAAAATTTTCTGAAGTCTTCATTCTGACTTCTCCCACATTTATTACACAATGCCAAATCTTTTGTTCTCTATTTTCATAGTAGCTCTTATTTAGGAGCTCTACTCTCTCTACTCACATGTCCACTGACCTTGTTGAAGCCATTATCATTTTCTTTTCCAGATATTTACCTGACCTACTTCAGTAGACTCAAACTCTTCGTACCATAAACTTCTCCTTCAACTGATGAAGTGATTTTTGTAATGCTTATGTCTGACTAAGTAACCCCCTACACAGTAAACTCCAGTGCCTATAATCCAATCCTTTTCTAACTTTCCAATCTTATTGCACTTTGCTTCCCTTGATCAAGCTAAATTGTTCTAGATTTTATTCTTCATACACAATATTACTGAAACCTCTTCCATGTCTATCCTCCATGGTTACAATAATCTCTCTATCAGTTTCCTACTTAATAGCTTTCTGCAAGGCTGAACCTTTGGGGCAGCTAGGTGGTGCAGTGGATAGAGCACCAGCCCTGGAATCAGGAGTATGTGAGTTCAAATCTGGCCAAAGACACTTAATAATTACCTAGCTGTGTGGCCTTGGGAAAGACACTTAACCCCATTGACTTGTAAAATAAACATAAAAAAAGACTGAACCTTCCACAGTTTCTCCCAGTTGCTATTGCCTTCCCTTCTGAGAGTCTACTTTTCTTTTCTTAATATACTGTTATATATGCTTAGTTATTTATGCCTTATTTCCTCCTTTACAATATGAGCTTTGTGAGGACAATCTTTACCTTTCTTTGTATTCCTAGCTTGGAACAGTGAGTAAATACATGATAAATTTGATTGACTAATTAAAATGTGTTAAATGCAGTCCTAAGGTAGGCATAAGTATACTAGGAAGTGGAACACTGATATATACTAAAGCCTTATAAATGTCTGTTCATGTTGTCAGCAATTCTTTATAGATCTGGGAAGTTAAAATAAAAATTTAGGATTAAAAAAACCTCCATAATTATAGAGAAAAATTCACAAAAGAGAATAAACATTTATTATGCATTTGCTATGTGTCAAGCACTCTGCTAAGCTTTTTATAAAAGCAGATAAGTGGTTAAATGTCTGTCTATTAAGTGTCTTCTTGACTCCTGGACAAGCACTCTTTTACTACATTGCCTAGAATATGGATACTTCTGCATCTCTGAGTCCATTCTACTGAATTCTTCATTCTCCATACATTTTTAACTTTTCCCACAAATTTCCATTTGTTCATTATACACCATGTGTCAGTGATGAATCCTTCCCTAGAGGACTATAGTATTTAGTGCCAGAAGGGACCTGTAAAACTGTCCAGCTTTAATACTTTATTTTTAAAATTTTAAATGGTCCACTAGAATTTTTATTAATTTGTCCATAATTATAGAAGGAAAAAGCAAATTTATAATTCAAATATAATTCCTCTGGACTCTCTTTTTTAATATTTTTCCTATACTGCACCATAGTTGATGCTGATGAAATAATTTGATTCCTCTGAACTCTACCTAAATTAATCTTGCCCTGATCCCACCAGTTAAAAGGGGATCATTTTCTTTCTAAAACACTATTACTTCTTTTAATTTTATGTATTTATCACATTTTTCTTTAATTTTGTCTGTCCTGTCTTCTCTATGTGAATTTAAGATTCTTGGTCCTAATTGAGTATTGGAAGGAAAATGCCTTCCATAATAGATATGTTTTAATTGAACAGAACTGGATCAGATCAAATTGAATTAAAACAATTTTACTTCATACTGAACTTTTAAAAATTGATCAACATAATAACTTTAGGGGTTCTCTCAAAAGCATAGCTCTCCGTTTGTTTCGACTAATCCTCTGAAAAATTGTGAAATAGAGTAAATATTCCATAAAAATTGTTTATAGAAGCAGTCATGTAGTACAGGGCAAAGAGTACCAGTGCTGGAGTCAAGAAAACCTTTTTAATCCAACCTCACCTACTAGCTAGGAGACACTGTGCAAGTCTCTTAATTATTATTGCATCTCCATCACCCCCAAACAAATAAATGATAAGTTCCTTAATTTCAAAGCAAGATAATTTAAATATTGAAATTATTTATTTCACAAAAATTTATAGTTTGCTACTTCTGAATGGAAGCCTACTTATTTCTTGATGATGAATATACAAATTAAGAAATGTCTTAAAGGTAGAATGACTTGAATAGTCAAAAACTTTCATATATTCATATAAATTCATTTCTTTAAATGAATCTATAAAATATATTTGACTACTGTTGTTTTACTCATGAACCTATATACTTCTCCTCTAGGCTATTCTTCATCTATGAATTTCTTTATCTGTAAAAATGAAGGTTGGCTTATATCAGCTTTCAGAATCCCTTTTGTGCTAATATTTTATAATTCTATGTTTCTACTGCTAATTTCCTCAGAAATCGGAAAGTATCATGTCTAGAATCAGCAGCTAGCTTTCCCTTTGCTCACTCAAATCCTAGCATAGATATTTTTGATTAATATAGTTCATGGAATTTGGTCAATTCTACATTTAGATGCATGAGATAATTAAGCTTTGTGCCACTTACCTCTGATTCCTTCAATGGCAAAAAAATGTAGCCCGAGTTTGGTTTTCTGTAATGAAAACTGGAGATGTTAACAGCTATTCCCAGAGACCAAACCAGTATTCATTCTTTTCCACTTCAAATGCAGAGAATATTGTAACAAACCTCAGGAAAATGACCAAAGTGGGCTGTGGAAACTAAAAATGCATTTGGAAAGTGTGCTGTTTTCCTTATTAATGTGAAAACTGGGATTCCACAAAATCAAAGTAATTTTTAAAGGAATTAAGATTGAAACTAGAAGAATCAGTAAGGTAATACTTAGACTAATTTGTTTTGTACCAAGTTAGATAAAATCTGAGAGGTTAGTGAAAATACCAAGTATCAGAGCTGCTGTTGAGAAATAGAATGTTTTATTAAAATCATTAGATGGACCTTTCCTATCCCAGCTCCATTTAAAAATCTGAATGAATATTACAGTCAGGGTAATGCATCAAGAAGTTATCCCTGAGTAGAGAGGGAAGAAGGAATGGATTTAAATGCAAAGAGTGAGGTCAGAATATTACATCACCCAAATTAATTATGGAAAAATTAATTCTTCACATTAATTAGCTAAAAATTCTGGCAGCCAGATTGAATTAAAAGGACATTATCTTGGGAACAAGTGGTTTGGATAGGGGTTCATATTGATAATTCTATCTGTCCACTGGGTCTGGAAAAATATACTTTTCTTCTTAGATCCTTGGTCTTTTTATCTTGAAAATGAAAGACTAACTAAATGTCCCTTCCCCTTTGAAATTTTATGTTTCCTTTATTTATAATGAAATTTATGAGAATTTGAAGGAATAAAATATTTCTGTGAGTATAGTCAATATTGTAAAGTAAAGGCGGGGACTTGCCTGAGCTCTCTCCCAAACCTCTCTAAAAACCATTAAATAATGATTTTAAACAATGTAGAGAGCAGCAGAACCTACAAAAAAGATGGAGTGAAAAAATTTTCCAACCTAAGATGGCTTAGAAGGTCAGCAGGAAAGTCTGTTGCATCAGGGTGAGAGAGGAGCACAGTCAAAGCAGAGCAGGGTAACAGAACCTTAGTCCTAGCAAACCTAAAGCATGCCTTGGGATTCACTGAATCAGCAGCAGCTTCTTGAACTCTTAACTCCCAGTGGGTAAGGGTGTTTAACAATTGATCTGAAGGAAATTACTGGGGTCTCTTTGCTAGTACTGAGATGGTAGCAATTCTCTTACTTTACCTATTCTGGGATCCAAGTAGCAGGCCTTGGAGGCAGTTCTGGGGTAAAGAGGAGCAGTAGCACACTAGAACTTATAATCGCAATAGAGAAGGGATCACCATCGTAATTCCTAAGCAAAAAAGAATGTTTGCGGCCACTTACAGACCAGAGCACAGACCAGGAGAGTAATAAACAAAAATTCTTGGTACATACCAACTTGGAAGAACTGGAAACATATAGTCCCTAGTGACATCTCTGAAAACAACTTCACAAAACCACAGAAGGTTGGGACAGTGTATCCTCCACCAAGGCAGCAAAGTCCTATTTTATTGGTTGCATGTCAAGTAATAGCTTGGGAAGATGTGCAAACCACAGAAAAAAAAAATCTGACCTTTTAAAAAATTTCCTTTTATTGTCATCCTTCTTTCACAATATGGAAATATGTTTAACATCATTCTACAAGTATAAACTATATCAATTACTTGCTGTCCAAGGTAGGGAGGAGAAAAGCAGGGTGAGAGGAAAATGTGAAACTCAAAATCTTACCAAAAATGAATATTGAAAACTATCTTTACATGTAATTGAAAATAATAAAAAAATAAAAAATATATCCACATGAGAAAACAGAGAATCAGAAATATAAAGAATGAAACAAAGAGCCAACCAGTATATACAAAAAAAAATCTGACCATAGAAAGTTAGTATTGTTACTTGAAAGATTAAAGCACACTCCGAAGAAGATAACAAGTCTACATCCAAAATTTCTGAGAAAATTATGTATTCGTTGTGGGTTAAGGAAGAGCTCAAAAAGTGTTTTGAAAAATCAAGAAAGAGAGATAGAGGCAAAATTGGGATGAGGAATCAGAGTGATACAAGAAAATCATGAAAAACAAATATACAGCTTGGTAAAGGAGACATAACAATACTGAAGAAGTTAACAGCTTAAAAAAGAGACTAGACCAATTGGTAAAAAGAGGTACAACAAGTGAATGAGGAAAAAAATTCTTTAAAAAGCAGAATTGACCAATTCGAAAAAGTTATAGAAAAATTCACTGAAGGAAAAAAACTTCTTAGAAAGTAGAATTGGTCAAAGAGAAAATGAGGCACAAAAATTCATTGCAGAAAAAAATTTATTCAAAATTAAAATTGAGCACATGGAAGCTAATGACTTTATGAGAAAATCAAGAAACAATCAAGCAAAACCAAAAGAATGAAGAAATAGAAAACAATGTGAAATATATCTTTGGAAAAACAACTAAACTGGTAAATAGATGTTTGGAGATAATTTAAAATTTTTTACACTACCTGAAAGCTGTGATTAAAAAAAGAGTCTAAACATCATCTTATATGAAATTTTAAAGGATAACCACCCATAATTCTAGAAACAGAGGGGAAAATAGAAATTGAAGGAACTGAAAGAATTTCTCAAAATGAAAACTCCCAGGAATATTAGAACAAAGCTCTAGAACTTCTGAGGTTAAGCAAAAAATATTGCAAGCAGCTAGAAAGAAACAACTCAAGTATCATATTTTTTTACCCTTAATTCTCAAAAAAAGACCATAACATGCCTTGACAAGCACATGAATTGGCTTTGAATGAGGGGGTGCTGTGCTATGTTACCAGTCTCAACTTCTCCTCCAGAGATATCTAGATCCAGTGGTCAGATGTGAATCAGGATGGCTAGAGATGGACCTGCATGTGAGGCAATAAGGATTAAGAGACCTGATCAAAGTCACACAGCTAGGAATTGTCTCAGATTGAATTCAAACTTCCATTCTCCTGACTCTAAGGTCAGTCTTCTATTTACTGTACCACCTAGCAATCCTCTCATATGTAGCCAGTCAAGATAATACAAGATTTAGTAGTTTCTGTACTAAAGTATCAGGGCAAAAGAGCTAATATTGCAACCAAGATTCACTGACCCAACAAAATGGAACATTGTTTATTGGAGGAAAAATGAATATTCAGTGAAGTAGAAGACTATCAAACATTCTTGTAGAAAATACTGGAGTTGAATAGAAAATTTGACTGGAAGTTTGAATTCAGTCTGAGACAATTCCTAGCTGTGTGACCTTGATCAAGTCACTTAATTTAAGTAGAATTGTCACTTTTATTGTGAGCTCTGCCTACCCATAAGCAATTGTTACTTTTTAAATTTTTTATATTTGACTTTATTTGCAAGAAAAGAGTATTATAATTGTATTCATCTAAGTTCTAACTTTGGCAGCTAGACACCCAAGTATTTCATATTGCCTACAGTTATTTTATTTCTTTATTTACTTTTTATTTTATTTTTTCAATTATATGTAATGTTTTATATAGAATGTTTTCAACATTCATCTTTTTGTAAGCTTTTGAGTTTCACATTTTTCTCCCTTTCCTCCTTCCCCTTTCCCCAAGACAGCAAATAATCTGATATAGGTTATATATGTACAAGCATGTTTAACATATTTTCATAATGGTCAAATTGTGAAAGAGGAATTAGAACTAAAGTGTGAAAAATCATAAAAAAGAAAAAAGCACAAAACAAGTTTTAAAAAGTGAAAATAGTATGCTTTGGTTTATATTCAAACCCTGTAGTTTTTTCTCCAGATGTGTATGGCATTTTCCATCACAAGTCTTTTAGAATTGTTCTTGATCCCTGGACTGCTAAGAGGGACTAAATCCATTATAGGTGATCATTACCAAATGTTGTTTTTATATTTAATTTAAAAAATTTCTTTTTCTTCTCTCATTTCTAAAACTACCATTTCTAGTACAGTATTGAATAATAGTAATAATAAAGGACATCTTTTTTCATCCCTGATCCTATTTGGAATTCTTTTATCTTATTTCCATTACATATAAAACTTGTTGATGTTTTTAGATAGATAATTATTATCATTTTATGGAAAAAATCTTATGCTCTCTAATACTTTTAATAGGAATGAGAGCTGGATTTTGTCAAAAGCTTTTCTTGCATCTATTGAGATAATCATATGATTTCTGTTAGTTTTATTATTGATCTGGGAAATTATGCTGATAGTTTTGCTAAGATTGAAACAACTTACCATTCATGGTACAAATGCCGACTGGTCATATTGTATTTTTCTGGTTTTAAACTGTTATAATTTCTTTGCTAATATGTTATTTAAAACTTTTGCATTAATATTCATTAGGAAATTTTTTCTATAATTTTCTTCCTCTGTTTTGGCTCTTCCTGGCACCATATTTATGTCATAGAAGGAATTTGGTGGCATTTCTTTGCCTTTTTTCCCAAATGGTTTGCATAATATTTAATTTTTCCAAACATTTTTGGTAGAATTCATTCTTAAATCTACCTGGCCCTGGAGATTATTTCTTAGGGAGTTCATTGATGGCTTGTTCAATATAGTTATCTAAAATGAAGTTATTTAAATATTTTATTTATTCTAATAATCTAGGAAATTTATATTTTTGTTAATATATGTATTTATTTCATTTGGGCAAATTAGTTTCAAATTATTGCTTTTGCTTTTTCTTCATTAGTAGTGAACTCACCCTTTTCATTTTTTGGTACTGCTAACTTAGTTTTCTTCTTTCTTTCTAAAAAATTATTCTTTCTTTTATTGTTTCTTTTTTCACAAAATCAGTTCTTTATTTATTAGGTCAATTGTTTGCTTACTTTCAATTTTATTCAGTCTCTTCTTTGATTCCAAAATATGTAATTTGGCATTTAATGGGTGATTTTTAATTGGTTCCTTTTCTATTTCTTTTGGTTACATACCCAATTCATTGATCACCTCTTTCTCTGTTTTCACATGTAAATATTTAGAGATATAAAATTTCTGCTAATAACTGCTTTGTTTACGTCTCATCAGTTTTGGTATGTTGTCTCATTTTCCTTCTTTTGATTAGATTATTGATTGTTTCTATGATGTGTTCTTTGACCCATTCATTCTTAGGATTAGATTATTTAGTTTTCAATTAGTTTTTAGTTTATCTTTTCATAACCCTTTATTGCTTTTAATTCTTATTGCATCATGATCTGATCATGATGCATTCAATATTTATATCTTTATACATTTGATTGCAAAATTATTATGCCCTAATACATGGCCAATTTTTGTGTAGATGCCATGTATCACTGAGAAAAATTCATGTGCCTTTCTCTCCCCGATTCAATATTTTCAAAGATATAATTTCTAATTTTTGTAAAATTCTATTCATCTCTTTAATTTCTTTTTTTTAGGTTTTTGCAAGGCAAAAGGGGTTAAGTGGCTTGCCCAAGGCCACACAGCTAGGTAATTATTTAGTGTCTGAGGCCACATTTGAACTCACGGACTCCTGACTCCAGAGCTGCTACTCTATCCACTGCGCCACCTAGCCACCCCTTTTAATTTCTTTCTTATTTATTTTGTGTTCAGATTTATTTAGTTCTGAGATGGGTAGGTTGAAATCCCCTACTGGTATAATTTTGTTGTCTATTTTTCCTGTAACTCACTAACTTCTCTTCTAAGAATCTGGCTGCTACATAACTTGGCACTCTTATGCTTAGTATTGATATTCCTTCATTATCTATGGTATCCTTTAGCAAGATGTACTTACTTTTCTTAAAGTAGATCTATTTTTGTTTTTGCTTTGTCTGAGATCAGGGTTGCTACCTCATCTTTTTTTTTATTTTTAGCTTCAACCAAAACATAATAGATTCTCCTCTAGCCTTTTACTTTTACTCAGTGTGCATTTCTCTGCTTCAAATATGTTTCCTGTAAACAACATATTTTAGCTATTGCTCCATTAGAAACCAGGAGGGATAAGAATTTAAAGAAGCCTGGAAGGATTTGCATGAACTGATGCTGAGCGAGATGAGCAGAACCATAAGAACATTTTACACCCTAACAGCAACATGGGGTTGATAGTCAACTTTAATGGACTTGCTCATTACATTAGTGCAGCAATCAGGGACAATTCAATTTTTTTAAAAAAGGTATCCTATTATATAATTTTCTATATCTTATTTTTTTTCTTAAGGATGTGATTTCTCTCACACATTCAATTTTGATCAATGTCTAGCATGGAAGCAATGTAAAGATTATCAGACTGCCTTCTGTAGGGGGAGGGAAGCGAGATTGGGGGGAAAAATTGCAAATTTCAAAAAAAATTTAAAAAAACCAATATATTTTAGAATTCTGCTGTTCACTTCCATTTAATGGGAGAATTCATTTCAATTGTATTCACGGTTGTCTTTATAAATTGTGGATTTCCCTCCAGTCTATTTTTGCTGCTGTTTATAAATTTCTCTCTCATTTCCCTCTATCCTTCCTCACCACTGCTTTTCTTCTGACCATCACCTCCCTCAACCTGCCTTCCCATCTATCAGTTCCGCCTTTTCTTTCCCCTTTCCCTTTTTACCTCTACCCTCTCTTCTTTCACAGCCAACATGTCTTTTTCCTTTCTCCTCCTAGTTCCCTATAGGGTAAGATAAATCTCTACACCCAACTGTGTATGTATGTTATTACCTCTTTGATCCACACCTGATGTATGTAAGGTTCAAATAATGCTCACTCCCTCCTTTTTATCTCTCTGTTCTAATAGGTCTTTTGCAATGTAATTTACCCTAATCTGCCTTCCCCTTTTCTCTTTCCCCTCTACAATTCTTATTTTCTTTCCCTAATTTTTTAAATCATGACATCAAAGTCACCTTGTACCCACAACTTTTGCTATACATTCGCCTTTTATCTGACCTAATAAAAATGCAATTCTCAAGAGTTATAAATATCACCTTCCAGATGCTTCCAGAGCTCTCAACCTGCAGTTGATAATAGGGTCAAACAATTAATCAGAAGGAGATTACAAGATCTCTTTGCTGGTACTGAGGCAGGATACTTTACTTTTCTCATAGTTGGATCTGAGTCTCAATCTTAGATGGTAGTCTGATGGCAAGGAAAGCACTAGCAAACAAGAACTTGGGACCAAAGTGGAGGAGGAACACTCCTCACAATGCTTGTTATCACTCGCAGATCAGAGCACAGGTGAAGAAAAGAATAAATGCCTCTCCTTGGATTATATTACCTTGGAAGAATTGAAAACTTATAGGAACCTAGAAGTATCTCAGAAACCTGCTGCAAAAAACCATGAAACTTTGAAACAGAGCACTCCTTTACAAAAGATATAAAATTCATTATTCATGAGTGGGAGAATGAGCAAACAACAGAAAAAAAATTTAACCAAAAATAATTACTGTGGTGACAATGACGATCAAAAAACACTCAGAAGAAAATCACAAACTCAAAGCTTCTACAACCAAAGCTTCCAAGAAAAATATGATTTGGTCTCAGATCAATAAAGAACTCAAGGATTTTGAAAATAAGAGAAGATAAAAAAAATAGACAGAGAAATGAGAGTGGTATAAGAAAATCATGAAAAATGATTGAATAGTTTGGTAAATGAGTCACAAAAAATACTGAAGTAAATAACACCTTAAAAAACAGACTAGCTTAAATGGTAAAATTGATACTAAGAGTCAATGAGGGGAAGAATTCATTAGAAAGCAGAAGTTTCCAAATGGAAAAAGAGGTAAAAAAAATTCACCAAAGAAAAAAACCAACTTCTTAAGAAGTGGAATTGATCAATGAAAAAAAGTAAATTCAAAAAATCTCAGAAGAGGAAGTAATTCCTTAAAAATTAGAACTGAGCAAGTTGACTTGATGGGAAATCAAGAAATAATGTAATAAAACCAAAATAATGAAAAAATAGAAGACTATGAAATCTGAAATATAAATTTTTAAATAATTTAAAATTATGAAATTTTCTAAAGTACCACAAATCTAATTAAGAGTACTTTTCCAGGGGCAGCTAGGTGGCGTAGTGGATAAAGCACTGGCCTTGGAGTCAGGCAAACCTGGGTTCAAATCTGGTCTCAGACACTTAATAATTACCTAGCTGTGTGGCCTTGGGCAAGCCACTTAACCCCATTTGCCTTGAAAAAAAAATAGTACTTTTCCATAAATAATCAATGTGAAAGGGATTAAGCAAGGAGAAATCTGCCCATTTTATCCATCTGTATATCACAGAAATTAATATTTCTAATATAGAAATACAAATAGCAAAATGAATTAGATATGTAGAAGCAAGGAAGCAAATTTGACATTATGGGCATCATTAATTGACTAGGATTTATAATCAGAACATGATTCTGTAAATATTTAACTTTTTTTTTTTTGCAAGACAATGATGTTAAGTGGCTTGCCCAAGGCTACACATCTAGGTAATTATTAAATGTCTGAGGTCGGATTTGAACTCAGGTAATCCTGACTCAGTGCTCTATCCACTGTGCAACCTAGCCATCCCAGTATTTAGCTTTTTCTTTTTTTTTCTTTTTTTTCATTTTTATTAAAGATATTATTTGAGTGTTACAGTTTTCCCCCAGTCTTGCTTCCCTCCCCCCACCCCCACCCCACAGATAGCACTCCGTCAGTCTTTACTTTGTTTCCATGTTGTACCTGGATCCAAATTGGGTGTGATGAGGGAGAAATCATATCCTTAAAGAGAACAGAATTCTCAGAGGTAACCAGATCAAACCATAAGACATCTGGGTTTTTTTTTCTGAATTAAAGGGAATAGTCCTTGTACTTTGTTCAAACTCCACAGATCCTTATCTGGATACAGATGGTACTCTCCTTTGCAGACAGCCAAAAATTGTTCCCAATTGTTGCGCTGATGGAATGAGCAAGTCCTTCAAGTTTGAACATCACTCCCATGTTGCTGTTAGGGTGTACAGTGTTTATCTGGTTCTGCTCATCTCACTCAGGATCAGTTCATGCAAATCCCTCCAGGTTTCCCTGAAATCCCATCCCTCCTGGTTTCTAATAGAACAATAGTGTTCCATGACATACATATACCACAGTTTGCTAAACCATTCCCCAATTGAAGGACATTTACTGGATTTCCAATTCTTTGCCACCACAAACAGGGCTGCTATAAATATTTTTGTACAAGTAATGTTTTTACCCTTTTTCCTCATCTCTTCAGGGTATAGACCCAGTAGTGGTATTGCTGGGTCAAAGGGTATGCACATTTTTGTTGCCCTTTGGGCATAGTTCCAAATAGCTCTCCAGAAGGGTTGGATGAGTTCACAGCTCCACCAACAGTGTAATAGTGTCCCAGATTTCCCACATCCCTTCCAACAATGATCATTATCCTTCCTGGTCATACTGGCCAATCTGAGAGGTGTGAGGTGGGACCTCAGAGAAGCTTTAATTTGCATTTCTCTAATAATTAATGATTTAGAGCATTTTTTCATATGGCTATGTATTGCTTTGATCTCCTCATCTGTAAATTGCCTTTGCATATCCTTTGACCATTTCTCAATTGGGGAATGGCTATTTGTTTTAAAAATATGACTCAGTTCTCTGTATATTTTAGAAATGAGTCCTTTGTCAGAATCATTAGTTGTAAGGATTGTTTCCCAATTTACTACTTTTCTATTGATCTTGATTACATTGGTTTTATCTGTGCAAACCTTTTTAATTTAATGTAATCGAAATCATCTAATTGGTTTTTAGTGATGTTCTCCAACTCTTCCTTAGTCATAAACTGTTCCCCTTTCCATCGATCTGACAGGTAGTGATCTTCTAATTTGCTTATAGTATTGTTTTTTATGTCTATGTCCTGTAACCATTTGGATCTTATCTTGGTAAAGGGTGTGAGGTGTTGGTCTAATCAAAGTTTCTTCCATACTAACTTCCAATTATCCCAGCAGGTTTATCAAAGAGGGAGTTTTTATCCCAGTGGCCAGACTCTTTGGGTTTATCAAACAGCAGATTACTGTAATCCTCTCCTGCTTTTACACCTAGTCTATTCCACTGGTCCACCACTCTATTTCTTAGCCAATACCAAACAGTTTTGATGACTGATGCTTTATAATATAATTTTAGATTGGGTAGTGCTAAGCCACCTTCGTTTGCATGTTTTTTCATGAAGCTCCTGAAAATTCTTGACTTTTTATTTCTCCATATGAATTTACTTACAATTTTTTCTAGCTCATTAAAGTAATTTTTTGGAATTTTGATTAGTAGGGCACTAAACAGACAGTTTAGTTTTGGTGGAATTGTCATTTTTATTATATTAGCTCTACCTATCCATGAGCAGTTGATATTTGCCCAGTTATTTAAATCTGATTTAATTTGTGTGAGAAGTGTTTTAAAATTGTTTTCAAAAAGATTCTGAGTCTGTCTTGGCAAATAGACTCCCAAGTATTTTACACTGTCTGAGGTTACTTTGAATGGAATTTCTCTTTCTAGCTCTTCCTGCTGTTTCTTGCTAGTCTTATATAGGAAAGTTGAGGATTTATGAGGGTTTATTTTATAACCTGCAACTTTGCTAAAATTGCTAATTGTTTCCAGTAGTTTTTTAGATGATTTCTTGGGATTCTCTAGGTAGACCATCATGTCATCTGCAAATAGTGAGAATTTTGTCTCTTCCTTCCCAATTCTAATTCCTTTAATTTCTTTTTTTTCTCTAATTGGTGATGCTAGTATTTCTAATACAATATTGAATAGTAGTGGTGATAATGGGCACCCTTGTTTAACCCCTGATTGTTTTGGGAATGCCTCTAGCCTCTCCCCATTGAGTATAATGCTTGTTTATGGTTTCAGATAGATACTGCTAATTATTTTAAGGAACAGTCCATTTATTCCTACACTCTCTAGTGTTTTTAATAGGAATGGATGTTGTATTTTGTCAAAAGCTTTTTCAGCATCTATTGATATGAACATATGGTTTCTGATAGGTTTGTAATTGATATAATTGAGTATACTAACAGTTTTCCTAATATTGAACCAACCCTGCATTCCTGGAATAAATCCTACTTGATCATAATGTATTATCCTAGTGATGACTTGTTGTAGTCGTTTTGCTAACATTTTATTTAGGATTTTTACCTCTATATTCATCAGAGAAATAGGTCTATAATTTTCTTCCTCTGTCTTAACTCTTCTTGGTTTAGGTAGCAGTACCATATTGGTTTCATAGAAAGAGGTAGGCAGAGTTCCATCTTTCCCTATTTTTCCAAAGAATTCATATAGGATTGGAACCAATTGTTCCTTATATGTTTGGTAGAATTCACTTGTGAATCCATAAGGCCCTGGAGATTTTTTTTAGGGAGTTCAGTAATGGATTGTTGAATTTCTTTTTCTGAGATAGGGTTGTTCAGGTATTTAATCTCTTCTTCATTTAACCTGGGCAACTTATATTTTTGTAAATATTCATCCATTTCACTTAGATTATCAAATTTATTGGCATAAAGTTGGGCAAAATAATTTTGAATTATTACTTTAATTTCCTCCTCATTGGTGGTGAGTTCACCTTTTTCATTTATAATACTAGCAATTTGGTTTTCTTCTTTCTTTTTTTTAATCAAATTGACCAGAGGTTTATCAATTTTATTGGTTTTTTCATAATACCAACTTTTGGTTTTATTTATTAATTTAATAGTTTTTTTTTTGCTTTCAATTTTATTAATTTCTCCTTTGATTTTTAAAATTTCTAATTTGGTATTTGGGGATTTTTGATTTCTTCTTTCTCTATTTTTTTTTAGTTGCGTGTTTAGTTCATTGATTTCCTCTTTCTCCAATTTATTCATGTAAGCATTTAGAGCTATAATATATCCCCTGAATGAATCCCATAGGTTTTGGTATGTTGTTTCATTGTTATCATTATCTAGGATAAAATGGTTAATTTTTTTCTATAATTTGTTTTTTGGTCCACTCATTTTTTAAGATGAGGTTATTCAGTTTCCAATTTGCTCTGGGTCTATAGCTCCTTGGCCCAGTATTGCATATGACTTTTATTGCATTGTGATCTGAGAAAGATGTATTCACTATTTCTGCCTTTCTGCAGTTGATCATTAGGTTTTTATGTCCTAGTACATGGTCAATTTTTGTATAAGTTCCATGTACTTCAGAGAAAAAGGTATATTCCTTCCTATCCCCATTCAGTTTCCTCCATAAGTCTACCATATCTAATTTTTCTAACAATCTATTTACCTCCCTAATTTCTTTCTTGTTTGTTTTATGATTTGATTTATCTAGATCTGATAGCGGGAGGTTGAGGTCTCCTACTAGTAGAGTTTTACTGTCTATGTCTTCCTGTAATTCTTTCAGCTTCTCCTCTAAGAATTTGGGTGCTGTCCCACTGGATGCATATATATTCAATACTGAAATGACTTTATTGTCTATGGTACCTTTTAGGAGGATAAAGTTTCCTTCTTTATCTCTTTTAACGCTATCTATTTTTGCTGCTGCTTTGTCTGAGATAAGGATTGCTACTTCTGCTTTTGTTACTTTAGCTGAAGCAAAATATATTTTGCTCCAACCTTTTACCTTTACTCTATATGTATCTCTCTGCTTCAAATGAGTTTCTTGTAAGCAGCATATTGTAGGATTATGGTTTTTAATACACTCTGCTATTTGCTTACATTTTAAGGGAGAGTTCATCCCATTCACATCCAAGGTTATGATTACTAATTCTTTATTGCCCTCTGTGCTATCTTCCCTCTGTTTGTATTTTTCCCCCTTTCCCTGCCTTCTATCCATATTCCCCAGTATTTTGTTTTTGAATACCACCCCCTTCAGTGTGTTTGCCCTCCTATATCACTCCCTCCCCTTTCTTTCCCCTTTCCCTGTTCCCTTCCCTTCCTTTTGTTATTTCCTCTTATTTCCTCTACTCCCCTTCCTTTTCTCTGTCCCCCCTCCCCTTTTCTCCTTTTACTTCTTGAAAGGTTAGATGTTTTATAAGTTAACTGAGTATGTGTAGGTTGACTTTAAGCCAAGTCTGATGAGAAGAAGATTCAGGTGTTTCTCCTCTACTCCCTTCTTCCCCTCTATTACCATAGGTTTTTGTACCTCTTAGTGCAATGAGATTTGTCCCATTCAATCACCTCCCTCCTCCCGTCTCTTTCCTGTCCCCCTTTTTAGGGAGGTAGTGTATTTTTTTTAGATCATTCTATCTAAGTCATAGAAAATTCTGAGTGTCTGTCCCTTCTAGTTCAGTATATTCTGTTGAATAGAGTCCAAATTCCTGAGAGTTATAAGAGTCTTTCTCCCCAGTGGAGTTAAAGCCAGTTACATCCCATTAGCTATCAGTCTCATGGATAGGTCATGGATGTTCATCATTTCTGGCTAGGTATATTCTCTCTGTTAGTGTTACATTTCTCAGGATTTATGAGTCTCTACCCCGCTCCCCCATGCTGGGATATAGCCATTTTCAGCTTGCTGGATTGCATTTTTTTCCTTTTACTGCCCCCCCCCCTTTTTTTTACCTTTTCATGTGTCTCTTGAACCTCATGTTTGATATCCAAATTTTCTGTTTAGCTCTGGTCTTTTCATCAGAAATTTTTGGAATTCTTCCATTTCGTTAAATGTCCATCTTTTTCCCTGGAAGAGAAGGCTCAGCTTTGCAGGAAAGTAGATTCTTGGCTGCATTCCAAGCTCCCATGCTGTTCGAAATATCTCGTTCCAGGCCCTTCAATCCCTTAAAGTTGAAGCAGCCAGGTCCTGTGTGATCCTTACTGTGTCTCCTTGATATTTAAATTGTTTCTTTCTGCCTGCTTGCAGGATTTTCTCTTTTATCTGATAGTTCTGGAGTTTGGCCACATTTCTTGGTGTTTTCCTTTTAGGATCTTTTTCTGGTGGGGATCCATGTACTCTTTCAATAACTACTTTGCCCTCTGATTCCATGATGTCAGGGCAGTTGTCCATCACTAGATCCTGTAATATTAAGTCCAGGCTTTTTTTCTCTTCAGTGTTTTCAGGAAGTCTTATAGTTTTCAGGTTTCCCCTCCTCGATCTATTCTCGCGGTCAGTGGTTTTGTTGATGAGGTATTTCACATTTGCTTCTATTTTTTCTATTTTTGGTTTTGTTTAACTGACTTGCTGTCTCGTGGAGTCATTAGTTTCTGTAGACTCCATTATTTTTTGGGGGGGAGGAGTTTTCTTCATTAACCTTATCAAATTGGTCAATTCTACTTTTGAAAAAGCTTTCCATTTGACCAATTGAGGTTTTGAGAGAATTAATTTCTTTTTGCATTTGCTCATTTGAGGATCTTAGAGAATTATTCTCATTTTGTAATTGTCCAATTGATGATCTGAGAGATTTATTCTCCTTTTGTGTTTGTCCAATTGTACTTTCTAAGGTTTTGTTTTCTTGTGCAAGGTATTAATTGTCTCCCCCAAATTTTCCAGTTGATTTTTAAACTCCTTCCTTATTTCTTTAAGGAAGTCTTTCTGTGCTGGAGACCAGATTGTATTCTCCTCAGATGTTCCAGGTCTCTCTGGGTTGGGGTCTTTCCCTTCCAGGAATTTTTGTATGGATCCACCTTTCCGCTGACCCTTCTTCATTATGTTATGACCTTGAGTTGGGTGGGGCTGGTTTACTTGGGCTTGGTATCTCTAAAGGCTTTAGTGAGTGCAGTTTCTCTGGCTGGCCAGTAGGAGATGCTGGAGCTATTGAATTCTTTTGCCTTCAATCAGTGGTGGGCTTTACCCTGGCCTGAGGTGATTCCTCAGCTGGGCTGGTTCTTTTGCTCACACACCTGGGACTGAGGCAGAAATAATTTGTATTTGTTTGGGAGGAGGCCTCAGGGCAATGGAGGTGTGGGCTCAGAGTTTCTCCAACCTGAGGAGCACAGGGATGGTGTCCTCAGCTCTCCTGCACCAGACCTCTCCCGGCGCAGCCCCTTCCCCAAGCCCCAGGGGGACAGCACCAACACCAGCACCTCTGCTTCCCTGCGAACCCAAGCCCCCTTTGTCCAGCCCCACCGCTGATCCAGCAGGTCCGGGTCTCGGGCCCTCAGACTCCTGGTACTGATTCAGCTGTTGGTCTGACAGATCTTCCCTGGGAGCTCAGACTCACCTGCAGGTACTCAGCCAAGGCTGCTGTGGGATACAAATCCTGAGGTAGATTTTCCTCTCCTGGCTTTTCTTTCTGGGTTTCCTGGTTTGGATTTCTTTTAAGAGGTTTGTTTCATGTGATAGATGGGGAAGAGATCAGGAGACTTTAGAACTGTGCCTGTCTTCTTTCCGCCATCTTGGCTGGAAGTCCCCTATTTAGCTTTTTCAAAGGGAGTGTAAAGCACTAGATAGTTGAATAGTTGGAAGAACAATAATGTTTAGTAATATATACTTTTGTGAGAAAATACAAGAATTAGAAGCAGAAATTTATAGTCATTATATACTATAGAAAATTTGAATAAAGATCACAAAAGTAAGAAATTTAAAAGAAATGTTTTAGAAATATACACTACATATCACATGGACTAAAATAAGAAATAAGCCAATAGTTAATAAAATATATATTGACTGTGAGAATGACCATATTTGCCAGGAAATCTAGATTTATTCTAAAAAGTAACCGAGATTTAGAAAGAGGAGATTTCAAAGGATGCAGAGAAAGTATAAATAGGATATCACTTTCTAAAATTCTAAAACCTGTGAGATCAAGAAAGATGTGAATCTTTGAAGAATGCTATTTTGAATACATATAATACACAGAAAGAATGCCAATGAGGGGTTAAAACAGGATTTTACTTAGGAAACTGATGTTAATATAAAGGAAACTTATAAACCAACTTAGATTTTAAAAGTTAAATATAGCATGTTGTACCCGGTACAGAAAATAGGAATAGTGTGCCAGGAATGCTAAAGTTCAGAATAACCTGAGGCTAGTGAGGAAAGTTAGGGGCTTGAAAAAAAGCAGTCTAAAAACTGTGTTGAGAAAAAGGAGTATCAAAAAAGAATGATGCTCAACATTTATGGGAAAAGGAAACTGTAATGTTTGTTTTGGAGTAGACTCAGAGGGAACATTTGAAGTTATTTCTATTTGAAGAGTTGTCAGGTAAATGAGGAAAATTAGACATTCTCTTTTTTTTTCTAAGAATAGAAAGTGAAAAGTTTAAAATTTTAATTTAGCAATTTTTTATTTAAGGAGGTCAACCACCTCATAATTTTCTGGCCCCACTGGGCTTCTTGTTCCTTCTCCCCATGATTTTCAGCTTTTCATGTGTCTTTTCCTAATTGTGAGTTCCTTGAAGATAGAAATTTTTTTTTGCCTTTTCTATACTTCTAGTAATTAGCACTGTACCTACCCCAAAGTAGGAACTGTGTTCATAAACTGAGTGGAAGAATTCACATAATGATTGTATTCATTAACATCAGCAGTACCTCCTACTATGTGACAAATTGTTTTTTGATGAAATTATTACTGCTATAACGAATAACTTTAATTATTACTACTGCTACTACTTCTACTACTACTACTGCTGCTACTACTACAACTACTTCAAAGAATGAACATTAGTTATGAACTAATTTAACCATGCTTGAGAAATTTGGAAATTAAGTTTAAAGGTATGTAATACTGTTTATACTCTTTGATCCAACAATACCACTACTAGGTCTACATACCAAAGAGATCATAAAAAAGAGGAAAAGATCCATATTTACAAAAGTATTCATAACAGTTTTTTGGGGGAGGCAAGGAAATTGAGGGAATGCCCATCAGTTGGGGAATTGCTGATCAGATTTGGTATATGAATGTAATGGAATATTACTGTTATTATTACTGTTCTACAACAACTGATGAGCTGGATTTCAGTGAAGTCTGGAAATACACTAATGCTAAGTGAAGTAAGAGAACATTATATGCATTAATCATAACATTGTGTGATGACCTATGATAGATCTGGTTCTCCTCAGTAATACAGTAATTAAAAACAATTCTAAAAGATTTGTGATAGAAAATGCCATCCACATCCAGAGGAAAAAATATGGAGTCTGAATGCTGACTAAAGCTTAATATTTTCATTTTTAAAAATTTGCTTTTTGTGGTTTTTCTTGTTTTGTTCTAATTCTTCTTTCACAGCATCTCTGTTATGGAAATATGTGTAACATGATTATGCATGTATAACCTTTATCAGATTACTTGTTTTCTTAGGGTGGGGGGAAAGGAAGGATGGAAGAAATCTTTGCAAGAATGAGTGGTGAAAACTATTTTTACACATAATTGGAAAAATATATATTAAGTAAAAAGGAATAATCTATTGTATTTTTATATAGTGGGTAAAGTTTTTACAAACTTTCTTGACAACTCAGTGAGGTTGCTTAGTGCCAGGGAAACCATTTCCTTGGAGATGTTTAATGATTTATCTAGGGTCACTTACCTAATCTTAAACCAATAGAGCTTTCAAAAAAAATAGTAATGCTGTCCAGGTTTCTTTTTCCCTTATCCAAGGCTTTTGCCTTTACTTACTTTATAAAAAAAAAGAATAACAATCATAGCTCTCAAAGAACATACTTACGATCTGCTAATGAGGATAAGAAAAATAAACAAACATCAATAAAAAGGCAATATTTGAAGCATACAGTGAAATATCAAAAAAGTTTTAGAAATACACAAAAGGACTAAAGCCTATTAGTTTAAAGAATTCACAGAAGATTTTGTGGAGGAATTAGTACTTTAATCAGACCTTGAAGGGATGGGTAGGATTTCAAGTGACAGAAATGGAGAAGGGGGTAGATAATTCCAGTGAAGAGAACAGAAATAAATATATATGTACACACACACACACACACACACACACACACAAACACACACATATGATAATTATAATCTCTATTTCTTCTAAGACAGTGTTGACTCATAAAAACAAAGAACATATTTAAACAGACTTTGAAATTAAATATCCTCTGACACATCACGTATGTCATATTTTTAGTTCACAAAATGTATTCATCATGTGTTTATTGGGAGAAAATGAGGAACTTCCTTGACTGAAATTGACGCTATAAAATGAGAATACAGATAGATAGAAACAAAAAATGCAGGTTGAGGCCAGATTGTGAGGACTGGAGTGATGTGTTGAAAGTTACTTTTGGTATATAATCTAATAGAGATGTGTAGATTGCATTGAGATAGATGGAAGTAGCATGGAATAACAAATATATTTTGAATTTAGAATCAAGAAGACCTGAGACCAGAGGGAGGCGGAGTCAAGATGGTGACATGAAGGGATCGAGTCTTAGGAGCTCTATGATAAAAAACCCATAAACTAAGGACTCTAACTAAACTTTCGAGAGACAGAACCCACGAAGTGACCCAGTGAGGAAGTTCTCCTACTCAAGGTAACCTGGAAAAGAGCAGAAAGGCTCTGCTCCCCGGGGTCGGAGGGGTGGCCCGCCAGAGGGGTGGCCCGCCGGAGTGAAAGAACTTCAGTCTCCCGTAGGCAGCCCCAGGGTGCTGGGAGCCTCAGCTCACAGCAGTGGGGGAGTCTCCTGAACTGCACTCCGGGGAGCACCGGCACAAAGTGGGGGAACAGCGGGGGGACCTCTGCCAGAGCAAGCACATGGAGCCCAGCCCTCAGGGCACACAGCAAGCAGCATGGTATTTCAGCAGCCTAGACCAGGAAACAGAAGCAGGCAGAGCTGGTAAGCAGGAGCCCCCAGGGCACAAGCCCCTTGAGCTGAGGGAGGAGAGTGAAGAGAGAGAGACTGCAGAGCTCTGTCCTCTGCCCCTGGAACAGGACTCTGGGGCTCTGACCACATTCAGGTCCTGATCCCAGTCTAGGCCTCCCCATAGAACAGCAGGCCCCCCCCCCATTCAGCCCCGTGGCAGAGGGGGGCGCTTATGGTCATTCACAGACCAGGAGGGAGGACAGAACCTCACACACTGAGACCCTTGTGGGAGTGTCCCAAAAGCTCTGGAAGCACCCCCAAAAAACAGGCTTAGGCTGGGAAAATGAACAAACAAAGAAACAAGAGGAAGACCATTGAGAAATATTTTGCAAATGAGCCCAAGAAGGATCAAAATACTCAGTCTGAAGATGAGGAAGCACAAGCTCCTGCATCTAAAGACTCCAAGAAAAAACAGAAATTGGGCTCAGGGTATGATAGAGCTCAAAAAAGACTTTGAAAATCAAATGAGGGAGTTGGAAGAAAAACTGGGAAAAGAAAGGAGAGAGATGCAGGAAAAACATGAAAATGAAGGCAGCAGCTTAGTCAAGGAAATCCAAAAAAATGCTGAAGAAAATAGCATGCTAAAAACCAGCTTAGGTCAAATGGATAAAACAGTTCAAAAAGTTACTGAGGAGAAGAATGCTTTAAAAAGCAAAATTGGCCAGATGGAAAAAGAGATAAGAAAACTCTCTGAGGAGAACAAATCCTTCAGACAAAGAATAGAATTCAGGGAGATTGATGAATTTACCAGAAATAAGGAATCAATACTTCAAAACCAAAAAAATGAAAAATTAGAAGAAAATGTGAAATATCTCATTGGAAAAACAACTGATATGGAAAACAGACTTAGGGAAGATAATTTGAAAATTATTGGAATACCTGAAAGTCATGATCAGGAAAAGAGCCTTGACATCATTTTCAAAGAATTACTACAGGAAAATTGCCCTGATATTCTAGAATCAGAGGGCAAAAGAGAAATGGAGAGAATGCACCGATCCCCCCGAGAAAGAGATCCCAAAAAACCAACCCCTAGGAATATTATAGCCAAGTTCCAGAAATCCCAAGTCAAAGAGAAAATATAACAAGCAGCCAGAAGGACACAGTTCAAATATCATGGAGCTGCAGTCAGGATCACACAGGACTTAGCAGCAGCTACATTGGAAGCTTGTAAGGCTTGGAATACAATATACCGGAAGGCAAAAGAGCTTAGAATGCAGCCAAGAATGAACTACCCAGCAAGGCTGAATGTCCTCTTCCAGGGAAAAAGATGGACTTTCAATGAACCAGGGGAATTTCAAATGTTCCTTTTGGAATGGCCAGAGCTGAACAGAAGGTTTGATCTTCAGATACAGGACTCAGGTGAAGCATAGAGAGTGGAGGAGAGGGGGGAAATATGAGGGACTTAATGAGGATGAACTGCATGTATAGAAAAATGATACTGATAATATTCATATGAACCATCTCAGTTAATAGAGCAGGTAGAGGGAGCTTTTATAGTTGAAGCACAGGAGAAAGCTGAATTCGAAGATAAAATATGGTGTAAAAATGGAGTCAATAAGAAAAAAAGGGAAATGGAATGGGAGAAAGAAAAAGGAGAGGGGGAATAGTCCAAGCTATTTCACATAATAAGGTTTTTTTTTATTACAATGAGCTATTGCAATGATATGAAAGGGCGGAGGCAAGGGGGAAATGAGGGAACATTTGCTCTCATCAGAGATGGCTAGGAGAGGAAACCGCAAATATACTCAATGGGGTATAGACATCTGGAGTAAGAAGGAGGGGGGAGCAGGGATAAGGGGTGGGGATGTGAATAAAGCAAGAGAAGATGGACCATGGGGGGACAGTGGTCAGATGTAACACATTTTCTTCTTTGCTTCTTTCAAGGGGCTGGGATTGGAAGGCCTGCCCAGGACCATAGGGCCAGGTGGATTCTGGGCCTAAGGGGTGGTATGGGGGCTCAGGACTTCTTGGCCCCAGGACCAGGGATCTGTCTGCTGCGCCACTCAATGACCCTAAAGCAGAGTCAGAGTGAAAGGAGAGAGAAAATATAGTACATGGTAGTGGAGAAATAAGAAAGGAAGGTGTTGCGATCAGTAATGGCAATGGTGGAAAAATATGGAAGTAACTTTTGTGATGGACTTATCATAAAGAATGTGATTCACTCACGACATAGTTGATGGTGTTGGAACAAAGACTGAAGCACATTTTTTGTTATTATTATTTGGGGGAGGGTGCTGGGCAAGTGGGGCTGGGTGGCTTGCCTGGGGCCACATAGCAGGGTGATCTTTGGGTGTCTGGGGCCAGATTCGGACCCAGGTGCTCCTGGGTCAAGGGCCAATGCTCTGTCTGCCACCCAGCCACCCCTATTATTATTACTATTTCATTTTATTTTGGGTCTTTTTTTTTTCTTCTTTTTGTTTTTTTGCAGGGCAGTAGGGATCGGGTGGCTTGCATGTCACATGGCTGGGTGATTATTGGGTTTACGAGGCTGGATGTGGACTCAGGTGCTCGTGGCTCCAGGGCTGGTGCTTTGTCCATTGTGCCACCTGGCCTTACCTACAATTATTACTATTATTTTTTTTAATTTTAATTTTTTTCTCTTCCCTTTACTTTTTTGCCCAAGCAAGTCTATCTATATTCATGGGGGGAGGTGTATTTTGTTTACTTGTAAACAAGTATATTTTATTAATGTATAGAAAAACATTCGTACATGAGAATAAAAAATAAATTAAAAAAAAAGAAGACCTGGGATCAAATTTCATCTCTAACATTGTGTTATAGTGGTTTAAATCATTTAAGCTTATTAAATCCCAGATATCCCAATTATAAAACTAGGATTATACTTGTCATACATACTTAGCATGTTTAAAGAAATACAGAAATCAGTTAGAAATCAATTACTTGCACATTATAACAAAAGTTAGTTAAACCCATAGAATTTGATTTTTTTTTACATTCCATCAATGAAATAGTAACTTGATGAAGGACACATTCTTGTGTCAGATTTCATCTTATCCCAAGATCTTCAGGCAATTTTTCTTCTTCTTTAGTTAGGACATAATTAGAATAATGGAGCCAAAAAATATGATGACTTTTTGAGAGAGAATGCAAGAATAGGATAATCAATGATCTATGGAATTTGCATGAAATTTCTCATGATTTGAACAAAAGAAAATAAAGTCTTTCCTATAAATTTATATGTATGATTTTAAATAATTTGTGTTTCCTTTTCCCAGTATGTAAGCCATTAACTCATTGACCTTGGAGAGTATAGTTTGTAATGTCACACCAACTAATGAATCCAGATTATGTACTCCAGTTTTACCCAATGCCTTCAGTTTCCTTCTCTGATCATCACACCATATCCCAAGAACAGTTTAAAATGGAGATATGATTTAGGCTGCAAAGATGACTTAAACCAATTTAGAGAACATATAAGAATTTATCAGTCAAATCTGTGAAGAGGAAGAATTCAGGCCAAACAAAAGATAAAGATGTTTACAGGAACTTATATATAATTTTAATTGAACAGAATTAGATATATAATTTTGATAGCACAGAATTAAAAGATTTTGGCAAACACAACCAATTTTGCTAAAAGAAGAGAAATACAAATTAAGACAACTCTGTAGTACCACTTATATCCAACAGATTGATTAAGACCTCAAGAAATAAAAATGACAAATACAGGAGGGGCTATAGGAAACAGGTACAAACTGTGAATTATTCCAACTAATCCATATTCTAACTAATCCTTGACCATAAAAAGCTGTCATTGATATTACTGTACCATTCTAAAGTAGATGTTCAGATTTTCAATCAATCAAAGGAGGAAAATCAGAAAAAAATCAAGAAGTATATCAGCATCCTTTGGCACACGAATGTGTATGAATAGCAATATAAAGTATTTTACAGGTGGAACAACTCAGGATGTGGTGGAAACAATTTAAGATTTTGTCAGGATATCATACATTCCTTATCAGTTATGCCAGGACCTTCTCAAATGAGAATTTCTCCTTCAGGATGTTGGCACATCCAGTGACCTTTGTTACTAATGATACTATTCCTTTTTGGAGAGGATATGATGATTTAAAAAAAATAATTATTACTTTAGGAATGTTGTAGAGTATAAAATAAAGGTTTTTGCAAGGCAAATGGGGTTAAGTGGCTTACCCAGGGACTCACTGCTAGTTGATTATTAAGTGTCTGAGACCGGATTTGAATCCAGGTACTCCTAACTCCAGGGTGGGTGCTTTATCCACTGAGCTACCTAGCCACCCCAAATATTACTGCATATTACAAATAATATTCATCAGAAAGATATGCAAAAATGTAATTTACCCAACAATATTTTACGATTGATTATACTTGGAGTCAGACTCAGAATAATATCAGTGAACGAATCCATAAGATCTTTTAAACTAGGAAGTTCCCATAATCAGAGCTTTCTAGATAATGACTATAATCTCACATTGATAAAAGCAAGAAATGCACAGAAATATCATAAATTTTCTTGTCAATATTGCACAAATTATTTTGCTTTAAGATGCTTAATAACAAACCAGAAAGACTTAGAATTTATTTCAAATGGCATATCATTACTTTATGAATTATTGTCTATAGTAAAATGTGTCAATTATTTATCCATGCTCAAGTAGAAACATAGATTATCCTTTAAACAATGAGAACATTAGGCTATTCTTATATATTTCCACAGATGTGTTTCCAACTGGGGTGATAAAATAGTCATAATTATTATTTTTTTTTACTAACATAACATTTCTGTACTGACATCTTATTTCCTAGAACAAAAACAGAGCAAGAAAAGATCTTAATTTCAATCTTATTATTAAGTAATTTACATCTTTGGTTTCACAAACTGGTTTTACCTTCGTCTAATCGTATTCATATCATTCCAAAAATAATGAGAAACTTCAGGAACTGTTAGGATAGCAAATTCAGATCAAACAATAAAATCACTAGCTTTAGATCTGAGATGTTGAGATGCTTGACTTTGTTTCTCTGAAAGCACCTATTTAAGGAGAGTTCAAGGGCACAGCAGACCTAAGAACAAATCTCCAAAAAAGAATATTCAGGGTTCTAAAATCTCATTCATTGCAGTAGGTTGCTATCAATGTCAGATTATTATTAGAATGAATTAGTTTACAGATGAAAACTTAGGTGGCCTTTTACAAATCACAGAAAAGACATGAACAAAAGCACCCAAACTTAAACATTTTTTTCTAAACGTACTTCTCTTTTTAACTTCTAAAATGACAGATATAGTTTTTTTATTAAGTCCTAGCTTTAAGTATCATAAATAAATTCCAAAAATTTTAAAAAATAAAATAAATCTCTGAATACTACAAAGTTTCTAAGTACTGCTTTTTTGACCAAAATGTTCTTTAACAATAGTGAGAAATCTGAGTTTTTCTCTAAGAGAATATATTTTTAAATAATAGTTTAATAAAAGTTTACCAGACTTTTAAAATTTACTTAGTCTACTTTATTATTGAAATATATTACTAGAGATAATCCTTTGTTGATAATTAACTTGAACTCCTAGAATATTAGCATTGGCTAATTGCTCTAGACTTCTAAATTAACTTAATGTGTCCTTAGAAAAAGCAAGTTTGAATATTAATTTCATTTTGTGCAAGGATTTCTATAGGAATTTCACAACCTGAGAACTCTTGCACAGGATCAAAACAAGATTTTCTTTTTATAATACCAATATAAATACTTAAACAGTAACTTCAAATAAGTTAGTCAACAATCTCATAATTTTCATAAATAATAACTTTCAAGAAAGGCAAAAATCTGACACATAATTTCTTAATTTATAATATTTTAGGAATTATAACATATTTAGTAGTGTTAAAGAATATTTTGATTTTCATATTGATCAATATAATATGTATAATGGGTTTACTAATTATTTAGTTATTAGAGATTCTTTTTCACACTCTGGCTGAGATTAAGTGAAGAGTATCAACCAGCATTAGTGGGCTTTATACTCAAACCCCCAAAATTATTATTTTATTGGTTTTGTGATCCACTTTTCTATACATGATTCATATATATATATATATATATTATTTTTTTCATGTATATATGTATATTTCCTGCTTTAATTTAACAGCAAGACCAATCTTCAAATCTGTTTATAATGTTAATCTGACATCTAGATTAAAATTGAAATTTCCCTTTCCTATAGCAGTTCACCAAATTTCTCAAAGTAAGGAAATTTAGGATCATAACAAATACCATAAACAATATTATGTATTTAAAATGTGAAATAAGTTTATTAATTACAAAACATGTGACCTTAATTAAATTAAATATACTTCCAGGTATTTACATAGAAAATTGTTTTAAGAACACTGACACTGAATGCTATTCACTAATAAAAACCATGTCAAAATATGAAGTAATTATAACTCATTAAAGAGATAATAAAAAAATTGACATTTGCCTTATGCCTAACATACATTTATAATTATGTAATCCTCACTGTGACCAAGGAGATTATTCCCTTTACAAATGATATGACTGAGGTAGCTTGCCTAACATTACACAACTAGCAAGTTTCATAACATAACATATTATTATTATTATTACTACTACTGCTATATATACAAAATTCACTTAAAGTAAGTCCAGAATGAATTCAATTACACCTGGTTCTATTTCCCAAGAATTATACAGAAGCTCAATTTGTAATTTCAATTATTTATTATTATATTTATTTGTGTTGTATTTATATATTCTATTTATTCCAAGCATTTCATTTGTGGGATTTATTTTTCCCAGTAATCTATTGCCAAAGATTTCAAAGTGACAGTACATAGCAAAAGGTACATGTGGTGTTCTCCATTTTGATTCTTTCTAACCCTTTATAACTTTGACTATTGACTTTCACATCAAACTTCTAATTTATTTTCTTAATTTCTTCTTCTGAAAACAAAGTCAAAATTTCTCATATGCTCTCATCATGCTTAAACCATCTGTGTCTGGAAAAAGGGGCACCCAGAGCAACTCTCTAGGGATAGGAAGGACTTGGAGCACATGGGCCCCTTGCTGTGTGCAGAATATTTCCTGCATTGTCTCCAAACCTTTTCATCTGCCTTTCCTACTTTCACTCAAGCCTTTCATTTCTCTTTCAATCCAATTACTTTCTGATATTGTTGGGGTTTTTTTTTGCAAGTCAATGGGGTTAAGTGACTTGCTCAAAGTTACACAGCTAGGTAATTATTAAGTGACTGTGACTGGAGTTGAGCTCAGGTCTTCCTGTCTCCAGGGCCAGGTGTTAAATCCATTGCTCCACCTAATCTCTAATCCCATTAATTTCAAACTCATTACTCAGACAACTCTACTTTGATTTATATTTTAACTATCTCCCAAATTGCTCACAATGTGGTTGAAAACATTGGTTTTACTAGAGCCTGGTTTTCCTAAATCCAGGGGATTCTCGTCATTAATCTACATATCAAAAAATTCAGATGTTCTCTAGGAGATCAAAGTCTCTCATTTTCCCAAAAGGAGACAGAAACCAATATTGTCTATTCCTCATTCCAGTATAGGAAGTAGTTTAATGCGACAAATCGTATAAAAAATTCATTGAAATATTTTAGTGATTACAAAAACTTTTAGGAGATATGTAGTAGCTCATGTTCCTGCTGAAGTATATGAATGGTTACTGTGAAACCCTATTAACAGATGGAAAAATGCTTGACTGACTAATTAATAGTTTTGCAGATTAAAAAACCATAGTGTTCCTTCTTGTCCTTAATCCAGACAGTTTTATGCGGGGTGATTTCCAAAGGGAGCAGGGAGGGGTCAGAAGCAGAGAATTCGAGTGGGGGGGGAGGGAAAGCAGTGAAGGCAGAAGCAGTATGAGCAGGAATAGGAAAGTTGGGGTAAAGGAGATCTGAGAAAAGCTTATGAAAAAAGGAAGTTCAAGCCTGTAAATTAGACATTTATAGTTTTCATTCCATTTTTGATATCAATTTAAAATAAGAATTATCACTGATTAATTTAGGATCATCTTTTAGTTGTGCTAGTGCTGGTATTACTTGCTTTAGACCCATACACAATTTTTATTTTTAGGATACCCTCAAAAATACCTTCTAAGAGTCTTTGTCTCCAGAGTGAGCTCAGAGAAATATGGACTCAGTCAAAATAGCCTTTTGGTTCAAGATTAAAGCAAGGAATTGGTGGTGGGGCAAGATATTTTGAAAGCTATGATTCCAGGTAAAATGTTACCTGGGACCTCCCATTATAGTTTGTTAAAGAGGGGATCTGATGTCCCAAAACTCTAGTCTAATCTGAGCCATAGCACAAATTTAAGGAGGGGGTCTTCCCTGAGTTTTGATCTTAAAAATGATGATTAAGTTAAACATGTGTTAAATTTCAGAATTTTTCCTCAAAAGGGAGAAATGTTAACTTTCCAAGTTTGGTCTTAAGAAATAGCAAAACAATTAATTTTACATAAACTTTTATTGATATTAAAGTTAACTGATTATGCAGTTACTCCTAGGGAGTCAAATCTTCCAAATCAAGTCCCAAACTGGTGTTTTTATAGTTTTGGGTATCAGTAGATGGGATCTAAAAAGTCAGTTCTGGTTTATCTAATCAAAGAAAGGAGTAGTGCCCAACTTAAATCAGAGGGGTGCTGGCAACTCAGGATGTTGCTGGTGGAGTTATCTATCATTCATTACATTAAGCTGAGTGTCTTCTCTGTTTTGCCAGGAACCCCCATACTTCTAAGGGGCTTAACTTAAACTGGTTTAGCAGTAAACAAAACTGGGCTAGCAGAGTAAACTGGTTAGCAAAGAAATGTCCTGGAGTTTAGGAATATGAGCTACTCCCTTTTGTCCATACCTTTAAACTAATTCAAATTAGGGGTAGATATTTGAATGAGGTGAGTTCTAGCAGAAACTGAGAATTCAAAATCTGTTCTATGCTTGACTCAATTTACTTTTATTTCCTTGTTTCTCTTCTCTACTGCTCATGAAGAGAGAGATGGAATACTAGAGGTTTTTTCCTTTCTTCATGACCTCTCAAAACTCTCTCTCATAACAATTATGTACAAGAAATAAAATGATTTCCCCTGTGGAAACAAGACAAGATATCAAAAATCCTAATGAAGTAACAAGCTAAGACATTAACTACAGAGAATGCTGACTCCTAATCTAATATTAATTTAGCATCCATTTCCTTATCAGCTTTCATACCCTGATAAATGGTACCATGAGACAAATAGACTTGTACCTTGAAATCCACACAGTTGCCTTATTCTTACTGAAGACTGCCATCACACCTTCTATGCCTTCCTTCATCCCTCTATTCTTTAGCAATAAGAAATCAGAAAACATAAGGATGAAAGATTTCATCATCCCAAGATCTCAGGAGAAAGAAGACTCAATTTAAAAGCTCGAGCTCAAGGAGGTAAGGAAAGATATTAGTAACAAAAAGAAAGATGACTTCTAAGACATCTAAATGACTATCTCTGAATAAATATTGTAAGAAAATAGGAAACCAATTAGTATGTGGTATGACAAAAAGTACTATGAATGTCTGTAGAATTTTCATGAGTGGTTCAACAGAAATAAAAGAATCATAAAAGCTGAATTTATGATCTAAACAGAAATAATTGGCACATTAGAAAGAATTGAAGCCCCAGCAGTGAATGGTCTCCAAATAAATGAAAGAATGAAAAACTTATAAGGAGTGCAAGCACACAAAAATGAAGAACAATCTCAAAGAAGAGAAGCAAAAAGAAATTAGATGAAAAGAAAACATGACCTTTATATCCACAAAACATCCTTGATCTAAAAGACAGGAAGCATAAAAGCAACATTAGTGTGTGGGATAAAAATCCACTTAAAAAATATAGAGACTCCTCTAAGCCAAAAAAATAAAGTTTATTTTGGCTTTTCCTCCAGAAAAAGGCATACTCCAAGTCTCACAAAAGTAGTGAAGATCAAGGAGTTGCCCCAAACACAGTCAAGCAAGATTATATGGCCTAATGTGATCCCCTCCTCCTCCCTATTGTCCCTCTTTGTCGAGTCATTGGTTAGTCTTCAGAGTTACATTCTAATTGTGAAAATCTACCCCAGCAACTAAGAAAAGAATGAAAGATTTTCATAAAATATTACCTCACCATCTAGATTGTGAGAATAACCTTCAGGATTATAACTATCTTATTGATAACTGTCTTATTGAAGTTAATGTAACTTGTCTTAGAATGCAAGGTCTAGTAACAGTCTACTATTCCTCCCATTCAGAACTTATCATCAAACAAGAAGGGGGCTTATGAGTTTCTTTGGAATGCAAGGTTTTTCTCATGGGAAAACCTACTATCCTTCTAGTAGTCAGTAGGTCAGTAGTCTTATCGAAAGTTAGAAGAGTGAGCCACCTTTTTGGAATATCAGGGGAACACCAAATTAAATTACTTGGATCAAAAATGAAAAGGTAGGGATAGCTAGTTGGTACAATGGAGAGAATGCCAGTCATGGAATCAGAAGGACCTGCATTTAAATCTGACCTCAGACATTAGATGTGTGAACCTGAACTTAACCCCAATTACTTAAAAAAAAGTAAAAGATTAAATTTACCCTGAACATAAAAGAAATTATTAGGAACTATTTTCCCCAATTATATACCAATAAATTTCACAATGTAAGTTGTATGGACAAATATTTACAAAAAAATATAAATTTTCAGAAGAGGATATAGAGTACTTAAATAAATTTATCTTAGAAAAGGAATTGAATAAGCCATGAATAAACCCCCAAATTAAAAATCCCCACGATCAGATAGATTCACAAGTGAATTCTCCCAGCATCTAAAAAAAGCAATTAATTCTAATTAATTCTAATACTATTTAAACCATTGGGAAAGTAGGCAAAAAGTCCCATCAAATTCCTTTTCCAACAAAAAATATGCAACTGAGATCAAAATAAGTAAGAAACAGAGAAAGAAAACCAGAAACCAATTTTCTTAATATTGATATAAAAAAGTTCAAGAAAATACTAAGAGATTATAATAATATATCACAAATGTCATATATATGATCAGGTGGTATCTATACCAAGAATGTGTAGCACTGGCTCAAGGAAAAAGATCGAAAATAGACAAATCATTGGTTAATTTGATTTAAAAAAGAATGAAACCAAATAATCAGTGTAAAAATTAGAAGGATAAATGCACCACCAATGAAGCAATAATTAGAAATTGTTTTGCCTAACCACATGCCAATAAATATGATAATCCAAATTAAATAGTGAAATTTTCAAAATTTACAAAAATATAAAATTTCCAAATTAACAGGAGAGGAAATAGAATACTGAAATAACCCTACCATAGAAAAGGAAATGGAACAAGCCTAAGAGAATTAGCTTCCTAAGAAAAAGTCCCCAGGACCAGATGGATTTATAAAGGATTTCTATCAGACATTTAAAGAACAATTAATGTCAATATTGTATAAAATAATTGAAAAAATAATGAGTCCTACTAAGTTCATTCTATGATTAAATAGTTTTAATATCTAAGTCACTGAAACTGAAGCAAGGCAAAAATATAGATATCCCTTATGAAAATTGATTTTAAAAAAACCTTAAAAATACTACTACAAAATCTATAGATATATAGCACAAAGATCATATACCATGACCAGGTAGAATTTATATCAGAAATATAGCACTGTTCAATATTAGGAAAACTATCAGTATAATTGATCATATCAATTACAAGAACAACAAAAATCATGATTATATCAACTGTCATAGAAAAGCTTTTGACAAAATATAACATTTATTCCTATTTAAAAAATACTAGAAAACAAAGGAATAAATGAAGATATTTTCCCCATTTAATATTAATTTGTTTTGTCCAATTACATGCAAAGATAGTTTTCAACATTCATTTTTATGAGATTTTTGAATTCCAAAGTTTTCTCCCTGCTTTTTCCCCTCTTTCCTCCCCAAAATAACAAGCAATCTGATATCGGTTATACATGTCATTTAGACATATTTCCAAATTAGTCAAAGAAGAATAAGAACAAAAGAGGGAAAACCCCAAAAAGAAACAAAGAAAAGAACAAAAAACCATGAAAATAATATGCCTGGATCTGCATTCAGATTCCATAGATCTTTCACTGAGTGTGACCAGTATTTTCCATCATGAATCTTTTCAAATTGTTATGTTTTATTGTATTGCTTCAAAGGGCTTAAGTCTAAAGTAGTTGATCATACAATATTGTCCTTGTTCTGCTCACTTCACTCAATATGAGTTTATATAAGTCTTTCCAAGGTTTTTACTCCTTATTTCTTATACCACAGTAGTATTGCATTACATTCATACATCACAGCTTGTTCAGTTATTCTCCAATTGATGGCCATCCCTTCAATTTACAAATTCCTATAAACATGTTTGTTCCTGTGGATTTTTTCCTCTTTCTTATGATCTTTTTGGAACAGAGAACTAGCAGTGGTATTGTGAAATTTTTATTAAAATGATAAATAAAAATTATATAAAACCAAGAACAAACATTATTTTGAATTGGAATAAATTAGGAGACACAAAAATAAGTTGGGAGACTTTCCATGTAATTGAGTCATCTCTACCATGTTGGGCTTGGTCATCTTAACAATGAAGAACAAGGATGGAGATCCTCTAGTTAGCTTTTCATGATTAGGCAAGTGAATTTACAATCTATAGTATTCAGTGGTGCCCCTATGATTCATATCAAACCAAATGATACTGATTTATATGATGTAGAGGTCCAACAGCCCCTTTTCTCATACTGTGTGATTAACTCTGAGTGCAGAATAAAAGCAAATGATTTTTCACTTTATTTTTCTTGGATTCTATAAACAGTATGACTAATGTCGAAATGTTTTGCATAACTTCATATGTTAATGAGTATCTCATTCCTGGCTTCCTCACTGCATGGGAGGGGGAGTTTAGCACACTAAAAGAAAATTTTGTAATTTAGATTTTGAATTTAAAATTTGGCACTCAAAATTTAAAAAATATATTTTTTAAAATGGCCATATTTATGTCATAAAATGAATTTAGTAGGACTCCTCTTTTATTTATTTTTCAAACAATTTATATAGTGTTTGATTTTATTTCTTAGTTTATTTTTAGTTATTTCTTTTTGTTTCCCAATTGATTTACAATAATTAATTTTGTTGTTTAATTGGGAATTTTAAGATGTTGGTTTTCTAGTTTTTTTTTAAATGGCATGTCTCATCAATTGATCTACTCTTCTTCTCCCTTCATTTGGTGTGTTTAAAGATATAATTCTCCATCTCCCCTAAGAAATGCTTTATTTCTTTCATAAATGTTAGTATATGTTTCATTGTTGTTAGTATCTTAAATGAAATTATTATTTTTTTTGTTCTTTGACTGTCATATTCTTTAGGATTATGTTATTCAGTTTCCAATTAATTTTTATTCTGTGCTTCAAAGGCATTTAATTTAATTTAATTTTTATTTTACTATGATCAGAAAAATTAATTTAATATTTTTGCTTTCTGTAGTTGCTTACATATTTTTATTGATCAAATGATTAAAATGTCAATTTTTATGATGGTGCCATGCACAACATAGAATAGGAACACACCTTTTTATTTCCATTCAATTCTCCAGAGAGAATATAAAATTGAAAAAAAAATCTATTTATCTTCTTAACTTCTTCTTTCTTTACATTAGATTTATGTAGACCTGAGAGGGGTTAATTAAGATCCCACATTCAAAGTTTTTCTATTTCCTTCTGTAATTAATTTCATTATTTCTTTATTCATTTAGATGACATGCCATTTGGGGCATATATGTACAATGCTGATATTAATCTCTGGCAACATTTATTCTTAGTTCTATTTTTGGTTTTGCTTTGAGAGTATGTTTGCTACCCCAGCTTTTTTACTTCAGCTCAAGTAAATTTTGCTATAGTCACATTTTTTTAACTCCCTGTGAATCTTTCTCTTTCAAGTGTCTTTTTTAAAAAAGAAATATTACTGTATTCTCATTTTTAACCATTAACTTATATTTTCTTTCTTTCTTTTATTTTAATTTTTTATTCTCATTTTGTACAAATTTTTTTACATTAATAAAATATTCCTGTTTTAGAGTAAATGATATACCCCCTCCTCCCATTAATATAGACTTGTTTGAGCGACGAAGTAAAGGGGAGAAAAAAAATTAAAATTAAAAAAATAGTAATAATTGTAGGTATGGTCAGGTGGCACAATGGACGAAGCACCAGTCCTGGAGCCACCAGCACTCGAGCCCACATCCAGCCCTGTAGACCCAACAATCACCTAGCCATGTGACATGCAAGCCACCTGATCCCCACTGCCCTGCAAAAACCAAAAAGAAGAAAAAAAAAGACCCAAAATAAAATAAAATAGTAATAATAGTAGGGGTGGCTGGGTGGGAGACAGAGCATTGGCCCTTGAGCCAGGAGCACTCGGGTCCAAATCTGGCCTCAGACACCCAAAGATCACCCTGCTATATGGCCCCAGGCAGGCCACCCAGCCCCATTTGCCCTGCACCCTCCCCCACATAATAATAATAATAATAATAATAATAATAATAAAAGATATGCTTCAGTCTTTTTTCCAACACCAACAACTCTGTCAAGGGTGGATCATATTCTTTATGGTAAGTCCATCGCAAAAGTTACTTCCATATTTTTCCAATGTTGCCATTGCTGATCGCGACTCCCTCCTTTCTTATTTCTGCACTACCATGTACTATATTTTTTCTCTCCTTTCACTCTGACTCTGCTGTAGGGTAGCTGAGTGGCACAGCAGACAGATCCCTGGTCCTGGGGCCAAGAGGCCCTGAGCCCCTATACCATCCCTTAGGCCTAGCCTCCACCTGGCCCTATGGTCCTGGACAGGCCTTCCAATCCCAGCCCCTTGCAAGAAGTAAAAAAGAAAATGTGTTATATCTGATCACTCTCCCCCCATGGTCCATCCTCTGTTCCATCACTCACATCCCCACCCCTTCCCCCTGCTCCCCCTTCCTTCTTACTCCAGATGTCTATACCCCATTGAGCATATATGCTGTTTCCTCTCCTAGCCACCTCTGATGAGAGCAAAGGTTCCCTCATTCCCCCTTGCCTTCCCCCTTCCATATCATTGCAATACCTCATTGTAATAAAGAAAAATATTATTACATGAAATATCTTGGCCTATTCCCCCTCTCCTTTTTCTTTCTCCGATTACATTTCCCCTTTTTTCTATTGACTCCATTTTTACACCATATTTTACCTTTGAATTCAGCTTTTTCCTGTGCTTCAACTATAAAAGCTCCTTCTACCTGCTCTATTAACTGAGAAGGTTCACATGAGTATTATCAATGTCATTTTTCCATGCAGGAATACATGCAGTTCATCATCATTAAGTCCCTCATATTTTCCCCTTCTCCTCCACTCTCTATGCTTCACCTGAGTCCTGTATCTGAAGATCAAACTTTCTGTTGATCTCTGGCCATTCCAAAAGGAACATTTGAAATTCCCCTGGTTCATTGAAAGTCCATCTTTTTCCCTGGAAGAGGACATTCAGCCTTGCTGGGTAGTTCATTCTTGGCTGCATTCTAAGCTCTTTTGCCTTTTGGTATATTGTATTCCAAGCCCTACGAGCTTCCAATGTAGTTGCTGCTAAGTCCTGTGTGATCCTAACTGCTGCTCCATGATATTTGAACTGTGTCCTTCTGGCTGCTTGTAATATTTTCTCTTTGAATTGGGAGTTCTGGAACTTGGCTATAATATTCCTAGGGGTTGGTTTTTTGGGATCTCTTTCTCGAATATCAGGGCAATTTTCCTGTAGTAATTCTTTGAAAATGATGTCAAGGCTCTTTTCCTGATCATGACTTTCAGGTATTCCAATAATTTTCAAATTATCTTTCCTAAGTCTGTTTTCCATATCAGTTGTTTTTTCAACGAGATATTTCACATTTTCTTCTAATTTTTCATTTTTTTGGTTTTGAAGTATTGATTCATGATTTCTGGTAAATTCATCAATCTCCCTGAATTCTATTCTTTGTCTGAAGGACTTTTTCTCCTCAGAGAGTTTTCTTATCTCTTTTTCCATCTGGCCAATTTTGCTTTTTAAAGCGTTCTTCTCCTCAATAACTTTTTAAACTGTTTTATCCATTTGACCTAAGCTGGTTTTTAGCATGCTATTTTCTTCAGCATTTTTTTTGGATTTCCTTGACTAAGCTGCTGACTTCATTTTCATGTTTTTCCTGCATCTCTCTCTCCTTTCTTTTCCCACTTTTTCTTCTAACACCCTCATTTGATTTTCAAAATCTTTTTTTGAGCTGTATCATAGCCTGAGCCCAATTTCTGTTTTTCTTGGAGTCTTTAGATGCAGGATCTTGTGCTTCCTCATCTTCAGACTGAGTGTTTTGAGCCTTTTGGGCTCATTTGCAAAATATTTCTCAATGGTCTTCCTCTTATTTCTCTGCTTGCTCATTTTCCCAGCCTGGGCCTGGTTTTGGGGGGCTTCCTGAGCTTTTGGGACACTCCCACAAGGGTCTCAGTGTGTGGCTCTGGCCCCCCTCCTGGTCTGTGAATGACCATATGTGCCCCCCCTCCCGCCACGGGGCTGAGGTAGGGGGGCCCCTGCTGTTCCATGGGGAGACCTACACTGCAATCAGGTTCTGAATGTGTTCAGAACCCCAGAGTCCTGTTCCAGAGGCGGAGGACAGAGCTCTGCAGGCTCTCTCTTCACTCCCCTCCCTCAGCTCAATGGGCTCATGTCCTGGGGCTCCTGCTTACTGGCTCCACCTGCTTCTGTTTCTGGATCTGGGCTGCTGAAAGACCATGCTGCTAGCTGTATTCCCTGAGGTCTGGGCTCCATGTGCTTGCCCTGGCAGAGGTCCCCTGCTGTTCCCCCACTTTGTGCCTGGTGCTTCCTGGGGTGTAGCTCTGGAGACTCCCCTGCTGCCGTGACCTGGGGCTCCCAGCACCCTGGGGCTGCCTCTGGGAGGCTGAAGTTCTTTCACTCTGGGGGGCCACCCCTCTGGTGGGCCACCCCTCTGACCCTGGGGTGCAGAGCCTTTCTGCTCTTTTCCAGGTTACCTTGAGTAGGAGAACTGCCTTGCTGGGTCCCTTTGTGGTTTCTGTCTCTCAAAAGTTTAGTTAGAGTCCTTAGTTTATAAGTTTTATCAGAGAGAGCCTAAGACTAGATCCTTGCTTGTTGCCATCTTGGCTCTGCCCCTCAAAACTCCTCTTAAAGGGAGAAATCTCAATCTATTTTTTTAATGCATTAAATTTCAGGAGTGTATGAATTTTCTACCACATTATTAAGGTTAAATTATTTCTAATAATTTAATATAATCCTAAATAAAATATATTGCTCAATGTATTACTGAAAAGCTCCCTTTTTCTATAACTCTAGTTCTTTAAAATACCCTTTACCCTTTTCACCGAAGGTCTATTTTTTAATTTTTATTTTTTTCATGTTTTCTACATACTTTAGTATATGGGAGGCTAGGCTATTGTCAAAGCTTGTGGTTTCTCTAAGCAGTCTCTCCTTTCCCTCCCACTACTTACTGTCCATTTTCCCACCTCCTCTCACAAGACCCAGTGTCAGAAGCTTGCACACAACTTCTAATTAGCTAAATTAATCACAACACTGTCAAATTTAATTAACTTTTTAGTTCTTTAATCTAATATTGTACATTTGCACCTTATCATTGCTACTTGTCCTCAGGGTTGTATAATTTAAATAAATATTATATTTCTTTCTTCCAGGGGCTAGGATTATCTAACCTAGGTGTTCAGAATATCTATACAGACCTGTTCTCAGAATACTTTTGCTTTTTCAATAACCTGAGGTTACTTAACCTGGGCACTAAGAGTAATTAAACATGTCTGATAAAAATTTTCCTAGATTAGGTTTAAGAAAATCAGCAATCCTCTGTCCTTTTGATGGTAGTTTAATGTCTTCCAAGATCCTCAGTGAACCAGGTTCCAACTGGTTAAAATTGCTCAAATATCATTTAAATAAAGAATTAATAGATTTTCCATTTAAGGATGATGGCTATCTAATAACCTTGACCTGGCATCTACTAGCATGTCTAAAGACTAAACATTTGCAATTTTTATTTATATAGTCTGTGTAATTTAAAGGCTTGTAAAGAGTCAAGGAAGGGATTCCCATTACCAAACTCAGATTGCTTTTTACTCCCATAGCAATCACTAGTTGCTATGGGTTCAAAAGGAAATTTTCAGAGGTCAAAAATCAAAGCAGAGTCAAACACATAACTTGTTTGTTCAAGTGAAATTTATTGAAGGACGGGACACAACTGAACATGGTCTTAAAGTAACAGAGAAGGTAATTGCCTTTGAAGTCTCTTCCAGTTACTGATAAACCTTGATTTCTCATAAGCTACTCCACTGCAGAAGCCAGGAAGACATGATCTTCTGGGAGAACTCTTTATAGTACTACATTTTCAACATGATGCATTGAGAAGGGAATTACTCTATTTAGAGAAAGTTCTTGCTTCTGACATTACTTACCACAAATATCCTCCTTTACTGTAGACCAGAAGATTCGGGACACATGCTGACCTCAAGCACAAATTCATAACTGGTCTTTTGAGAAGCTCAACCTTAACATATATATATATATATATATATATATATATATATATATATATATATATATATATATATGTATGTATGTATGTATGTATGTATTATGTATGTATATTCACCAGTGCACTCACAGAGTTGGGACTGTTATATCACTCGGAAACCTATACTAGGCAGTCTTAAATTATTATTTTAACTCAGCTTACACATAATGACCACTTTAAATGCTAAATTCTTCTTGAGAATAATTATGAAATAAATTACTATTATTTTTAGTTTGGAGGAGGGGAAAAACTATGATAAGAATTGTTACAGATTACAAATTTGGGAAAAATGAAATTTTGTACGATTAAGGTTACAAATGATTAATTAATAATGAAAATTACTGAGCAAAGAAAGTGATTAATTCAACATACAAACTGAAAGAGTTATAGAGTAAAAATAAGCAACCCTGGAGAACAGCAGCAGGCATCAAGTGTTCATGTCCATAGCATTTAGATCCAGGGATTTTAAAAATCTCTAAAAAACTATCTTGAGACCACTGAATATGGTCCTGAAGATTGTGCATTCTGAACTATCTAAGTCCAGGTGAAATTAATCACAAGAAAGTTAAGTCAGCAAAACAACCATGAGTAAAATCTAGCAAAGTATACTACTCCATTCAAGATCCAGTTAAGATAGAACCTGACACTTGCAGAAAACCCCAATTAAGGAACTAGAGTGATGAAGAAAAAGCTCCCTTGTATCCAAACATATTGTCAATCCAATTCTATAACACCTTCAAGCAGAGATCAAAGGGAAAAAAATTCCATAAGGACTGCATGAACACTTTGAGAAATTAAGCAAGAGGTAGAAATTGAAATCAAAGTTCTCTGGGAAATAATTCAAAAGAAAGCAAGTAGCTTAGGGGAGAGTGGCAAATTTTAACTAAGAAATAGAGTACTTGAAAATTAAAATAAACTTAGCAGAAATCCATGAATTCATGAGATGGCATAAAATATGACAATATAATCAAAAGATGCAGAAGGGAAGGAAAGGTAAAATAACTGGTACTAAAAGAGTACTACCAAAAAGATAATTTAAGAATTATTAAAATCCTAAAATCTAGATACTTTATTTCAGAAAATTATGGATCAAATAGAACCAGTAAAGAAGACATAATACTTGGTGGCTTCTACTAACAACTAGATTTTGAAATGCAATAATCGAAATGGTGAAAAATATATGTTTACCCTGCAAAGCTGAATATAATCTGTCACAAAGTATAGACCTTAATGGAACCAAGATCTTTCAAGTATTTATCCTGAAAAGATTATTGTTAAATTGGATGGGAGTCAAGAAAAACTTAAAAACTGAGTGATTAGAATAATGATGCAGGGTACCTTTCAGAATTTTTAAGTCTTCAAAAAGGGAGTTGAATTAGAAAAATTAAGGGAGAAGGCATTTTTTTTTATTCTGAGGATTTTAAGAGAGAGAAGAGAAAATAAAAAGAGGGATATACTAGTGAGAATTTTTACCCCATTGCAGGAATGAGGATCAAAAGGATATAACGAAGGTACATGATTCTATTAAGAAAGCTTCATCATAGCATGGTTCACACAAGAGAACTGATGAATATATTGGGTTTATTAGAAAGGGAAGATCAAGGGGATGGCTAGGTTGCACAGTGGATAGAGCACTGGCCCTGGAGTCAGGAGTACTTGAGTTCAAATTAAACATTTAATAATTACCAAAAAAAAAGAAAGAAAGGGAAGATCAAGGTGATGGATATTAGCATGAATCTTTCTAGGCTGACTCCTATAAACTTTTTTTTTTTTAGATTTTTGCAAGACAAATGGGGTTGAGTGGCTTGTGCAAGGCCACACAGCTAGGTAATTATTTAGTGTCTGAGACCAGATTTGAACTCCTGACTCTAGGGCTGGTGTCAAATTTAATTAACTTTTTAGTTCTTTAATCTAATATTGTACATTTGCACCTTATCATTGCTACTTGTCCTCAGGGTTGTATAATTTAAATAAATATTATATTTCTTTCTGCCAGGGGCTAGGATTATCTAACCTAGGTGTTCAGAATATCTATACAGACCTGTTCTCAGAATACTTTTGCTTTTTGAATACCCTGAGGTTACTTAACCTGGGTACTAAGAGTAATTAAACATATCCACTGCACCACCTAGGTGCCCCCATACAACTCTTATTTCAGTCATTCAATAAGTTCCTTTTAAAATTCAATCTATTTTCAAGATAATTGCCCCTTAGAGTTTTCTCAAATGCTTGGCTAATCTCTTGCGAACTTGTAACAATACCATTTCCATGACATATCATGGAATACAAACTGGAAATGAGGTGAGTTGATTGATATCTATCTTTGATAAATCCATGCTCATCCCATTTTTTTAGGTATTTAATTACTATTTCTTTAATAGAAATTAGAAAAAAAAGTAAGCCAAGTCTCATAGATCTTTAGTGATTTTTCCAAGATAACCTGGTTAGCAAGTTTTGAATTGGGAATCCAAATGATTATAATCTAATTTAAATATCAATTATTTTAATGTCAAAGTGGGAAAACATTAACACAAAATATTACATAAAGTTTCAAAAAGAGGACATTATTTTGACAGAGAGGTCATGAAGTGAGATGTCCATTTATCAATGGCAACATAAATAAAATGTAATAATAATAGATAAAAGAAGCATTTATGGTCTTTTAAAAAGTATTTGGAGGCTATATTGTACTTCTGAAAATTAGTTTAAACTAACTCTGACCATAACACTTTCTTCAAAGCTGCTGTGACATCTTTATTTCTGAGGCTGTAGATGAGAGGGTTCAGAACAGGTGTGAGGATAGTGTAGAAGACAGACACTATCATATCATTTTCAGCAGTATGATAAGAAGCAGGGAGCATATAGGTATAGATAGCAGCTCCATAGAAGAGAATAACAACAGTTATGTGGGAGGAACATGTGACAAATGCTTTCCTGCAACCAGTGGCTGAATTCATCCTATAGACTGTTAGGAGAATAAGGGAATAAGAACTTGTAATAACTGTCACAGGGATGAGGAGCATAAGAATACAACAGAGGTACATAACAGTCTCATAGAGTGAAGTGTCTGAGCAGGAGAGTTTCAACAAGGCAAGGACATCACAGAAGAAGTGTTCGATCTCTCGGGACTTGCAAAATAGGAAGTTCATGGTGATGGGGGTGATCAAGAAACCATCAATGGAGCCCAAGAACCAACAAACAAGTCCAAGCAGTATGCAAACTCTAGGGTTCATGAGGATGGAGTAGCGGAGAGGGTGACAAATGGCCACATACCTATCATAGGACATGGCTGCCAAAAGAAAGAACTCAGCTCCCACAAGTGTTACATAGAGAAACATCTGGGTCCCACAGCTTGGAACTGAGATATTATGAATCCCAATCACCTGATCCAACAACATCTTGGGCACAGTGACAGAAATATACATCATGTCCATGAGGGAAAGCTGACTGATGAAGAAGTACATGGGAGTGTGGAGGTGGAGATTACTATAGATTAAAAGGACCAGGGTGGCATTCCCAGTCAGTGCTACTATGAAAATGATGAATATCAGGGAGTACAAGAAAGTACGGTATTTGCTTTGGCTAAAGAGCCCCAATAAGATGAAATCAGTCCCCAAAGTTTGATTCTCCAACCACATTGTTTGCTTCATCTTATCTCACCTAGGGAAGATCAAAAACAACCAAAATAGCAAAGGACTTTATATTATGTCCTTTCTACATAAATGATAGAACTTCTGATCATCTAGTAGTGAAGGAAACAGATCAACCATTCAATGTTCTAACATGAAAGGAGATGTATTTTTGCTAGCAGGAGAGATCCTCATCAATCTGTGATCAAAATGATTTAACATGAAATTAAGATAGACTTATTTGGTTAGAAATTTTATCATCTTCGGTCATTTATAAAACCTGAGCTTCTGCCAGATTTTTCTCATATAAGAGTGTTCAAGAAGACCTCTGTAAACTTGAGATAAACATCATATTATAGAAACATCCATTTTTGGTCACATAAACACTTCAAATTCAAAATGTTGAAAGTGGAGCTCTTTTCAAAATTTTCTGAAGTCTTCATTCTGACTTCTCCCACATTTATTACACAATGCCAAATCTTGTGTTCTCTATTTTCATAGTAGCTCCTATTTAGGAGCTCTACTCTCTCTACTCACATGTCCACCCACCTTGTTGAAGCCATTATCATTTTCTTTTCCAGATATTTACCCGACCTACTTCAGTAGACTCAAACTCTTCGTACCATAAACTTCTCCTTCAACTGATGAAGTGATTTTTGTAATGCTTATGTCTGACTAAGTAACCCCCTACACAGTAAACTCCAGTGCCTATAATCCAATCCTTTTCTAACTTTCCAATCTTATTGCACTTTGCTTCCCTTGATCAAGCTAAATTGTTCTAGATTTTATTCTTCATACACAATATTACTGAAACCTCTTCCATGTCTATCCTCCATGGTTACAATAATCTCTCTATCAGTTTCCTACTTAATAGCTTTCTGCAAGGCTGAACCTTTGGGGCAGCTAGGTGGTGCAGTGGATAGAGCACCAGCCCTGGAATCAGGAGTATGTGAGTTCAAATCTGGCCAAAGACACTTAATAATTACCTAGCTGTGTGGCCTTGGGAAAGACACTTAACCCCATTGACTTGTAAAATAAACATAAAAAAAGACTGAACCTTCCACAGTTTCTCCCAGTTGCTATTGCCTTCCCTTCTGAGAGTCTACTATTCTTTTCTTAATATACTGCTATATGTGCTTAGTTATTTATGCCTTATTTCCTCCTTTACAATATGAGCTTTATGAGGACAATCTTTACCTTTCTTTGTATTCCTAGCTTGGAACAGTGAGTAAATACATGATAAATCTGATTGACTAATTAAAATGTGTTAAATGCAGTCCTAAGGTAGGCATAAGTATACTAGGAAGTGGAACACTGATATATACTAAAGCCTTATAAATGTCTGTTCATGTTGTCAGCAATTCTTTATAGATCTGAGAAGTTAAAATCAAAATTTAGGATTAAAAAACCTCCATAATTATAGAGAAAAATCCATAAAAGAGAATAAATAAACATTTATTATGCATTTGCTATGTGTCAAGCACTCTGCTAAGCACTTTATAATAGCAGATAAGTGGTTAAATGTCTATCTATTAAATGTCTTCTTGAATCCTGGACAAGCACTCTTTTACTACATTGCTTAGAATATGGATACTTCTGCATCTCTGAGTCCATTCTACTGAATTCTTCATTCTCTATGCATTTTTAACTTTTCCCACAAATTTCCATTTGTTCGTTATAGACCATGTGTCAGTGATGAATGCTTCCCTAGAGGACTATAGTATTTAGTGCCAGAAGGGACCTGTAAAACTGTCCAGCTTTAATACTTTATTTTAAAAATTTTAAATGGTCCACTAGAATTTTTATTAATTTGTCCATAATTATAGAAGGAAAAAGCAAATTTATAATTCAAAGATAATTCCTCTGGACTCTCTGTTTCAATATTTTTCCTATACTGCACCATAGTTGATGCTGATGAAATAATTTGATTCCTCTGAACTCTACCTAAATTAATCTTGCCCTGACCCCACCAGTTAAAAGGGGATCATTTTCTTTCTAAAACACTATTACTTCTTTTAATTTTATGTATTTATCACATTTTTCTTTAATTTTGTCTGTCCTGTCTCCTTTATATGAATTTAAGATTCTTGGTCCTAATTGAGCATTGGAAGGAAAATGCCTTCCATAATAGAAATGTTTTAATTGAACAGAACTGGATCAGATCAAATTGAATTAAGACAATTTTACTTCATACTGAACTTCTTAAAATTGATTAACATTATAACTTTAGGGGTTGTCTCAAAAGCATAGCTCTCTGTTGGTTTTGACTAATCCTCTGAAAAATTGTGAAATAGAATAAATATTCCATAAACATGGTTTATAGAAGCAGTCATGTAGTACAGGGGAAAGAGTACCAGTGCTGGAGTCAAGAAAATCTTTTTTAATCCAACCTCACCTACTAGCTAGGAGACACTGTGCAAGTCTCTTAATTATTATTGCATCTCCATCACCCCCAAAGAAATAAATGATAACTTCCTTAATTTCAAAGCAAGATAATTTAAAATATTGAAATTATTTATTTCACAAAAATTTGTAGTTTGCTACTTCTGTATGGAAGCCTACTTATTTCATGCTGATGAATATACAAAATAAGAAATGTCTTAAAGGTAGAATGACTTGAATCCTCAAAAACTTTCATATATTCATATAAATTCATGTCTTTGAATGAATCTATAAAATATATTTGACTACTGTTTTTTTACTCATGAACCTATATACTTCTCATCTAGGCTGTTCTTCATCTATGAATTTCTTTATCTGTAAAAATGAAGGTTGGCTTATATCAGCTTTCAGAATCCCTTTTGTGCTAATATTTTATAATTCTATGTTTCTACTGCTAATTTCCTCAGAAATCGGAAAGTATCATGTCTAGAATCAGCAGCTAGCTTTCCCTTTGCTCACTCAAATCCTAGCATAGATATTTTTGATTAATATAGTTCATGGAATTTGGTCATTTCTACATTTAGATGCATGAGATAATTAAGCTTTGTGCCACTTACCTCTGTTTCCTTCAATGGAAAAAAATGTAGCCCGAGTTTGGTTTTCTGTAATGTAAACTGGAGATGTTAACAGCTATTCCCAGCGACCAAACCAGTATTCATTCTTTTCCACTTCAAATGCAGAGAATATTGTAACAAACCTCAGGAAAATGACCAAAGTGGGCTGTGGAAACTAAAAATGCATTTGGAAAGTGTGCTGTTTTCCTTATTAATGTGAAAACTGGGATTCCACAAAATCAAAGTAATTTTTAAAGGAATTAAGATTGAAACTAGAAGAATCAGTAAGGTAATACTTAGACTAATTTGTTTTGTACCAAGTTAGATAAAATCTGAGAGGTTAGTGAAAATACCAAGTATCAGAGCTGCTGTTGAGAAATAGAATGTTTTATTAAAATCATTAGATGGACCTTTCCTATCCCAGCTCCATTTAAAAATCTGAATGAATATTACAGTCAGGGTAATGCATCAAGAAGTTATCTCTGAGTAGAGAGGGAAGAAGGAATGGATTTAAATGCAAAGAGTGAGGTCAGAATATTACATCACCCAAATTAATTATGGAAAAATTAATTCTTCACATTAATTAGCTAAAAATTCTGGCAGCCAGATTGAATTAAAAGGACACTATCTTGGGAACAAGTGGTTTGGATAGGGGTTCATATTGATAATTCTATCTGTCCACTGGGTCTGGAAAAATATACTTTTCTTCTTAGATCCTTGGTCTTTTTATCTTGAAAATGAAAGACTAACTTTCCCTTCCCCTTTGAAATTTTATGTTTCCTTTATTTATAATGAAATTTATGAGAATTTGAAGGAATAAAATATTTCTGTGAGTATAGTCAATATTGTAGAGTAAAGGCGGGGACTTGCCTGAGCTCTCTCCCAAACCTCTCTAAAAACCATTAAATAATGATTTTAAACAATGTAGAGAGCAGCAGAACCTACAAAAAAGATGGAGTGAAAAAATTTTCCAACCTAAGATGGCTTAGAAGGTCAGCAGGAAAGTCTGTTGCATCAGGGTGAGAGAGGAGCACAGTCAAAGCAGAGCAGGGTAACAGAACCTTAGTCCTAGCAAACCTAAAGCATGCCTTGGGATTCACTGAATCAGCAGCAGCTTCTTGAACTCTTAACTCCCAGTGGGTAAGGGTGTTTAACAATTGATCTGAAGGAAATTACTGGGGTCTCTTTGCTAGTACTGAGATGGTAGCAATTCTCTTACTTTACCTATTCTGGGATCCAAGTAGCAGGCCTTGGAGGCAGTTCTGGGGTAAAGAGGAGCAGTAGCACACTAGAACTTATAATCGCAATAGAGAAGGGATCACCATCGTAATTCCTAAGCAAAAAAGAATGTTTGCGGCCACTTACAGACCAGAGCACAGACCAGGAGAGTAATAAACAAAAATTCTTGGTACATACCAACTTGGAAGAACTGGAAACATATAGTCCCTAGTGACATCTCTGAAAACAACTTCACAAAACCACAGAAGGTTGGGACAGTGTATCCTCCACCAAGGCAGCAAAGTCCTATTTTATTGGTTGCATGTCAAGTAATAGCTTGGGAAGATGTGCAAACCACAGAAAAAAAAAAATCTGACCTTTTAAAAAATTTCCTTTTATTGTCATCCTTCTTTCACAATATGGAAATATGTTTAACATCATTCTACAAGTATAAACTATATCAATTACTTGCTGTGCAAGGTAGGGAGGAGAAAAGCAAGGTGAGAGGAAAATGTGAAACTCAAAATCTTACCAAAAATGAATATTGAAAACTATCTTTACATGTAATTGAAAATAATAAAAAATAAAAATATATCCAAATGCGAAAACAGAGAATCAGAAAAATATAAAGAATGAAACAAAGAGCCAACCACTATATACAAAAAAAAAATCTGGCAATAGAAAGTTAGTATTGTTGCTTGAAAAGTCTACATCCAAAAGTTCTGAGAAAATTATGAATTTGTTTTGGGTCAAGGAAGAGCTCAAAAAGTGTTTTGAAAAATCAAGAAAGAGAGATAGAGGCAAAACTGGCATGAGCAATCAGAGTGATACAAGAAAATCATGAAAACCAAATATACATCTTCGTAAAGGAGACATAACAATACTGAAGAAGTTAATAGGTTAAAAAAACAGACTAGACCAATTGGTAAAAAGAGGTACAACAAGTGAATGAGGAAAAAAATTCTTTAAAAAGCAGAATTGACCAATTAAAAAAAGTTATAGAAAAATTCACTGAAGGAAAAAAACTTCTTAGAAAGTAGAATTGGTCAAAGAGAAAATGAGGCTCAAAAATTCACTGCAGAAAAAATTTATTCAGAATTAAAATTGAGCACATGGAAGCTAATGACTTTATGAGAAAATCAAGAAACAATCAAGCAAAACCAAAAGAATGAAGAAATAGAAAACAATGTGAAATATATCTTTGGAAAAACAACTAAACTGGTAAATAGAGGTTTGGAGATAATTTAAAATTTTTTATACTACCTGAAAGCTGTGATTAAAAAAAGAGTCTAAACATCATCTTATATGAAATTTTAAAGGATAACCACCCATAATTCTAGAAACAGAGGGGAAAATAGAAATCGAAGGAACTGAAAGAATTTCTCAAAATGAAAACTCTCAGGAATATTAGAACAAAGCTCTAGAACTTCTGAGGTTAAGCAAAAAATATTGCAAGCAGCTAGAAAGAAACAATTCAAGTATCATATTTTTCCCACTCAGTTCTCAAAAAAAGACCATGACATGCCTTGACAAGCACATGAATTGGATTTGAATGAGGGGGTGCTGTGCTATGTCATCAGTCTCAACTTCTCCAGAGATATCTAGATCCAGTGGTCAGATGTGAATCAGGATGGCTAGAGATGGACCTGCATGTGAGGCAATAAGGATTGAGAGACCTGATCAAAGTCGCACAGCTAGGAATTGTCTCAGACTGAATTCAAACTTCCATCCTCCTGACTCTAAGGTCAGTCTTCTATTTACTGTACCACCTAGCAATCCTCTCATATGTATCCCATCAGGATAATACAAGATTTAGTAGTTTCTGTACTAATGTATCAGGGCAAAAGAGCTAATATTGCAACCAAGATTCACCGACCCAACAAAATGGAACATTGTTTATTGGAGGACAAATGAATATTCAGTGTAGTAGAAGACTTTCAAACATTCTTGTAGAAAAGAATAGAGTTGGATAGAAAATTTGACTGGAAGTTTGAATTCAGTCTGAGACAATTCCTAGCTGTGTGACCTTGATCAAGTCACTTAATTTAAGTAGAATTGTCACTTTTATTGTGAGCTCTGCCTACCCATAAGCAATTGTTACTTTTTAAATTTTTTATGTTTGACTTTATTTGCAAGAAAAGAGTATTATAATTCTATTCATCTAAGTCTTAACTTTGGCAGCTAGACACCCAAGTATTTTATATTGCCTACAGTTATTTTATTTCTTTATTTACTTTTTATTTTATCTTTTCAATTATATGTAATGCTTTATATAGAATGTTTTCAACATTCATCTTTTTGTAAGCTTTTGAGTTTCACATTTTCCTCCCTTTTTTCCTTCCTCTTTCCCCAAGACAGCAAATAATCTGATATAGGTTATATATGTACAATCATGTTTGACAAATTTTCATAATGGTCAAATTATGAAAGAGGAATCAGAACTAAAGTGTGAATAATCATAAAAAAGAAAAAAGCACAAAACAAGTTTTAAAAAGTGAAAATAGTATGCTTTGGTTTATATTCCAACCCTGTAGTTTTTTCTCCAGATGTGTATGGCATTTTCCATCACAAGTCTTTTAGGATTGTTCTTGATCCCTGGACTGCTAAGAGGGACTAAATCTATTATAGCTGATCATTACCAAATGTTGTTTTTATTTTTAATTTAAAAAATGTGCTTCAATATGTATTCAAATACCATTAGCTCTTTCTCTGATCTTGGATAGTATTCTTTATTATAAGTCCTTCAGAATTTATTGGGACACAGCACTTAGGACAAAAGTTAAGTCATTCATAGATCATCCTCCTATAATATTGCTGTTCCTTTGTATATAGAACCTTTTAGATTTCATCTTCTCATGTAAGTCTTTCCAGGTTTTACTGAGAACACTTTGTCATTTCTTATAGCAGAATAAAGTTCTATCGCAATCACATACCACAATTTGTTCAGCCATTTCCCCAATTAATAATAATCCCCTCAATTTCCAATTTCTTGCCACAAGAAAAGAGCTGCTATAAATATTCTTATATAGATCTTTTTCCTTCCCATTTTTCTTCTTTTTGGGATTATATTCCTAGTATTGGCATTGCTAGCTCAAAGGTTTTTGTGGATTTATTGGCCTTTGGGCATAGTTCCAAATTGCTCTACATAATAGTTGAATCATTTCATAACTTCTCCAATAGTGCATTAACGTATCATTTTCCTTATATCCCCTTCAACATTTGTAATTTTTCCTTTCCTGTTCTATTAGTCAATTCAATAGTTATAAAGTAGTACCTCCAACTCAGAATTGTTCTAATTTGCATTTCTCTAATCAGTAGTAGTAAGATTTTTTTTTAAAATATGGTCAGAGATAGCATTGATAATTTCCCTTTCTCCCAGTATATTCCTCTCTCACCCCTTAACTCCATGTTTTAATATATTATCTCTTCATATTCAACTCCATCTGTCTATATATTCTCCTTCAAAGTGTCATAATAAATGCGAAAGTTATTATGAGTTATCACTATTATCTTCCTATGCAGGAATACAAACAGTTCAATATCATTATTACTTTATGATTTATTTCTCTGTCCTATCTTTTTATGCTCCACTTTTTGCCTTTTTTACCTATTTACCTTTTATCCTTCACTTGAGTCTGGTCTTTGAAGATCAAGTATTCTGTTCACCTCTAGTCTTTTCATTAGGAAAGTTTGTGTACAGTTAATTTAAATGAATTTTTATTTTCTACCTCTTATTTTGGGCTGTGTTGTTAATATTTAGAAATAGTGATGATAAATGTGAGTTTATTTTTATATATACTGTAAAACTGCTAAAGATGCTAATTGTTTTAAGTAGTTTTTGAGTAGATACTCTCAGATTCTCTAAGTATATCATGAAATCATCTGCAAAGAGTGAGTTTTATTTCCTCCTTGCCTATTCTGATTCCTTCAATTTCTTTTTCCTCTCTCGTTTCTAAAACTAGCATTTCTAGTAGAGTATTGAATAATAGTGATAATAAAGGACATCTTTTTTCATCCCTGATCTTATTGGGAATTGTTTTAACTTATTTCCATTACATATAAAACTTGTTGATGGTTTTAGATAGATAATTCTTATCATTTTATGGAAAAAATCTTATGCTCTCTAATACTTTTAATAGGAATGAGAGCTGGATTTTGTCAAGAGCTTTTCTTGCATCTATTGAGATAATCATATGATTTCTGTTAGTTTTATTATTGATCTGGTAAATTATGCTGATAGTTTTGCTAAGATTGAAACAACTTACCATTCATGGTACAAATGCCGACTGCTCATATTGTATTATTCTGGTTTTGAACTGTTATAATTTCTTTGCTAATATGTTATTTAAAATTTTGCATTAATATTCATTAGGAAATTTTTTTTTCTATAATTTTCTTTCTCTGTTTTGGCTCTTCCTGGCACCATATTTATGTCATAGAAGGAATTTGGTGGCATTTCTTTGCCTTTTTTCCCAAATGGTTTGCATAATATTTAATTTTTCCAAACATTTTTGGTAGAATTCATTCTTAAATCTACCTGGCCCTGGAGATTATTTCTTAGGGAGTTCATTGATGGCTTGTTCAATATAGTTATCTAAAATGAAGTTATTTAAATATTTTATTTATTCTAATAATCTAGGAAATTTATATTTTTGTTAATATATGTATTTATTTCATTTGGGCAAATTAGTTTCAAATTATTGCTTTTGCTTTTTCTTCATTAGTAGTGAACTCACCCTTTTCATTTTTTGGTACTGCTAACTTAGTTTTCTTCTTTCTTTCTAAAAAATTATTCTTTCTTTTATTGTTTCTTTTTTCACAAAATCAGTTCTTTATTTATTAGGTCAATTGTTTGCTTACTTTCAATTTTATTCAGTCTCTTCTTTGATTCCAAAATATGTAATTTGGCATTTAATGGGTGATTTTTAATTGGTTCCTTTTCTATTTCTTTTGGTTACATACCCAATTCATTGATCACCTCTTTCTCTGTTTTCACATGTAAATATTTAGAGATATAAAATTTCTGCTAATAACTGCTTTGTTTACGTCTCATCAGTTTTGGTATGTTGTCTCATTTTCCTTCTTTTGATTAGATTATGGATTGTTTCTATGATTTGTTCTTTGACCCATTCATTCTTAGGGTTAGATTATTTAGTTTTCAATTAGTTTTTAGTTTATCTTTTCATAACCCTTTATTGCTTTTAATTCTTATTGCATCATGATCTGATCATGATGCATTCAATATTTATATCTTTATACATTTGATTGCAAAATTATTATGCCCTAATACATGGCCAATTTTTGTGTAGATGCCATGTAGCACTGAGAAAAATGCATGTGCCTTTCTCTCCCTGATTCAATATTTTCAAAGATATCATATCTAATTTTTGTAAAATTCTATTCATCTCTTTAATTTCTTTTTTTTAAGGTTTTTTCAAGGCAAAAGGGGTTAAGTGGCTTGCCCAAGGTCACACAGCTAGGTAATTATTAAGTGTCTGAGGCCACATTTGAACTCAGGGACTCCTGACTCCAGGGCTGGTGCTCTATCCACTGCACCACCTAGCCACCCCTTTTAATTTCTTTCTTATTTATTTTGTGTTCACATTTATTTAGTTCTGAGATGGGTAGGTTGAAATCCCCTACTGGTATAATTTTGTTGTCTATTTTTCCTGTAACTCACTAACTTCTCTTCTAAGAATCTGGCTGCTACATAACTTGGCACTCTTATGCTTAGTATTGATATTCCTTCATTATCTATGGTATCCTTTAGCAAGATGTACTTACTTTTCTTAAAGTAGATCTATTTTTGTTTTTGCTTTGTCTGAGATCAGGGTTGCTACCTCATCTTTTTTTTTATTTTTAGCTTCAACCAAAACATAATAGATTCTCCTCTAGCCTTTTACTTTTACTCAGTGTGCATTTCTCTGCTTCAAATATGTTTCTTGTAAACAACATATATTAGCTATTGCTCCATTAGAAACCAGGAGGGATGAAAATTTAAAGAAGCCTGGAAGGATTTGCATGAACTGATGCTGAGCGAGATGAGCAGAACCATAAGAACATTGTACACCCTAACAGCAACATGGGGGTGATAGTTAACCTTAATGGACTTGCTCATTCCATTAGTGCAACAATCAGGGAAAATTTAATTTTTTTTAAAAGGTATCTTATTATATAATTTTTCTATATCTTATTTTTTCTCTTAAGGATATGATTTCTCTCACACATTCAATTTTGACCAATGTCTAGCATTGAAGCAATGTAAAGATTATCAGACTGCCTTCTGTGGGGGGTGGGGTGGGGGGAGGGAAGCGAGATTAGGGGAGAAAAAGTGTAAAATTCAAAAACAGTTTAAAAAAACCCCAATATATTTTAGAATTCTGCTATTCACTTCCATTTGATGGGAGAGTTCATTTCATTTGTATTCATGGTTGTCTTTATTAATTGTGGATTTCTCTCCATTCTATCTTTGCTGCTGTTTATAAATTTCTCTCTCATTTCCCTCTATCCTTCCTCACCAGTGCTTTACTTCTGACCATCACTTCCCTCAACCTGCCTTCCCATCTATCCATTCCACCTTTTCTTTCCCCTTTCCCCTCTTACCTCTACCCTCTCTTCTTTCACAGCCAACATGTCTTTTTCCTTTCCCCTCCTAGTTCCCTATAGGGCAAGATAAATTTCTACACCCAACTGTGTATATATTTTATTTCCTCTTTGATCCAAACCTGATGTATGTAAAGTTCAAATAATGCTCACTCCCTCCTTCTAACTAGTCTTTTGCAATGTAATTTACCCTAATCTGTCTTCCACTTTTCTCTTTTCCCTCTATAATTCTTATTTTCATTCCCTAATTTTTTAAATCATGACATCAAAGTCAACTTATACCCACAACTATTGCTATGTATTCTCCTTTTATCTGCCCTAATAAAAATGTAATTCTCAAGAGTTATAAATATCATCGTCCAGATGCTTCCAGAGCTCTCAACCTGCAGTTGATAATGGGGTCAAACAATTAATCAGAAGGAGATTACAACATCTCTTTGCTAGTACTGAGGCAGGATACTTTACTTTTCTCATTGTTGGATCTGGATCTCAATCTTAGATGGTAGTCTGATGGCAAGGAAAGCACTAGCAAACTGGAACTTGGGACCAAAGTGGAGGAGGAACACTCCTCACATTTCCAGGATATAAAAAAAATGCTTGTTATCACTCACAGATCAGAGCACAGGTGAAGAAAAGAATAAATGCCTCTCCTTGGATTATATTACCTTGGAAGAATTGAAAACTTATAGGAGCCTAGAAGTATCTTGGAAACCTGCTGCAAAAAACCATGAAACTTTGAAGGAGAGCACTCCTTTACAAAAGATATAAAAGTCATGTTCATGACTGGGAAAATGAGCAAACAACACAAAAAAGTATAACTAAAAAAATTACTGTGGTGACATGGAGATCAAAAAACGCTCAGAAGAAAATCATAAATCCAAAGCTTCTGCAACCAAAGTTTCCATGAAAAATATGATTTGGTCTCAGATCATTAAAGAACTCAAGGATTTTGAAAATCAAGTAAGAGAAGAGGAAAAAATGGACAGAAATGAGAGTGATACAAGAAAATCATGAAAAATGATTGAATAGTTTTGTAAAGGAGTCACAAAAAATACTGAAGAAAATAACACCTAAAAAACAGACTAGATCAAATGGTAAAATTGATACTAAGAGTCAATGAGGGGAAGAATGCCTTAGAAAGCAGAAGTTTCCAAATGGAAAAAGAGGCAAAAAAATTCACTAAAGAAAAAAAACAACTTCTTAAGAAGTGGAATTGATGAATGAGAAAAGTAAATTCAAAAAATCTCAGAAGAGTAAGTAATTCCTTAAAAATTAGAGTTGAGCAAGTTGACTTGATGGGAAATCAAGAAATAATGTAAAAATAGAAGACTATGAAATCTGAAATATAAATTTTAAAATAATTTAAAATTATGAAATTTTCTAAAATACCACAAATCTAATTGAAAGTACTTCTCCATAAGCAGTCAATGTGAAAGGGATTAAGCAAGGAGAAACCTGCCCATTTTATCAATCTGTATATCACAGAAAATAATATTAATACAGAAATACAATTAGCAAAATGAATTAGATATGTAAAAGCAAGGAGGCAAATTTGACCTTATGGGCATCATTAATAGACTAGGATTTATAATCAGAACATGATTCTGTAAATATTTAACTTTTTTTTGCCAGACAATAGTGTTAAGTGGCTTGCCCAAGGCCACACAGCTAGGTAATTTTTAAATGTCTGAGGCCGGATTTGAACTCAGGTACTCCTGACTCAGTGCTCTATCCACTGTGCAACCTAGCCATCCCAGTATTTAGCTTTTTCAAAGGGAGTGTAAAGCACTAGATAGTTGAATAGTTGGAAGAACAACAATGTTTAGTAATATATACTTTTGTGAGAAAATACAAGAAGTAGAAGCAGAAATTTGGAGTCATTATATACTATAGAAAATTTGAATAAAGATTACAAAAGTAAGAAATTTAAAAGAAATGTTTTAGAAATATATACTACATATCACATGGACTAAAATAAGAAATAAGCCAATAGTTCAGAAAATATATATAGACTGTGAGGATGACCATATTTGCTAGGAAATGTAGATTTATTCTACTAAGTAACCTAGAAAGAGTAGATTTCAAAGGATCCAGAGAAAGTATAAATAGGATATCACTTTCTAAAATTCTAAAACCTGTGAGATCAAGAGGGATATACACATAATACACAGAAAGAATTCCAATGAGGGGTTAAAACAGGATTTAACTTAGGAAACTGATGTTAATATATAGGAAACTTTATAAAGCAACTTAGATTTTAAAAGTTAAATATAGCATGTTGTACCCGGTACAGAAAATAGGAATAGTGTGCCAGGAATGCTAAAGTTCAGAATAACCTGAGGCTAGTGAGGAAAGTTAAGGGCTTCAAAAAAGCAGTCTAAAAACTGTGTTGAGAAAAAGGAGTATCAAAAAAGTATGATGCTCAACATTTATGGGAAAAGGAAACTGTAATGTTTGTTTTGGAGTAGACTCAGAGGGAACATTTGAAGTTATTTCTATTTGAAGAGTTGTCAGGTAAATGAGGAAAATTAAACATTTTCTTTTTTTCTAAGAACCGAAAGTGAAAAGTTTAAACTTTTAATTTAGCAATTTAAACTTAATACCAGATCTTTTATTTAAGGAGGTTAACCACCTCATAATTTTCTGGCCCCACTGGGTACTCTTCTTGTTCCTGCTCCCCATGATTTTCAGCTTCTTTTAATGTGTCTATTCCTAATTGTGAGTTCCTTGAAGATAGAATTTTTTTTCCTTTTCTATACCTCTAGTAATCAGCACTATACCTACCCCAAAGTAGGAACCGTGTTTATAAACTGAGTGGAAGAGTTGACATAATTATTGTATTCATTAACATCAGCAGTACCTCCTACTATGTGACAAATTGTTTTTTGATGAAATTATTACTGCTACAATGAATAACTTTAATTATTACTACTGCTACTACTTCTACCACTACTGCTGCTGCTACTACTACAACTACTTCAAAGAATAAACATTAGTTATGAACTAATCTAACCATGCTAGAGAAATTTTGAAATTGAGCTTAAAGGGCTGTAATACTATTTATACTCTTTTATCCAACAATACCACTACTAGTTCTACATCCCAAAGAGATCATAAAAAAGAGGGAAAAGATCCATATGTACAAAAGTATTCATAACAGTTTTTTGGGGAGGCAAGGAAATTGAGGGAATGCCCATCAGTTGGGGAATTGCTGATCAGTTTTGGTATATGAATTTAATGTTACTGTTATTATTACTGTTCTATAACAAATGATGAGGTGGATTTCAACAAAGTCTGGAAATACACTAACTAATGCTGAGTGAAGTAAGAGAATATTCTATGCATTAATAATAACATTGTTTGATGATCTATAATAGATTTGGTTCTCCTCAGGTATACAGTAATCAAAAACAATTCTAAAAGATTTGTGATAGAAAATGCCATCCACATCCAGAGGAAAAAATATGGAATCTGAATGCTGACTAAAGCTTAATATTTTCATTTTTAAAAATTTGCTTTTTGTGGTTTTTCTTGTTTTGTTCTAATTCTTCTTTCACAGCATCTCTGTTATGGAAATATGTGTAACATGATTATGCATGTATAACCTTTATCAGATTACTTGTTTTCTTAGGGTGTGGGGAAATGAAGGATGGAAGAAAACTTTGCCAAAACGAGTGGTGAAAACTATCTTTACACATAATTGGAAAAATACATATTAATTAAAAAAGGAATAATCTATTGTATTTTTATATAGTGGGTAAAGTTTTTACAAAACTTTCTTGACAACTCAGTGAGGTTGCTTAGTGCCAGGGAAACCATTTCCTTGGAGATGTCTAATGATTTATCTAGGGTCACTTACCTAGTCTTAAACCAATACAGCTTTCAAAAAAAAATAGTAATGCTGTCCAGGTTCTTTTTCCCAGATGCAATACTTTTGCCTTTACTTATACTTTTATAAAAAAAGAATAACTATCATAGCTCTCAAAGAACTTATTTATGATCCACTAATGAGGATAAGAAAAATAAACAAACAGCAATAAAAAGGCAATATTTGAAGCATGCAGTGAAATATCAAAAAAGTTTTAGAAATACACAAAATGACTAAAGCCTATTACTTTAAAGAATTCACAGAAGATTTTGTGGAGGAGTTAGTACTTTAGTCAGACCTTGAAGGGATGGGTAGGATTTCAAGTGACAGAAATGGAGAAGGGGGTAGAAAATTCCAATGAAGGGAACAACATAAATATATATATATATATATATATATATATATGTATATATATACATGATAATAATAATCTGTATATTCTAAGAGAGTGTTGACTCATAAAAATAAAGAGCATATTTAAACAGACTTTGTAAATAAATATCTTCTGACAGATGACGTATGACATATTTTTAGTTCACAAAATATATTCATCATGTGTTTATGTGGGAGAAAATGAGGTACTACCTTGACTGAAACTGAAGTTATAAAATGAGAATACAGATAGATAGAAACATAAAAATGCAGGTTGAGGCCAGATTGTGAGGACTGGAGTGATGTGTTAAAAGTTACTTTTGGTATATAATCTAATAGAGATGTGTAGATTGAATTGGAGTAGATGGAAGCAGCATGGAATAACAAATATATTTTGAATTTAGAATCAAGAAGACCTGAGATCAAATTCCATCTCTAACATTGTGTGATAGTGGTTTAAATCACTTAATCTTATTAAATCCCAGATATCCCAATTATAAAACTAGGATTATACTTGTAGTACATACTTAGCATGTTTAAAGAAATATAGAAACCAGTTAGAAATCAATTACTTTCACATTATAACAAAAGTTAGTTAAACCCATAGAATTTAATTTTTTTTACATTCCATCAATGAAATAGTAACTTGATGAAGGACACATTCTTGTGTCAGATTTCATCTTATCCCAAGATCTTCAGGCAATTTTTCTTCTTCCTTAGTTAGGACATAAATAGAATAATGGACCCCAAAAATATCATGACTTTTTGAGAGAGAATGCAAGAATAGGATCATCAGTGATCTGCAGAAATTGCATCAAGTTTCTCATGAGTTGAACAAATGAAAATAAAGCCTTTCCTATATATTTGAAGAATGTATATATATATATATTATATATAATTTTAAATAATTTGTGTTTCCTATTGCCATGAATGACATAAATTGCATGCATTAAAAAAGTGGAAATATCTCTTTTTTAATCTCTGTGATATTCATATTATATTTACTTATACTTGGTTTAATCTTTGCTTTCTGTAATATATAGAGAGCAGTATGTAACCCATTAACTCGTTGACCTTGGAGAGTATAGTTTGTAATGTCACACCAACTAATGAAGCCAGATTGTGCATTCCAGTTTTACCCAATGCCTTCAGTTTCCTTCTCTGATCCTCAAACCATATACAAATAACAATTTAAAATGGAGATATGATTTAGGCAGCAAAGATGACTTAAACCAATTTATACAACATGTAAGAATTTATCATTCAAATTTGTGAAGAGGAAGAATTCAGGCCAAACAAAAGATAAAGATGTTTACAGGAACGTAGATATATATAATTTTAATCGAACAGAATTAGATATATAATTTTGATAGCACAGAATTAAAAGATTTTGGCAAACACAACCAATTTTGCTAAAAAAAGAGAAATACAAATTAAAACAACTCTGTAGTACCACCTTATATTCAACAGATTGATTAAGACCTCAAGAAATAAAAATGACAAATACAGGAGGGGCTATAGGAAACAGGTACAAACTGTGAATTATTCCAACTAATCCATATTCTAACTAATCCTTGACCATAAAAAGCTGTCATTGATATTACTGTACCATTCTAAAGTAGATGTTCAGATTTTCAATCAATCAAAGGAGGAAAATCAGAAAAAAATCAAGTAGTATATCAGCATCCTTTGGCACACGAATGTGTATGAATAGCAATATAATGTATATTACAGGTGGAACAACTCAGGATGTGGTGGAAACAACTTAAGATTGTGTCAGGATATCATACATTCCTTATCAGTTATGCCAGGACCTTCTCAAAAGAGAATTTCTCCTTCAGGATGTTGGCACATCCAGTGACCTTTGTTACTAATGATACTATTCCTTTTTGGAGATGATATGATGATTTAAAAAAAATAATTATTACTTTAGGAATGTTGTAGAGTATAAAATAAAGGTTTTTGCAAGGCAAATGGGGGTAAGTGGCTTGCCCAAGGCCTCAAAGCTAGGTAATTATTAAGTGTCTGAGACCGGATTTGAACCCAGGTACTCCTAACTCCAGGGTGGGTGCTTTATCCACTTTATCCACCTAGCCGCCCCAAGTATTACTGCATATTACAAATATTATTCATCAGAGATACAAAAAAGAAATTTACCCAACAGTATTTTACTATTGATTATACTTGGAGTCAGACTCAGAATAATATCAGTTAACAAATCCATAAGATCTTTTAAACTAGGAAGTTCCCATAATCAGATCTTTCTAGATAATGACTATAATCTCGCATTGATAAAAGCAAGAAATTCACAGAAAAATCACAACTTTTCCTGTCAATATTGCACAAATGATTTTGCTTTAAGATGCTTAATAACAAAACAGAAAGACTTAGAATTTGTTTCAAATGGCATATCATTACTTTATGAATTATTGTCTATAGTAAAACGGGTCAATTATTTATCCTTGCTCAAGTAGAAACATAGATTATCCTTTAAACAATGGGAACATTAGGCTAATCTTTTTCTAAAAATTAATTAATTAATTAATTAGTTTTATATTTTATGCATTTTATTTTTTATTTATTTTTATTCTCATTTTGTACAAATGTTTTTCTTTACATTAATAAAATATACTTGTTTACAAGTAAACAAAATACCCCTCCCCCCATGAATATAGATAGACTTGCTTGGGCAAAAAAGTAAAGAGGGGAGAAAAAAATTATAATTAAAAAAAATAATAGTAATAATTGTAGCTATGGCCAGGTGGTGCAATGGACAAAGTACCAGCCCTGGAGCCACGAGCACCGGAGTCCATATCCAGCCTCGTAAACCCAATAATCACCCAACCATGTGACATGCAAGGCACCCGATCCCCATTGCCCTGCAAAAACCAAAAGGAAGAAAAAAAAAGACCCAAAATAAAATAAAATAGTAATAATAGTAGGGGTGGCTGGGTGGCAGACAGAGCATTGGCCCTTGAGCCAGGAGCACCTGGATCCGAATCCGGCCCCAGACACCCAATGATCAAACTGCTATGTGGCCCTAGGCAGGCCACCCAGCCCCTCTTGCCCTGCACCCTCCCCCCAAATAATAATAACAAAAAATGTGTTTCAGTCTTTGTTCCAACATCATCAACTCTGTCGTGAGTGGAGCACATTCTTTATGATAAATCCATCACAAAAGTTACTTCCATATTTTTCCAACGTTGCCATTGCTGATTGCAACTCCCTCCTTTCTTATTTCTCCACTACCATGTACTATATTTTCTCTCTCCTTTCACTCTGACTCTGCTGTAGCGTTGCTGAGTGGCACAGAAGACAGATCCCTGGTCCTGGGGCCAAGAGGCCCTGAGCCCCCATAACACCCCTTAGGCCCAGAAACCACCTGGCCCTATGGTCCTGGGCAGGCCTTCCAATCCCAGCCCCTTGAAAGAAGTAAAAAAAGAAAATGTGTTATATCTGACCACTGTCCCCCCATGGTCCATCCTCTCCTCCTTAAATCACATCCCCACCCCTTCCCCCTGCTCCCCCCTCCTTCTTACTCCAGTTGTCTATACCCCATTGAGTATATTTGCTGTTTCCTCTCCTAGCCATCTCTGATGAGAGCAAATGTTCCCTCATCTCCCCCTTGCCTCCGCCCTTTCATATCATTGCAATAGCTCATTGTAATTAAAAAAACCTTATTATGTGAAATAGCTTGGACTATTCCCCCTCTCCTTTTTCTTTCTCCCATTCCATTTCCCTTTTTTTCTTATTGACTCCATTTTTACACCATATTTTATCTTCGAATTCAGCTTTCTCCTGTGCTTCAACTATAAAAGCTCCCTCTACCTGCTCTATTAACTGAGATGGTTCATATGAATATTATCAGTATCATTTTTCTATACATGCAGTTCATCCTCATTAAGTCCCTCATATTTCCCCCCCTCTCCTCCACTCTCTATGCTTCACCTGAGTCCTGTATCTGAAGATCAAACCTTCTGTTCAGCTCTGGCCATTCCAAAAGGAACATTTGAAATTCCCCTGGTTCATTGAAAGTCCATCTTTTTCCCTGGAAGAGGACATTCAGCCTTGCTGGGTAGTTCATTCTTGGCTGCATTCTAAGCTCTTTTGCCTTCCGGTATATTGTATTCCAAGCCTTACAAGCTTCCAATGTAGCTACTGCTAAGTCCTGTGTGATCCTGACTGCAGCTCCATGATATTTGAACTGTGTCCTTCTGGCTGCTTGTAATATTTTCTCTTTGACTTGGGAGTTCTGGAACTTGGCTATAATATTCCTGGGGGTTGGTTTTTTGGGATCTCTTTCTCGGGGGGATTGGTTAATTCTCTCCATTTCTATTTTGCCCTCTGCTTCTAGAATATCAGGGCAATTTTCCTGTAGTAATTCTTTGAAAATGATGTCAAGGCTCTTTTCCTGATCATGACTTTCAGGTATTCCAATAATTTTCAAATTATCTTTCCTAAGTCTGTTTTCCATATCATTTGATTTTTCAATAAGATATTTCACATTTTCTTCTAATTTTACATTTTTTTGGTTTTGAAGTATTGATTTATGATTTCTGGTAAATTCATCAATGTCCCTGAATTCTATTCTTTGTCTGAAGGATTTATTCTCCTCAGAGAGTTTTCTTATCTCTTTTTCCATCTGGCCAATTTTGCTTTTTAAAGCATTCTTCTCCTCAATAACTTTTTGAACTGTTTTATCCATTTGACCTAAGCTGTTTTTTTAGCATGCTATTTTCTTTAGCATTTTTTTGGATTTCCTTGACTAAGCTGCTGACTTCATTTTCATGTTTTTCCTGCATCTCTCTCCTTTCTTTTCTCAGTTTTTCTTCTAACTCCCTCATTTGATTTTCAAAATGTTTTTTGAGCTGTATCATAGCCTGAGCCCAATTTCTGTTTTTCTTGGAGTCTTTAGATGCAGGAGCTTGTGCTTCCTCATCTTCAGACTTCTTGGGCTCATTTGCAAAATATTTCTCAATGGTCTTCCTCTTGTTTCTTTGTTTGTTCATTTTCCCAGCCTAAGCCTGTTTTTTGGGGGTGCTTTCTGAGCTTTTGGGACACTCCCACAAGGGTCTCAGTGTGTGAGGCTCTGTCGTCCCTCCTGGTCTGTGAATGACCATAAGCGACCCCCTCTGCCAAGGGGCTGAGGTTGAGGGGAGCCTGCTGTTCTATGGGGGGGCCTAGACTGCGATCAGGATCTGAATGTGGTTAGAGCCCCAGAGTCCTGTTCCAGGGGCAGAGGACAGAGCTCTGCAGTCTCTCTTCACTCCCCTCCCTCAGCTCAATGGGGTCATGCCCTGGGGGCTCCTGCTTACCAGCACCACCTGCTTCTGTTTCCAGGTCTAGGCTGCCGAAAGACCAGGCTGCTGGCTGTGTGCCCTGAGGGCTGGGCTCCACGTGCTCACTCTGGCAGGGGTCCCCTGCTGTTCCCCCACTTTGTGCCCGATGCTCCTCCGGGTGCAACTCAGGAGACTCCCCCACTGCTGTGAGCTGAGGCTCCCAGTGCCCTGGGGCTGCCTCCAGGAGGCTGAAATTCTTTCACTTTGGTGGGCCACCCCTCTGGCGGGCCGCCCCTCCTGCCCAGGGAGCAGAGCTTTTTTGCTCTTTTCCAGGTTACCTTGAGTAGGAGAACTGCCTCACTGGGTCCTTTTGTGGGTTCTGTCTCTCGAAAGTTTAGTTAGAGTCCTTAGTTTACGAGTTTTTATCATAGAGCTCCTAAGACTCGATCCCTTCATGTCACCATCTTGGCTCCACCCACATTAGGCTATTTTAAAGCATTTTACATACATTTCTACAGATGTGTTTCCAACTGGGGTGACAAAATATCTCATAATTATTTTTTTTTACTAACATAACATTTTTGTCCTGACATCTTATTTCCTAGAACAGAAACAGAACAACAAAAGATCTTAATTTTAATCTTATTATTCAGTAATTTACATCTTTTGTTTCACAAACTGGTTTTACCTTTGTTTAATTGTATTCATATCATTCTGAAATAATGAGAAACTTCAGGAACTGTTAGGATAGCAAATTCAGATCAAACAATAAAATCACTAGCTTTAGATCTGAGATGTTGAGATGCTTGACTTTGTTTCTCTGAAAGCATCTATTTAAGAAGAGTTCAAGGGCACAGCAGACCTAAGAACAAATCTCCAAAAAAGAATATTCAGGGTTCTAAAATCTCATTCATTACAGTAGGCTGCTATCAATGTCAGGTTTTTATTAGAATGAATTAGTTTACAGATGAAAACTTAGGTGGCCTTTTACAAATCACAGAAAAGACATGAACAAAAGCACCCAAATCTAAACATGTTTTCTAAAAGTACTTCTCTTTTTAACTTCTAAAATGACAGATATAGTTTTTTTATTAAGTCCTAGCTTTAAGTATCATAAATAAATTCCAAAAATTTTAAAAAATAAAATAAATCTCTGAATACTACAAAGTTTCTAAGTACTGCTTTTTTGACCAAAATTTTCTTTTAACAATAATGAGAAATCTGAGTTTTTCTCTAAGGGAATATATTTTTTAATAATAACAAAGTTTACCAGACTTTTAAAATTTCTTAATCTATTTATGTATTGAAATATAATAGTAGAGATAATCCTTTGTTGATAATTAACTTGAACTCCTAGAATATTAGCATTGGCTAATTGCTCTAGACCTCTAAATTAACTGAATGTGTCCTTAGAAAAAAGCAATCTTGAATATTAATTTCATTTTGTGCAAGGATTTCTATAGGAATTTCAAAACCTAAGAACTCTTGCACAGGATCAAATCAAGATTTTCTTTTTATAATACCAATATAAATACTTAAACAGTAACTCCAAATAATTTAGTCAACAATTTCATAATTTTCATAAATAATAACCAAATAACTTAAGGTAAATTTTCTTTCAAAAAGGCAAAAATCTGACATTTATAATTTCTTAATTTATAATATTTTAGGAATTATAACATATTTACTAGTGTTAAAGAATATTTTGATTTTCATATTGACCAATATAATATGCATAATGGGTTTACTAATTATTTAGTTTTTAGAGATTCTTTTTCACACTCTGTCTGACATTAAGTGAAGAGTATCAACCAGCATTAGTGGGCTTTATCCTCAAACCCCCAAAATAATTGTTTTATTGATTTTGTGATCCACTTTTCTATACATGATTCATATATATATATATTATTTTTTCATGTAGATATGTATATTTCCTGCTTTAATTTAACAGCAAGATGAATCAATACCAATCTTCAAATCTGTTTATAATGTGAATCTGACATCTAGATTAAAATTGAAATTTCCCTTTGCTATAGTAGTTCACCAAATTTCACAAAATAAGGAAATTTAGGATCATAACAAATACCATAAACAATATTATGTATTTAAAATGTGAAATAAGTTTATTAATTACAAAACATGTGACCTTAATTAAATTAAATATACTTCAATATATTTACATAGAAAATTGTCTTAAGAACACTGACACTGAATGCTATTCACTAATAAAAACCATGTCAAAATATGAAGTAATTATAACTCATTAAAGAGATAATAAAAAAATTGACATTTGCCTTATGCCTAACATACATTTATAATTATGTAATCCTCACTGTGACCAAGGAGATTATTCCCTTTACAAATGATATGACTGAGGTAGCTTGCCTAACATTACACAACTAGCAAGTTTCATAACATAACATATTATTATTATTACTACTACTGCTATATATACAAAATTCACTTAAAGTAAGTCCAGAATGAATTCAATTACACCTGGTTCTATTTCCCAAGAATTATACAGAAGCTCAATTTGTAATTTCAATTATTTATTATTATATTTATTTGTGTTGTATTTATATATTCTATTTATTCCAAGCATTTCATTTTGTGGGATTTATTTTTTCCAGTAATCTATTGCCAAAGATTTCAAAGTGACAGTACATAGCAAAAGGTACATGTGGTGTCCTCCTATTTGATTCTTTCTAACCCTTTATAACTTTGACTATTGACTTTCACATCAAACTTCTAATTTATCTACTTAATTTCTTCTTCTGAAAACAAAGTCAAAATTTCTCATACGCTCTCATCATGCTTAAACCATCTGTGTCTGGAAAAAGGGGCACCCAGAGCAACTCTCTAGGGATAGGAAGGACTTGGAGCACATGGGCCCCTTGCTGTGTGCAGAGTATTTCCTGCATTGTCTCTAAACCTTTTCATCTGCCTTTCCTACTTTCACTCAAGCCTTTCATTTCTCTTTCAATCCAATTACTTTCTGATTTTGTTGAGGTTTTTATTTGCAAGTCAATGAGGTTAAGTGACTTGTTCAAAGTTACACACCTAGGTAATTATTGACTGTTGCTGGAGTTGAACTCAGGTCTTCCTGTCTCCAGGGCCAGGTGCTAAATCCATTGCTCCACCTAATCTCTAATCCCATTAATTTCAAACTCATTACTCAGACAACTCTACTTTGATTTATATTTTAACTATCTCCCAAATTGCTCACAATGTGATTGAAAACATTGGTTTTACTAGAACCTGGTTTTCCTAAATTCAGGGGATCCTCTTCATCAATCTACATATCAAAAAATTCAGATGTTCTCTAGGAGATCAAAGTCTCTCATTTTCCCAAAAGGAGACAGAAACTAATATTGTCTATTCCTCTTTCCAGTATAGGAAGTAGTTTAATGGGACAAATGGTATAAAAAATTCATTGAAATTTTTTAGTGATTACAAAAACTTTTAGGAGATATGTAGTAGCTCATGTTCCTGCTGAAGTATATGAATGGTTACTGTGAACCCCTATTAATAGATGGAGAAATGCTTGACCAACTAATTAATAGTTTTGCAGATTAAAAAACCATAGTGTTCCTTCTTGTCCTTAATCCAGACAGTTTTATGCAGGGTGATGTCCAAGACTTCCAAAGGGAGCAGGGAGGGGTCAGAAGCAGAGAATTCGAGTGGGGGGGGGAGGGAAACAGTGAAGGCAGAAGCAGTATTAACAGGAATAGGAAAGTTGGGGTAAAGGAGATCTGAGACAAGCTTATGAAAAAAGGAAGTTCAAGCCTGTAAATTAGACATTTATAGTTTTCATTCCATTTTTGATATCAATTTAAATTAAGAATTATCACTGATTAATTTAGGATCATCTTTTAGTTGTACTAGTGCTGGTATTACTTGCTTTAGACCCATACACAATTTTTACTTTTAGGATACCCTCAAAAATTCCTTCTAAGAGTCTTTGTCTCCAGAGTGAGCTCAGAGAAATATGGACTCAGTCAAAATAGTCTTTTGGTCAAGATTAAAGCAAGGAATTGGTGGTGGGGGAAGATATTTTGAAAGCTATGATTCCAGGTAAAATGTTACCTGGGACCTCCCATTATAGTTTGTTAAAGAGGGGATCTGATGTCCCAAAACTCTAGTCTAATCTGAGCCATAGCACAAATTTAAGGAGGGGGTCTTCCCCGAGTTTTGATCTTAAAAATGATGATTAAGTTAAATATGTGTTATATTTCAGAATTTGTCCTTAAAAGGGACAAATGTTAACTTTCTGAGTTTGGCCTTAAGAAACACCAAAATAATTAATTTTACTTAAACTTTTATTGATATTAAAGTTCACTGATTATGCAGTTACTCCTAGGGAGTCAAATCTTCCAAATCAAGTCCGGAACTGGAGTTTTTATAGTTTTGGGTATCAGAAGATGGGATCTAAAATGCCAGTTTTGGTTTATCTAATCAAAGAAGGGATTAGTGCCCAACTTAAATCAGAGGGGTGCAGGCAACTCAGAATGGGGCTGGTGGAGTTATCTATCATTCATTACATTAAAAAACTGAGTGTCTTCTCTGTTTTGCCAGGAACCTCCATACTTCTTCTAAGGGGCTTAATTTAAACTGGTTTAGCAGTAAACAAAACTGGGCTAGCAGAGTAAACTGGTTAGCAAGGAAATGTCCTAGAGATTAGGAATATGAGCTACTCCCTTTTGGCCATACCTTTAAACTAATTGAAATTAGGGTAGATATTTGAATGAAGTGAGTTCTAGCAGAAACTGAGAATTCCAAAAATCATTGAAGTGTAAGTATTAATTGCATTATAAAATCAATAAAAATGAAATCTCAGCTAATATTAATTTTTATCTCTCACAGTAGTAAGAAAAACAATGGATTCAATATCTGTTCTATGCTTGACTCAATTTGCTTTTATTTCCTTGTTTCTCTTCTCTACTGCTCATGGAGAGAGAGATGGAATACTAGAGGTTTTTTCCTTTCTTCATGACCTCTCAAAACTCTCTCTCATAACAATTATGTACAAGAAATAAAATGATTTCCCCTGTGGAAACAAGACAAATATCAAAAATCCTAATGAAGTAACAAGCTAAGATATTAACTACAGAGAATGCTGACTCCTAATCTAATATCAATTTAACATCCATTTCCTAATCAGCCTTCATACTCTGATAAATTGTACCACTAGACACATAGACTTGCACCTTGAAATCCACACAGTTGCCTTATTCTTACTGAAGACTGCCATCACACCTTCTATGCCTTCCTTCATCCCTCTATTCTTTAGCAATAAGAAATCAGAAAACATAAGGATGAAAGATTTCATCAACCCAAGATCTCAGGAGAAAGAAGACTCAATTTAAAAGCTTGAGCTCAAGCAGGCAAGGAAAGATATTTGTAACAAAAAGAAAGATGACTTCTAAGACATCTAAATGACTATCTCTGAATAAATATTGCAAGAAAATAGAAAACCAATTAGTATGTGGTATGACTAAAAGTACTATGAATGTCTGTAGAATTTTCATGAATGGTTCAACAGGAATAAAAGAATCATAAAAGCCGAATTTGTGATCTAAACAGAAATAATTTGCACACTAGAAAGAATTGAAGCCCCAGCAGTGAATAGTCTCCAAATAAATGAAAGAAAGAAAAACTGATAGGGAATGCAAGCACACAAAAATGAAGAACAATCTCAAAGAAGAGAAGCAAAAGAAATTAGATGAAAAGAAAACATGACCTTTATATCCACAAAACATCGTTGATCTAAAAGACAGGAAGCATAAAAGCAACATTAGTGTGTGGGATAAAAATCCACTTAAAAAATATAGAGACTCCTCTAAGCAAAAAAAAAATAAAGTTTATTTTGGCTTTTCTCCAGAAAAGGGCATACTCCAAGTCTCACAAAAGTAGTGAAGATCAAGGAGTTTCCCCAAACACACAGTCAAGCAAGATTATATGGCCTAATGTGATCCCCTCCTCTTTCCTATTGTCCCTCTCTGTTGACTCATTGGTTAGTCTTCAGACTTATATTCTACTTGTGAAAATCTACCCTAGCAACTAAGAAAAGAATGAAAGATTTTCATAAAATATTACCTCACCATCCAGATTGTGAGAATAACCTTCAGGATTATAACTATCTTATTGATAACTGTCTTATTGAAGTTAATGTAACTTGTTTTGGAATGCAAGGTCTAGGAACAGTCTACTATTCCTCCCATTCAGAACTTATCATCAAGCAAGAGAGGCTTATGAGTTTCTTTGGAATGCAAGGTTTTTCTCATGGGAAAACTTACTATCCTTCTTGGAGTCAGTAAATGTAGTCTTACCCAAAGTTAGAAGAATGAGCCACCTTTTTGGAATATCAGGGGAACACCAAATTAAATTACTTGGATCAAAACTGAAAAGGCAGGGATAGCTAGTTGGTACAATGGAGAGAATGCTAGTCATGGAATCAGAAGGGCCTGCATTTAAATCTGACCTCAGACACTAGATGTGTGACCCTGAACTTAACCCCAATTACCTAAAAAAAAAGGAAGAGGCTAAATTTACCCTGAACATAAAAGAAATTTTTAGGAACTATTTTTGCCCAATTATATACCAATAAATTTCACGATGTAAGTTGTATGGACAAATATTTACAAAAAAATATAAATTTTCAGAAGAGGATATAGAGTACTTAAATAAATTTATATTAGAAAAAGAAATTGAATAAGCCGTAAATGAGGCCCCAAATTAAAAATACCCAGGATCAGATAGATTCACAAGTGAATTCAACCACCATCTAAAAAAAAGCAATTAATTCTAATTAATTCTAATACTATTTAAACCATTGGGAAAGTAGGCAAAAAGTCCCATCAAATTCCTTTTCCAACAAAAAATATGGAACTGAGATCAAAATAAGTAAGAAACAGAGAAAGAAAACCACAAACCAATTTTCTTAATATTGATATAAAAATTTCAAGAAAGTACTAAGATATTATAGTAATATATCCCAAATGTCAAACATATGATCAGGTGGTATCTATACCAAGAATGTAGGACTGGTTCAAGGAAAAAGATAGAAAATAGACAAATCATTGGTTAATTTGATTTAAAAAAGAAGGAAACCAAATAATCAGTGTAAAAATTAGAAGGATAACTGCATCACCTATGAAGCAATAATTAAAAACTGTTTTGCCCAACAGTATGCCAATAAATATGATAATTCAAATTAAATAGAGAAATTTTCAAAATTTATAAAAATATAAAATTTCCAGATTAACAGGAGAGGAAATAGAATACTGAAATAACCCTATCATAGAGAAGGAAACTGAACAAGCCTAAGAGAATTAGCTTCCTAAGAAAAAGTCCCCAGGACCAGATGGATTTATAAAGGATTTCTATCAGACATTTAAAGAACAATTAATGTCAATATTGTATAAACTTTTTGAAAAAAAATAATGAGTCCTACTAAATTCATTCTATGATTAAATAGTTTTAATATCTAAGTCACTGAAACTGAAGCAAGGGAAAATACAGATATCCCTTATGAAAATTGATGTTAAAAAACTTAAAAATACCACTATGAAATCTATAGATATATAGCATAAAGATCATATACCATGACCAGGTAGAATTTATATCAGAAATATAGCACTGTTCAATATTAGGATCAGTATAATTGATCATATCGATTACAAGAACAACAAAAATCATATGATTATGTCAACTGCAATAGAAAAGCTTTTGACAAAATATAACATCTATTCCTATTTAAAAAAATACTAGAAAATAAAGGAATAAATGAAGCTTTTTCCCCATTTAATATTAATTTGTTTTGTCCAATTACATGCAAAGATAGTTTTCAACATTCATTTTTATAAGATTTTTGAATTCCAAAGTTTTCTCCCTGCTTCTTCCCCTCTTCCCCCCCCCCCCCCCCCAAATATCAAGCATTCTGATATCGGTTATACATGTACAGTCATTTAGACATATTTCCAAATTAGTCAAAGAAGAATAAGAACAAAAGAGGGAAAAAACCCAAAAAGAAACAAAGGAAGAAAAGAACAAAAAAACATGAAAATAATATGCCTGGATCTGCATTCAGATTCCATAGATCTTTCACTGAGTGTGACCAGTATTTTCCATCATGAATCTTTTCAAATTGTCATGGATTATTGTATTGCTTCGAAGGGCTAAGTCTAAAGTAGTTGATCATACAATATTGTCCTGCTTCTGCTCACTTTACTCAATAGGAGTTTATATAAATCTTTCCAAGGTTTTTACTCCTTATTTATTTTTTTAATTTATTTTTATTAAAGATATTATTTGAGTTTTACAATTTTCCTCCCAATCTTGCTTCCCTCCCCCCCCCAAAGAAAGCACTCTGTGAGTTTTTACTTTGTTTCCATGTTGTACCGTGATCGAAATTGGCTGTGATGAGAGAGAGATCATATCCTTAAAGAAGAGAAGAGAAGTCTTAGAGGTAACAAGATCAGACAATAAGATATCCGTTTTTTTTCTAAATTAAAGGGAATAGTCCTTGCACTTTGTTCAAATTCCACAGCTCCTTATCTAGATACAGATGGCACTCTCCTTTGCAGACAGCCCAATATTGTTCCTGATAGTTGCACTGATGGAATGAGTGAGTCCTTCAAGGTTGATCATCACCCCCATGTTGCTGTTAGGGTATACAGTGTCTTTCTGGTTCTGCTCATCTCACTCAGCATCAGTTCATGGAAATTCCTCCAGGCTTCCCTGAAATCCCGTCCCTCCTGGTTTCTAATAGAACAATAGTGTTCCATGCCATACATATACCACAGTTTGCTAAGCCCTTCCCCAATTGAAGGACATTTACTTGATTTCCAATTCTTTGCCACTACAAACAGGGCTGCTATAAATATTTTTGTACAAGAAAATTTTAGCCTTTTTCATCATCTCTTCAGGGTATAGACCCAGTAGTGGTATTGCTGGGTCAAAGGGCATATATTCCACATTTAATATTAATTTGTTTTGTCCAATTACATGCAAAGATAGTTTACAACATTCATTTTTATAAGATTTTTGAATTCCAAAGTTTTCTCCCTGCTTCTTCCCATCTTTCCTCCCCAAAATATCAAGCAATCTGATATCGGTTGCTCTTTGGGCATAGTTCCAAATAGCTCTCCAGAAGGGTTGGATGAGTTCACAGCTCCACCAACAGTGTAGTAGTGTCCCAAATTTCCCACAACCCTTCCAACAATGATTATTATCCTTCCTGGTCATATTGGGCAATCTGAGAGGTGTGAGGTGGTACCTCAGAGAAGCTTTAATTTGCATTTCTCTAATAATTAATGATTTAGAGTATTTTTTTCATATGTCTATGGATTGCTTTGAACTCCACATCTGTAAATTGCCTTTCCACATGCTTTGACCATTTCTCAATTGGGGAATGGTGTTTTGTTTTAAAAATATGACACAGTTCTCTGTATATTTTAGAAATGAGTCCTTTGTCAGAATCATCAGTTGTAAAGATTGTTTCCCAATTTACTACATTTCTTTTGATCTTGATTACATTGATTTTATCTGTGCAAATGCTTTTTAATTTGATGTAATCAAGATGATCTAATTGGTTTTTGGTGATGTTCTCCAAATATTCCTTAGTCATAAACTGCTCCCCTTTCCATAGATCTGACAGGTAGAGTAGGCCTTGATCTTCTAAATTGCTTATAGTATTTTTTATGTCTATGTCCTGTAACCATTTGGATCTTATCTTGGTAAAGGGTGTGAGGTGTTGGTCTAATCTAAGTTTCTTCCATACTAACTTCCAATTATCCCAGCATTTTTTTTCAAAGAGGGAGTTTTTATCTCAATGGCCTGACTGCTTGGGTTTATCAAACAGCAGATTATTATAATCATCTCCTGCTTTTGCACCTAGTCTATTCCACTGGTCCACCACTCTATTTCTTAGGCAATACCAAACAGTTTTGATGACTGATGCTTTACAATATAATTTTAGATCAGGTAGGGCTAAGCCTCCTTCTTTTATCCTTTTTTTCATTAAGCTCCTGGCAATTCTTGACTTTTTATTTCTCCATATGAATTTACTTACAATTTTTTCTAACTCATTAAAGTAATTTTTTGGAATTTAGATTGGTCGAGCACTAAACAGATAGTTTAGTTTGGGTAGAATTGTCATTTTTCTTATATTAGCTCTCCCTATCCATGAGCAGTTGATATTTGCCCAGTTATTTAAATCTGATTTAATTTGTGTGAGAAGTGTTCTATAATTATTTTCAAAAAGATTCTGAGTCTGTCTTGGCAAATAGACTCCCAAGTGTTTTATACTGTCCGAGGTTACTTTGAAGGGGATTTCTCTTTCTAGCTGCTCCTGCTGTATCTTGCTAGACATATATAGAAAAGTTGAGGATTTATGACAGTTTATTTTATAACGTGCAACTTTGCTAAAATTGCTAATTGTTTCCAGTAGATTTTTGGTTGATTTCTTGGGATTCTCTTGGTATGCCATCATGTCATCGGCAAAGAGTGAGAGTTTTGTCTCTTCGTTTCCAATTCTAATTCCTTCAATTTCTTTTTCTTCTCTAATTGCTGATGCTAACATTTGTAATACAATATTGAATAGTAGTGGTGATAATGGGCATCCTTGTTTCACCCGTGATCTTATTGGGAATGCCTGTAGCCTCTCCCCATTGAATATAATGCTTGTTGATGGTTTCAAATAGGTACTGCTAATTATTTTAAGGAACAGCTCATTTATTCCTACTCTCTCTAGTGTTTTTTAATAGGAATGGATGCTGTATTTTGTCAAAAGCTTTTTCAGCATCTATTGATATGATCATATGGTTTCTGATAGGTGTATTGTTGATATAATTGAGTATATTAACAGTTTTCCTAATATTGAACCACCCCTGCATTCCTGGAATAAATGCTACTTGATCATGAAGTATTATCCTAGTGATGACTTGTTGTAATTGTTTTGCTAAGATTTTATTTAGGATTTTTGCATCTATGTTCATCAGAGAAATAGGTCTATAATTTTCTTTCTTTGTTTTAACTCTTCCTGGTTTATGTAACAGTACCATATTGGTTTCATAGAAAGAGTTAGGCAGAGTTCCATCCTCCCCTATTTTTCCAAAGAGTTTATATAGGATTGGAAACAATTGTTCTTAAATGTTTGGTAGAATTCACTTGTGAATCCATCAGGCCCTGGAGATTTTTTTAGGGAGTTCAATAATGGTTTGTTGAATTCCTTTTTCTGAGAAAGGGTTGTTTACGTATTTAATCTCTTCTTCATTTAATCTGGGTAATTTATATTTTTGTAAATATTCATCCATTTCACTTAGATTATCAAATTTATTGGCATAGAGCTGGCAAAATAATTTCAAATTATTGCTTTTATTTCCTCCTCATTGGTGGTGAGTTCACTTTTTTCATTTATGATACTAGCAATTTGGTTTTCTTCTTTCTTTTTTTAATCAAATTGACCAGAGTTTTATCAATTTTATTGGTTTTTTTAATAATACCAGCTTTTGGTTTTATTTATTAATTCAATGGTTTTTTGCTTTCAATTTTATTAATTTATCCTTTAATTTTTAGAATTTCTAATTTGGTATTTAATTGGGGATTTTTGATTTGTTCTTTTTCTACTTTTTTTAGTTGCATGTTTAGTTCATTGATTTCCTCTTTCTCCAATTTATTAATGTAAGCATTTAGAGCTATAATATATCCCCTGAGAGTCGCTTTGAATGATTCCCATAGGTTTTGGTATGTTGTTTCATTATTATCATTATCTAGGATAAAATGATTAATTCTTTCTATAATTTGTTTTTTGGTCCACTCATTTTTTAAAATGAGGTTGTTCAGTTTCCAATTTGCTCTGGGTCCATATCTCCTTGGCCCAGCATTGCATATGAATTTATTGCATTGTGATTTGAGAAAGATGTATTCACTATTTCTGCCTTTCTGCAGTTGATCATTAGGTTTTTATGTCCTAGTACATGGTCAATTTTTGTATAAGTTCCATGTACTGCAGAGAAAAAGGTATATTCCTTTCTATCCCCATTCAGTTTCCTCCATAAGTCTACCATATCTAATTTTTCTAACAATCTATTTACCTCCCTAATTTCTTTCTTGTTTGTTTTATGGTTTGATTTATCTAGATCTGATAGCGGGAGGTTGAGGTCTCCTACTAGTAGAGTTTTCATGTCTATGTCTTCCTGTAATTCTTTCAGCTTCTCCTCTAAGAATTTGGGTGCTGTCCCACTGGGTGCATATATATTCAATATTGAAATGACTTTATTGTCTATGGTACCTTGTAGGAGGATAAAGTTTCCTTCTTTATCTCTTTTAATGCTATTTATTTTTGCTGCTGCTTTGTCTGAGATAAGGATTGCTACTCCTGCTTTTTTTACTTCAGCTGAAGCAAAATATATTTTGCTCCAACCTTTTACCTTTACTCTATATGTATCTCTCTGCTTCAAATGAGTTTCGTGTAAGCAGCATATTGTAGGATTCTGGTTTTTAATCCACTCTGCTATTTGCTTACCTTTTGTGGGAGAGTTCATCCCATTCACATTCAAGGCTATGATTACTAATTCTTTATTGCCCTCTGTGCTATCTTCCCTCTGTTTGTATTTTCCCCCTTCCCCCCTTTTATCCATATTCCCCAGTATTTTGTTTTTGAATACCACCCCCTTCTGTATGTCTGTCCTCCTATATCACACCCTCCCCTTTCTTTCCCCTTTCCCTTTTTCCCTTTTCCCTTCCCTTAGTTTTGTTATTTCCCCTTATTTCCCCCACTCCCCTTCCCTTTCTCCATCCCCCCTCCCCTTTTCCCCTTTTAATACTTGAAAGGTTAGATGTTTTATATGTTAACTGAGTATGTGTAGGTTGACTTTAAGCCAAGTCTGATGAGAAGAAGATTCAGGTGTTTCTCCTCTGCTCCCTTCTTCCCCTCTATTACCATAGGTTTTTTTGTACCTCTTAGTGTAATGAGGTTTGTCCCATTCAATCCTCTCCCTCCTCCCGTCTCTTTCCTGTCCCCCTTTTTAGGGAGGTAGTGTATTTTTTTAGATCATTCTATTTAGGTCATAGGAAATTCTGAGTATCTGTCCTTTCTAGTTCAGTATATTCTACTGGATAGAGTTAAAATTCCTGAGAGTTATTAGAATCTTTCTCCCAAGTGGGGTTAAAGCCAGTTACATCTCATTAGATGGCAGTCTCATGGATAGGTCCATCATTTCTGGCTAGGTGTATTCTCTCTGTTAAAGTTACATTTCTCAGGATTTATGGGAGTCTCCCCCCCCCCCCCACCATGCTGGAATATAGCCAGTTTCAACTTACTGGATTGCATTTTTTTCCTTTTACCTCCTCCCCCCCCTTTTTTTTTAACCTTTTCATGTGTCTCTTGAACCTCCTGTTTGATATACAAATTTTCTTTTTAGCTCTGGTCTTTTCATCAGAAATTTTTGGTACTCTTCAATTTCACTAAATGTCCATCTTTTTCCCTGGAAGAGAATGCTCAGCTTTGCAGGAAAGTAGATTCTTGGCTGCATTCCAAGCTCCCTTGCTCTTCAAAATATCTCGTTCCAGGCCCTTTGATCCCTTAAATTTGATGCAGCCAGGTCCTACGTGATCCTTACTGTGGCTCCTTGATATTTAAGTTGCTTCTTTCTGGCTGCTTGCAGGATTTTCTCTTTTATCTGATAGTTCTGCAGTTTGGCTACAACATTCCTTGGTGTTTTCATTTTAGGATCTTTTTCTGGTGGGGATCAATGTACTCTTTCAATAACTACTTTGCCCTCTGATTCCATGATATCAGGCAGTTTTCCATCACTAGATCCTGTAATATTAAGTCCAGGCTTTTTTTTCTCTTCAATGTTTTCAGGAAGTCCTATAATTTTCAGGTTGCCCCTCCTCAATCTGTTCTCCAGGTCAGTGGTTTTGTTGATGAGGTATTTTACATTTGCTTCTATTTTTTTCTGTTTTTTGATTTTGTTTAACTGACTCTTGCTGTCTCATGGAGTCATTAGTTTTTGTGGACTCTGTTCTTTTTTTGGGGGAGTTTTCTTCATTAACCTTTTGCAACTCCTTTTCCAATCGGTCAATTCTACTTTTGAAAGAGCCTTCCATTTGACCAAATGAGATTTTGAGAGAATTAATTTCTTTTTGCATTTGCTCATTTGAGGATCTGAGAGATTTATTCTCCTTTTGTGTTTGTCCAATTGTACTTTCTAAGGTTTTTTTTTTCTTGTTGCAAGGTATTAATTGTCTCTCCCAAATTTTTAAGCTCCTTCCTTATTTCTTCAGGGAAGTCTTTCTGTGCTGGAGACCAGATTGTATTCTCCTCAGAGGTTCCCGGCCTCTCTGAGTTAGGGTCCTTCCCTTCCAGGAATTTTTCTATGGATCCACCTTTCCGCTGACCCTTATTCATTTTGCTAAGACCTTGAGATGTGTGTGTGTGTGTGGGGGGGCTGGTTCACTGGGGCTTGGGATCGCTAAGAGCTTACTCCCTGAGTTCAGTTTCTCTGGCTGGCCAGTAAGAGGTGTTGGTTGCTTTCTCTGGAGTGTCTGTGACCTTGGCTGAGGCCTTCTCTCTTTGCTTGAAGGGAGGGGTTGGAGCTATTGAATCCTTTTGCCTTCAATCAATGGTGGGCTTTTCCCTGGCCTGAGGTCATTTCTCAGCTGGGCTGGTTCTTCTTTTCACACACCTGGGCCTGAGGCAGAAGTAGTTTGCATTTGTTTGTTTGGGAGGAGATCTGAGTTGTAATGGGACCAGAGGAGCACAGGTGTCCACAGCCCTCCTGCACCAGAACTCTTCCCCCAGCCCTGTCCCCAAGCTCCAGGGAGATAGAACCAACACCAGCGCCTCTGCTCCCCCAGGACCCAAGCCCTTGTTGTCCAGCCCCACTGCTGATCCAGCAGGTCCGGCTCTCAGGCCCTCAGACTCCCCGTTCCAATTCAGCTGTTAATCTCGCTGATCTGGCGCTGATCCTCCCTCTGAGCCCAGACTCACCCTCCTGAATTCAGCCAAAGCTGCTGCTGGAGGCAAATCCTGATGTAGATGTTCTTTCTCTTTGCTTTTCTTTCTGGGTTTTGTGGGTTGGATTTCTTTTAAGAGGTTTGTTTCATGTGATAGATGGGGAAGAGATCAGGAGACTTTAGAGCTGTGCCTGTCTTCTCTCTGCCATATTGGCCAGAAGTCTACTCCTTATTTCTTATACCACAGTAGTATTCCATTACATTCATACATCATAGCTTGTTCCATCATTGTCCAATTGATGGCCTTCCCTTCAATTTCCAAATTCCTATAAACATGTTTGTTCCTGTGGATTTTTTTCCTCTTTTTTATGATCTTTTTTGGAATACAGAACTAGCAGTGGTATTTTGAAGTTTTTCTTAAAATGATAGATAAAAATTATATAAAACTAAGAACAAACACTATTTTTAATGGGAATAAATTGGGAGCCACAAAAATAAGTTTGGAGAGTTTCCATGTAATTGAGTCATCTCTACTATGTTGGGCTTGGTCATCTTAACAATGAAGAACAAGGATGGAGATCCTCTAGTTAGTTTTTTTATGATTAGGCAAGTGAATTTACAATCTATAGTATTCAGTGGTGTTTAATATATAGAACTTAAAATCACTACCTCTATGATTCATATCAAACCAAATGATACTGATTTATATGATGTAGGGGTCCAACAGCCCCTTTTCTCATACTGTGTGATTAACTCTGAGTGCAGAATAAAAGCAAATTATTTTTCACTTTATTTTTCTTGGATTCTATAAACAATATGACTAATGTCAAAATGTTTTGCATAACTTCATATGTTAATGAGTATCTTATTCCTGGCTTCCTCACTGCATGGGAGTGGGAGTTTAGCATACTAAAAGAAAATTTTGTAATTTAGATTTTGAATTTAAAATTTGGGACTCAAAATTTAAAAAATATATATTTTTTAAAATGGACATATTTATGTCATAAAATGAATTTAGTAGGACTCCTCTTTTACTTATTTTTCAAACAATTTATATAGTGTTTGAATTTATTTCTTAGTTTATTTTTAATTATTTCTTTTTGTTTCCCATTTGATTTACAATAATTAATTTTGTTGTTTTATTGGGAATTTTAAGATGTTGGTTTTCTGTTTTTTTTTTAAATTGCACGTCTCATCAATTGATCTACTCTTTTTCTCTCTTATTTTGGTGTAAGTGTTTAAAGATACAATTCTCCATCTCCCCCAAGAAATGCTTTATTTCTTTCATAAATGTTAGTATATGTTTCATTGTTGTTAGCATCTTAAATGAAATTATTATTTTTGTTTAGTTCTTTGACTGTCATATTCTTTAGGATTATGTTATTCAGTTTCCAATTAATTTTTATTCTATGCTTCAAAGGCACTTAATTTTATTTAATTTTTATTTTACTATGATCAGAAAAATTAATTTAATATTTTTGCTTTCTGTAGTTGCTTACATATTTTTATTGATCAAATGATTAAAATGTCAATTTTTATGATGGTGCCATGACCAACATAGAATAGGAACACTCCTTTTTATTTCCATTCAATTCTCCAGAGAGAATATAAAATTGAAAAAAAATCTATTTATCTCCTTAACTTCTTCTTTGTTTATATTAGATTTATGTAGGCCTGAGAGGGATTAATTAAGATCCCACTTTCATAGTTTTTCTATTTCCTTCTGTAATTAATTTCAGTATTTCTTTATTCATTTAGATGACATGCCATTTGGCACATATATGTACAGTGCTGATATTAATCTCTGGCAACATTTATCCTTAGTTCTATTTTTGGTATTGCTTTGAGAGTATGTTTGCTACCCCAGCTTTTTTACTTCAGCTGAAGTAAATTTTGCTATAGTCACATTTTTTAACTCCCTGTGAATCTTTCTCTTTCAAGTGTCTTTTTTTAAAAAAAGAAATATTACTGGATTCTAATTTTGGAACCATTTTGCTACCCTTTTTATTTATAGTTTTTTAAATCACATTCTCATTCACAATCATAATTGTTTCCCCCCCCTCTATTCTATTCTCTTAAACTTTTCCCCTATTTCCTTTTTACCAGTCAGTTTAGCTTCTGGTTACTATCTCCCATAATCCAATCTTTTTCTTATCTTATCTCTTTGTTTCCCTCCTACTTCTTTTTTTTTTTTGGTTGTTTTTTAGAAGGCAAAGGGGTTAAGTGACTTGCCTAAGGTCATACAGCTAAATAATTATTAAGTGTCTGAAGTCAAATTTGAACTCAGATCCTCCTGACTCTAGGGCTGGTGCTCTATCCAGTGCACCACCTAGCTTCCCCCTCTCCCTTCTACTTTTTAAATGGATAAGATGAATTTCTGTAGCCAGTTGTTTGTATGTGTGTTCTTCCCCCCTTTAATCAGTTCAGAATGGATTTTTAAAATTTTTTTTCAGTGAGGGATATGGGTCCTGGATTCAAGGCAATCAGGATTAAATTATCTGCCAAGGTCACACACCTATTCAAGTGTCTGAGGTGGGATTCAAACCCATATACCTGACTTTTTTAGTTGTCCTGATTCATATTTGACTACTGGACCCAGATAGCTCTGAAGGAGAACGTGAAGCTGGTGAATTAGCACAGCACCTCTTCACTCAGAATTAAATTCATGTGCTTGTGATTGCATCACTTCCCTGTTGTTATGTTCTTCTTCAAGAATGAAGGACAAACATTATCAAGAAGTTCAGATAGACTGAAGTTCAATTGTCTTCCACTCCCACCAAAGCTCCTTTCATTATAGAAAGTCTTCCTTGTATTGCCTAATTATTTAAGATAATTTTCCTTATTCTTCTTCTTTCCATGTCTCCTAGTGTATTTCTCCCTCTTCCCTTTCATTTGTCTTTTGAGACAATTCAAACTAGAATCACTCTTAGGCTTTCTGTCTAATTAAACTTCTCTAAGACCCCTGGTGATGATAAAGCTCTGAGGAATTGCATGTATCATCTCCCCATATAATAATGTAAATGATTTAAACTTGACTAGTACCTTGAGATTTCTTTTAGATATTTAACTTGAGTTATGTGTTTGAATATCACATTTTCTGCTCATCTGAACTTTTTCTCAGTAATCTTAAAAGTCCTTTATTTCATTAAAGATCTATCTTTTTTTCCCTGTAGGTTTATACTCACTTTTGCTTTGTAGATTATTCATAGTTGTAATCAAAGATCCTTTTATCTTTAAAAATGTGATACTCCAAGCTCATCACTTCTTTAGAATTGTAACTACTAAATCTTATTTCTCCATGGTTCTATAGTACTTGAATTCATTTTGTCCTGGATGATTGAAGTTACTTTTTCCTTGACCTGGGAGTTTTGGATTTTGATTACACTATTCCTTGGAGTTTTTAACTGGAGATTTCTTTGGGAAGGGTTGGGTTGATTCTTTAAATACAATATCTAGGCTCTTTTGTGTTCATGGCTTTTAGGTAGTACAGTTGGCTCAACCATTCCTCAACTGATAGATAGCCACTCAATTTTATCTGTCTGTCTATCTATCTATCTATCTATCTATCTATCTATCTATCTATCTATCTATCTATCTATCCATTCATTTATTTATCTATTTACTTATTTATTTAGTTAGTTATTGATTGTTTGATTGATTGATTGATTTTGCTACCAAGAGTGTTGCTAGAAATATTTTTGTACAAGCAGGTCCTTCCCCAACCCCTTTAAAAATGTCTTGAGATAAAGACCTAGTCCTAGTATTATTGGATCAAAGGGGGTTGAAATAAAGTTCACAGTTCCACTAACAGTGCATTTGTGACTCAATTTTTTTAGATCTTCTCCAACAATTCCCATTTTCCTTTTCTATCATATTATTCCATTCTTATAGATGTGAGGTGATATCTCAGAGTTCTTTTAATTTATATTTCTCTAATCAAAAGTTTAAAGCATTTTTCAATATGGCCATATGTTGCTTTGATTTCTTTAACTGAAAAATTTCCTATTAATTTCCTTTGATTATTTATCAACTGGGAATGAGTTGTTTTCTTACAAATTTGGCTCAGTTCTCTATGTATTTTAGAAAAACTTACTGTAAGAATTATTACCCAGATTTCTGCTTTTCTTCTAATCTTGGTTGCACTGGTTTTAAATTTAATATAATCAAAATTATTCATATTATTCCACTGATTTATAACTCTATTACTTTTTGATGATTGCCACTTTATTTATTACACTTGGTCTTGTAAAAATAACTCCCCCCCTTCTCCCACAAAGACATAGAAACCCTATGAAAAATAAAGTGAGAGAAAAAGAAAAAAAATTTATTTCAGCCTGTGTTCAGATAATATTGTTCTGTTTCTGAGGTGGTTCACATTCTTTATCATAAGTCCATCAGAGGAATTGCTTCAATATTTTTTCCCACAGTTATTGCTAACTGTATTTCCCTCCATCTTATTCTACTCTCTCTCTCTTTCTCTCCTTTCACTTTGCCCCTCTTCAAAAGTGTGTTGTGGGACAACCAAGTGGTACAGTGGACAGAGCATGGCCCTGGAACCAGGAGAACCTGAACCCAAATCTGGCCTCAGACAGCCAACAATCACCTATCACTGTGACCCTGGGCAAACCACCCAACCCTACTGCTTTGCAAAAAAAAGCATGTTATATTTGACTACCCTCTCCCAGGATCTTTCTTCACCTCTGTCACTTATACTACCCCACCCCTTCCATTGTCCCCTTTCTCCAATCCCATTCCTCTCTTTTTTTCCCTTAAGGTTATCTTATAGAAATCTATCTTGATTTCTATACCCCCTCCACTCCATTAAAAATTTTTTTCTTGACTCTTTTATATGAAATATCCTAGCCCATTCTACCTCTCCATTCCCTTTCTCCCAGTATATTTCTTTTTTCATCCAATGAATCCATTTTTAAAATATATAATACTTTTATTTTCAGTTCTCTTCTGTTCCTTATCTATAAATGCTCCTTCTGACTGCTCTAATGAATGAGTGTTCCTAGGAGTTATCAGTATCATCTTCCCATGCAGGAATATCATTCAACATCATTAAATCAACATAATTTGCCCTTCCCATCCACTCTCTCTATGCTTCACCTGAGTCCTGTACTTGGAGTTCAAACTTACTGTTCAATTCTGGTTGTTTCAATAGGTAAGTTTGAAAGTCCCCTATTTCATTGATTGTCCATCTTTTCCCCTGAAAGAAGTTATGTTTTGATGGGTAGTTGATTTTTGGTTGTAATCCAGGCTCTTTTGCCTTCCAGAATACTATATTTCAAGCCCTTTGAGCCCTTAATGTAGACACTGCTAAGTCCTGTGCAATCTTGACTGTAATGACATGATATTTGAATTATTTCTTTCTGCTATGGCAATAGAAGCCCCCAAACTGTAGCCAGGGTCTGAATATAGACAAAGCAACAGAGTCCTGTCCCAGGGATAGCAGAGAGAACTTGACTGTCTCCTCTGACCACCTTACTATCAGAAGGTTGAGCACTCTGGAAGCAGCTGCCAGGTGGCTCCCTGTTGGAAGGTTCTATGGGCCTGTTTCCATTCAGAGGTCAGATTTACACTGGACTTTGCATTTTCTCTGGCAGTTTCCCACTTACCTTCCTAGTTGTGTTTAGTAATCCCTTGGTTGGGAGATGTGAAAACTGCTCTTACTGCCAAGAACTCTGGGGCTGCTATGGACATAGATGTCCTGCTGGTTGTTCCTGGAAGGCTGGAACTGCAAGGGTGACTACAGCTAGAGCTGCGCTTAGGATTTTTCCAACCCTAATCCTGGTTGAATGATCCTTTCCCATTGATCTACCAAGTTGTCTTGGGCTGAAAAATTGTTTCACTCACTTTTTCTGTGGGTTCTGCCACTCTAAAATTTGGGTAGAGTCATAGTTTTATGACATTTAGTGTTTTCTGGCAAAGAGTTTCTCGGAATTCCTGTATTCATGCTGCCATCTTGACTCCACCCCTTGATTACCACTTTACAATATATTTTGAGATCTGGTATGGCTAATCCACCTCAAAGTAAATGACTTCACCACCACCACAACCTCTATCAATGAATTATCTGTTTTATTTTTTTCCCCTTAAAAGTATTTCTTGGTTTTTATTTATTAGTTTAACGATCTTCTTACTTTTTTTTTTTTTAGGATTTTGCAAGGCAAATGGGATTAAGTGGTTTGCTCAAGGCCACACAGCTAGGTAATTATTAAGTGTCTGAAGACAGGATTTGAACCCAGGTACTCCTGACTCCAGGGCCGGTGCTTTATCCACTGCACCACTAGCTGCCCCATAATCTTCTTACTTTCAACTTTATTAATTTCTCCTTTGATTTGCAGCATTTCCAACCTGGTATTAGTTGAGCATTTTTAAATTTTTTCCTTGTGCTTTTTATTTACTTACATGCCCAATTCATTGATCTGCTCAGTCTCAACTTCATTGATGTAAGGGATGTAGGGATATAAATTTTCCTCTAAGTATTGCTTAGGCTGTATCCCATAAATTTTGTAATGTTGTCTCATTGCTGTCATCTTCTTTAATGCAATTAGTGATTATTTCTATAAGTTATTCTTTGTCTCATTCATTCCTCAGGATTATATTATTTACTTTTCCATTAATTTTAATCTGTTTCCATGGCTCTTTTTTGAATATAATTTTTATTGCATTATGATTTTAAAATAATGTATTTCATATTTTTACTTTTCTGTATTTAGCTATGAAATTTTTATGCCTTAATACATGGCCAGTTTTTGTGAAGGTTCCATGACCATGACCTGTTTAAATAAAAAGGAATATTACTTTCTAATCCTATTCAAATTTCTCGAGATGTCTATTCTATCTAATTTTCTAAGATTCTATTCATCTCCTTAACTTCTCTCTTCATTAAATTTTGCTCAGATTTTTCTAGTCCTGAGAGGGGAAAGTATTTGAGAATTTTCTGTAAAGAAATAATAAATAAATTCATCAGAGTAAAGTAAAATAGGAAATAAGAAGATAGTCCACCACAGAACCTTTGAGAACATCCATATTTAAGAGACTCCAAGTAGATAAATATCTAGCAAGGAATACTTATAAATAATGGTCAAACATATAGGAAAACTGGAAAAGAACAGTCATTAAAACCTACAGAGGGGGAAGAGGTGATTAAAAGTTTTAAGGCTCTCATGAGGTCAAAGGTATATTTAATTGCTCTGTGTTTAGTTCAGCTGACTTGGAGGGAAAAAACATGGGAAATTAGTGCAAGGAAATAAGAATGAGTTAATTGGATTTGGTGATTAAGAGATCATTATAACTTTGGAAAGAGAAATTTCAGGTGAATAATGAGGTCAATAGTCAGATTTCTGGTTGGTCTGGCTGTTGTCTTTTTTCCTTAAAGAGGATCAAAATGACATCAGTATGTAAGAGTTGACTTACAGTGTCTCCAACTGATTAGAGTTGGAGATTGATTAGACCAACATTACTTCAGAAGGTTCTACCATAAATCAGGCATAACTAATTTATATGAATATTTGGAGTGAATTTTATAAATTTGCATAGCTTATGTTTCTTTTGAGCTATTGCAATTCTGCTTTGCTCAGAGAGCACAATGATTTCTTTGATGTGGGCATGCCATGCTAGGTAGTCCTTTGCCAACATCTCCCCTGTCATACAATTGAATCCAAAATTCTTCAGAGAGACCTTCAGATTATCATTGTATCACTTCTTCTGACCACCATGTGAGTGCCTTCCTTGCATGAGTTCTCTATAAAATAGTCCTTTAGACAAGTAAATATATGGCAATTGAATAATGTATCCAGTTTGACAATTTGGCTTGAGAAAGGAATTCACTGTCCAATACCTTATCCTGCCTGAAGATCTTTAGAATCTTCCTAAGACAATTCAGATGGAAGTAATTCAACTTCCTGGCATGGCTCTGGTAAACTGTTCAAGTTTCTCAGGCATACAGCAATGAAATAAGCAGTGGTCTACAGAGCCATTATGTTGACCCCGTTGTATAAACCAGATTACAAAGAATTTAGAAGAGGAGAGAAAAAATAACTAAAGGAAACAATTATAGGCTACCTTCTGAAAGAGTTTAGCCAAGAAAGGGAAGAGATATAATAAATACCAGAGATGAATGAAGTAAAAGTATTTTCTTTTCTTTTTGAAAATGGGGGGGGGGGAAGAAAATGGGGAGTCATGGCAATTTTTCTAGATAATAGACAAACATCTAGTAGACAGAGAGGAACTTAAGATAAGTGAATGGTGTAAAATCTTCTGGAGAAGACAGGAAGGAATAAGATCATGTGCATTTAAAAATGAGGTGGAGGATCAGTCTTCATGTGAAACAGGGTTAAAAGAAAGAGACAGTGGTTCAAGGTATTCGAGTAATGTGAGATGAGAAAGATGCTAGAAAATTGAATGACCTTAAATTTTTCAACAAAATATGAGGCAAACTGTTTGGCTGAGAGCATATGGATATGGATATGGGATGTTTGAAGAAGGATGAAAAGATTAGAAAAATTGCTGTGGTGGGTAGAATAATCAATTTTTTTAGGAAGATGAAAAAAAATTTTTTTTAGGTTTTTGCAAGGCAAATGGGGTTAAGTGGCTTGCCCAAGGCCACACAGCTAGGTAATTATTAAGCATCTGAGACCGGATTTGAACCCAGGTACTCCTGACTCCAAGGCCGGTGCTTTATCCACTACACCACCTAGCTGCCCCCAAATTTTCTTTTTGCAGTGAGGGCATAGTTGATATTATTTAACATATTTTGTAGCAGACACAGTCATTAGAGCTTCAGTATTTTCTTGAGTTATGTTTAGTGGTATATCAATAGGGGTGAATACAATGGTTGGTGGGAGTGAGTGCCAAGGATGAGATTTGGAAGACAAGATTGCTGATAGTATATGGAGTCAATAGATGTTAGAAGACAGTTGGTTCATCAAGAAGTCAAGATGTGATAGGGCTGAGAGTAAAATCAAAACATGGGAGAAAACCTAAGGTTAGAGGTTTTGCTGTCATGATGAGAATGAAGAATAGGATTAGGGGTTATTAGTAAAGAGATAGGTGGAGTGAAAATAAATTGTGATTAGATAAAAGAATTTCAAAATGAAACACTGTTGGGTAATGGAAAGGTCAAGAGGATAATTGCTTTGTGTATCTTTCAGGCGGCATGGAGCAATCATGGGAAATAAGTAAGTTCAAGGAAATGAAAATTTCTGGTCTATGAGGGTATCTAATTATGAAAGCAAGTCTTGTGGGGTAGTAAAATACTAAATGAACAATGAACACACTGAAGAGTATCTTGGATGTTGGTAGATAACAGTTATTAAAAACTCAGTCTTAGAAAGGCAAAATGAGACACGTCCTCACATTCACACAAATCTGTGGTATAGATGAATTAGACTGATTTACAAGTTAATTATAAGAAGCTGTCAGTTCTCATTCTAGATAAATCATTTACCAAGATAAAAAAATAGTAACTTACAAACTTTTTTCTTGACATATCCAGATATATACAAACCTCAGAGTTAAGTAGAGAAAGGAAACTAATGATGTTTATTGATGTAACAATATTGACTAAAGTTTTTTCAGAATGTATTGCAATACATTAATAATTGTTCATGATCACCATTTTGGACTTGTACTAGGAATATACATAAAAATTAGAAAGATTAAAATATAGCAATTATATATTAAATGGCTTTTATTTTGAAACTATCACAAATTTTTTATCATAGTTATGTGCTGCCATTATGTAACTTAGAAGATAAATCCCAGGGTGCAGCTTTAAGTGATCCCTAGGTAAAAAAACTCTCCTAAATTTACACAGCTAGTTAGTGACTATCAGAAACTATGTTACTAAAAGGATTTTGTAAAAGTCTTAGCTAATCTAGTCAATTATGAAAGCAATAGATCTTTTTATTTGTCTTAATAAGGAAAAACCTTAGGAGGGGGAAAAGAATAGATATTGTATTAGATATTATTCTCTCAATCTCGAAGACAAGCTGATGCAAATACAAAAGTTAAGAGAAACATTAAATGGGAAATATGAACAATCAAAAGTAATTAAATGAGGTAAACTTGTTTTTATTCTTATATAAGGCAATGTTTTGTGAGACCTCAGAGAATTCCTCATCGGGGATCACAGAGGAAGTTTAATTAGCTAAAAAAAAGGAGTGTATTAAGTTTTAGTAAATCTCAAAAGAAGAGGGGAAGAGGAACACTAGGAGATCAGGTGGGCAGAAAAGGACCAATAGGGGAAATTATCTCACATAAATATAGTAGGCAAGTAGAAATATATAGAAAAAGAAAGGGAGAGTGGAAAGTTGTGGGTGACTCTTAAGCTACAGTCTCATCTGAACTTGTCAAAACAATAAAGAAAACACATACACACACACATTTGGGTTCAGAAATATATCTTTTCCGACAGTGAAATAAGAGGAAAGGATAAAATATCACTAATGAACATTAATTTAAAAATTTTAAACATAGTCCTAGCAAAAGACTGCAGCAACAGAAAACAAAACAAAAACCCCAAACACTATATCAAATTTAATTTATTGAAGGCAGACAAGATGATTCAATATTAGGAATTATAATTTCATTTATATAAAACTATAACACCTTTGATTGATTATACCAGATGTGGATGTTGCATCTGTTGTTATAATTGAGGCACAAAGTTTCTAGCATTATCAATCTTTTAGTAAATTGTGAATTCACCAATAAAGTCTCTGCTTCCTAAACAAAAATCTTGAAAGTAAGGAAATGGCTTTTTTTTTTTAGTTTTGGGGAGTACAGAACAAAGATCAGGACTTTGTAGCTGGGGAACAAGTTATGATTGATTAAAAGAGCTCAGGAATGGTGAAATCAATAATATTGATTACAGAGTTGAGGCATGGTGGATGATATGATTGCTCAGAAACTGGAAATTAAGGGCTAGCAATATCCCCCTCTTTTCCTCTGGTGACTAAGAACTGTGCATTGTTTGCAAGGTTACAGATAGTGGACCACATTGGATAAACAAACCAAGGATTTTTTTTTTTTTTGGTATTTCAGTTTTTCTAATTATATGTAAAGATATTTTTCAACATTCATTTTTGTAAGTTTTTGAGTTGTATATTTTTTCCTCCCTCTGTTTCCTCTCCCTCCTCAAAAAAGCAAGTAATCTAATATGGATTATACATGTAAGATCAGATTAAACATATTTTCATATTAGTCATTTTGTTAAAGAAGAATCAGAACAAAAAGTAAAACCAGGAGAAAGAAAAAATTTAAATAGTGAAAATAGTATGTTTATATCTGTATATAGACTCTATAGTTCTTTCTCTAGATATGGATGACATTTTCCATCACTGCTCCTTTATAATTGTCTTTGATCACTATATTGTTGAGCAAAACTATGTTTATCATAGTCATATCACACATTGTTGTTAAGGTGTATAGTATTCTCTTGGTTCTACTAACTTCACTCAGCATCAGTTCATGTAAGTCTTTCCAGGTTTTTGTGAAATCTGTCTGCTTAAGATTTCTTTCAGAACAGTATTTTTCACCAGATTTACATACCACAACTTATTTAGTCATACCTCAGTTGATGGGCATTCCTTCAATTTCCACCTTGACACTGCAAAAAGAACTGCTGTAATATTTTTGTACATATGTTCCTTTTTCCTTTTTTTATGCTCTCTTTGTGATACAGACCTCCTAGTGGTATTGCTAGATCAAAGGATATGCCCAGTTTTTTTTTTTTAACGCCTTGGGCACAGTTCCAAATGACTTTCAAGAATGGTTGGATCAGTTCATAATTCCATCATTGCATTAGTGTCCCAATTTTTCCACATCTCCTCCAACATTTATCATTTTCCTCTTCTGTCATAATAGCCAGTCTGATAGGTGTGAGCCAGACATTCTTGAAGGATAGTTCAGTGGTGTAGAGATACTGGGCCAGACTCCTTAGTATTTATCTGCCTCTATCAAGAATAGGAAATAGCAAGGAGCATATATTTCTTTGAGGCAAAACTAGAACAGTGATTAGCAGGATAGCTAGTTTCCCAAACTTAACTCGTTACTGACCAACTTAATTTCTGAACTAAGTTTAGAGACAAAACCATGGCTTAGGCAGTTACAGGACAAAAATCAATTAACTATAAATAGGATCAATTAAAAGATAAGAACTTAAATATAGGACAGTAAATTTACATGAATAATCTTACAAGCTATATAAGAAGAACCTAATAAAATATGATTATAGAAATGATATGATTAAAAAGGCACAGAATCACAGAATTTTTTGGAAAGTTGTTAGGAATCCTAGCAATCATCTGGTCCCATATAACATACTGGGAAAATGATCAGGAATGAAAAGTTAGAATTATTCTCAATGAAGAAATATTGTCAGTCTTCCAACAAAAGATTACTAGATTTTAGTTAAATATTTGATAGTCTGTCATTTATCTCAAAAATATAAAGAAAGATGAAGTTAGTTTTAGCACAATTACATGTCTTCATAATTGATCAATTGACTGAATGCAAAGCATAATCATTAGTAATTCAATTTTATCTTGTTAATATCTTTTCAATGTAAACTCATAAGTATATATTCTGTAAAGGTTTTTAAAATCAGTGATTTGAATAAAGGAATACATCATAGTTTACCAAATTTACAGATTAGAGAAATTAAGAAGGAAATCTACCAAAATGAATGACAGCCAGAATTCAAAAATATCCCTGACAGTGAAGAATTATGGACTGAATAAAAAGAAAATTGAAATTTCTATAAAGAAAATATAGAAGTTTATAAAATATCTGTTTGTTTTGCACCTTCTACAAGACTCCATCAAGTCATGTAGTAGCTCCAAAAGTTTATGACATTTAGGCTACCTAAGAGATTAATAATTTCAATGAAGTTGAGCCCTATTTTAGTCTTTTTTTTCCTTCTTTCATAAGAACTCATCTGACAAACTGTCTGGTTTTGAGTGCCACCTTTAAAGAAGCTGGAGAAAAATTCAGAGAAGATAACCCAAATAGTAAATGCCTTGTAGTTTATGTCATTTCAAGATTGGTTAATTTTTAGCCTAGAGTAGAGAAGGTAGGAGGGGATCCCTAATTATGTGTAGAAGTGGGTGATATAATATTGCAACTTTACTGTTTGGATTTGAACTTATCTCTTCTTTCCTCTTTTTCACTCGGGACAAGCTTCTTGATATATTATCCTGACTATAACATCCATTCAGACACATAGATGAAGCTGGAACAGGAGAGGTTCATCTAATAAATTCAATAAAACATTCTGATCCTCAGCAACAGTTCTGATACTTGATCTTTACACCAACCTCTCAGATTTTTCTCTTACTAGATAGAAAACATAAGCCTTCCTATTATCTTTTTGATTTTTCTAGTATCAGTATTAATTTCTTTGCAAAATGCCTTGGATTTTGTATAATTCCAGTTTTCATATTAATAAGGAAAAGAGTATACTTTTCAAATGTATTTTCAGTTTTCATAGGCCACTTTGATCATATTCCTGAGCATTTGTTACATGTTTTCTCTGTATTTGGAGTGGAAAAGAACAGTAATGGTTTGACCTCTGAATAACTGTGAACATCTGCAGTTTTCATTACAGAAAATCTATTTCTTGCTATTTTTCCCCCAGTGGAAAGAATTAGAGGTAAGTAACATAAAACTTAATTGTCTCATGCATCTGAAAGTAGAAATGACAAAATCCCATGTATTATTTTAAAGAAAAATGTCTAGGCTAGAATTTGAGTAGGCTGAGAGGAAAATAGGCACAATAATCTTAAATTCAAAAAGGGAAGATAGGACATAAATAAATTTGAAACAAAGCAAAATGCAATAAACAAATTCTGATAGGGGAATTGATATGAAGAAATCACCCACCATTGACAATGTTTTTCCAGTTTCTGAGAAAATTTAACAGTGGATGACAGCATTGTAGAATTTTAATAGTCAAAAGGGTTCTGAAAGTTGATATAACTCAACCTTCATTTTTTTGGATGAGGAAATTCATAGATGAAATAAAAAGCAGAAGAGAAGTATATAGCCTCATGTGTAATAATATCCCAAACAACTATATTTTTATAGATTCATTCAAAGATACATGGATTTCTATGATTATCTGAAAGGTTTTTCAAAATTTCTTGAATAAATACATTACTGTTCTGCCTATAAGATTATATTCTGAAGTAAACTAGAAATTGTTGTGAAATAAATAATTTCAACATTATAATTTTCCTTACTTTGAAATTAAGGGAGTATAGAGACATTTGTTTATATATTTTTTAATTTTGGAAAACAGGATCAAATGACTTGTCCAAGGTCATATAGCTATTAAGTGGGGTCAAATCTGAATTCAGGTCCTCCTGACTCCAGTGCCCATTCTTGATCCACCATACCTTCTTGTTGCCCCCAGGAACCATTTTAAACCAAACCCATTTTTTCCATACTATTTTATTCAATTTCACAATTCTTAGAGGGTTAATTAGAATAAACAGAGGGCAATGTTCACTTTTTTCCAGTGAAAACCTTTAAAGTTATAATGTAAATCAATTTAAAGCAGTTCAGTATGAGGAAAAATTATTTTAATTCAATTTTATTCAATTCTATTCTATTCAATTAAAACAAATCTGGGGGCAGCCAAGTGGTACAATGGATAGAGCACTGGCCCTGGAGTCAGGGTTCAAATCTAGCCTCAGACATTTAACATTTAACATTTACTAGTTGTGGGACCTTTGATAAGTCACTTAAACCTGTTGCCTTGCAAAAAAACCAAAAAACCAAAAAAAACATTTCTGTTGTTCAAAGACACTTGCCTAAGTGCTTATGCTTATAAGGAGGAAATTAGCCCAAGAATCTTAAATTCAAGTAGAGAAGATAAGACATAAATAAGTATGACACAAATTATGATAAACAAATCACATTCAAAGAAGCAATTGTGCACTGGAAAGAAAAAGGTCTCTTTTAACTAGTGGCATCAGGGAAAGATTATTGGAATATTTTAAATTGTAGCTAGAGTTCAGAAGAATGAAATTATATTCATAGGCAGGAACTATGATGCAGTAAGGGAAAAATCATGAATCAGAGAGTCCACAGAGTCTGTTTAGTTAGCCAATCAACATGCATTTATTATTCATTTGCTCTTTGCTAAGCTGGGGTTACAAAGAGAGGCAAAAATAGTTCTTGCCCTCAAGAAGCCTATATTGTAATGGGGGAGGATAACATCTAAATAACTAAGGCATATACAGCAGTAGATGTAGTAATAGAGAAACTCTTGGAAGGGAAGAGAGCAACAACTGGGGGAGCAATGGGATAGACAAGAGTCTTGAAGGAAGTCATAGAAAGTTAGGGGCAGGAAATTAAGAGGAAGACAATTTTAGAAGTGGGTGATAGTAAATGGAAAGGAGAAAAGGAATATTACTTGTGAAGAATAGCATCTAGGAAAATTTAGTTTTATTGAGATAATTAAAGTTTAAGAAGACTGGAAAGTTGGTAAAGCACTAGATTAGGAAGATTTTAAAATATTAAGCAGAAAACTTAAAAAAAATTGATCATTGAAGAAATTGAAAGACATTGCAGTTTATTAAGCAGGGAGTGAATTGGTGAGACCTAAGCATAGAAAAATCACTTTGATAATTGAGTGGAGGAAAAATTAGAGTAGGGAGAGATTTATGACAGGAGAACTAATATGAGGCTCTTGCAGTAATTCAGGTGAACATCTGGAAAAAGAAATAATAATAATGACTTTAATTAGGATAGTGATCACGTGAATGGCGAGAACTATTCCCATATAAGAGATATTATGAAGGTAAAGGTAGAATGAGAGTGAAGAGGCAAGAACAACACTGAGGTTGTGAGACTGAGTTATTGACAAGTTATTGTGTCCTGAACACAATATTAGATAAGTTTTGAAAAGGGAAGCCTAATGAGTTCTATTTTGGACACATTGAAATTGTGATACCTATGTAACCAAAATAAAAGGAAAATGAATGTTTCTATAATATTTTCTATAATGTTTATCCTAGGCCTATTGAGTGTTTCTTAAAGACTCTTTTATAAGAGAGTAATCTGGCAGAATCTCAGCATTTGAAAATGACCCAAGAGGATACATTTTCTATTCAAATAGGTCTATTTCTAGGTTTAAATAAGACCATCTTTTGTCATATATTGTTGGCAAAAGTGCAGCATTGCTACTATTAGAACAATCAATATAAAGACTCCTATCCATCCTCAAAGATAGAGCTGATGGTGTCTGAATACATGTTGAAGCATACGTTTTTATGTTGTTTTCCTTGGGGCTTTCTTTTTTTGGGGGGGTCTATGTTTACTTTCACAACATGACTGTTATGGAAATGTTTTACATGACAAAACATTTTTAACCTATATCAAGGTTTTCTAAATGAAGGGGAGTGAGATGGTAAGAAGGGAGAGAATTCAGAATTCAAAACTTGACAAAAAAATGTTAAACTTGTTTTTACATGTAACTGGGAAAAAAGAAAATAAAATATATTAAAGAAAAAAGGATAATCAATAGTGTATCTCTTTCCTTCACTAATAGATGATCAGAAGTTCTATAGTTTATGAATAAAGGACACAGTTTAAAATCTTTTGTTGTTTTGCTTGTTTTTGATCTTCCTTAGGTAAGATGACATGAAGCAGACAATGTGGTTGGAGAATCAAACTCTGGGGACAGATTTCATCCTGTTGGGGCTCTTTAGCCAAAGCAAATATTCTACTGTTTTCTATTCATTGGTATTCATTATTTTCTTAATAGTTCTTACTGGGAATACCACTCTGATCTTTTTGATTCAAAGTGATTCCCACCTCCACACTCCCATGTACTTCTTCATCAGCCAACTTTCACTCATGGACATGATGTATATGTTTGTCACAGTGCCAAAGATGCTGTTGGATCAGGTGATTGGGATTCATAATATTTCAGTCCCAAGCTGTGGGATACAGATGTTCCTCTTTGTAACACTTGGTGCAGCAGAGTGCTTTCTTTTGGCAGCTATGTCCTATGACAGATATGTGGCCATTTGTCACCCTCTCCGCTACCCCATCCTCATGAACCATAGAGTTTGTATCCTTCTAGCAATTGTCTGTTGGTTCTTGGGTTCCCTTGATGGTTTCATGCTCACCCCCATCACCATGAGCTTCTCATTTTGTAAATCCCGAGAGATCCAACACTTTTTCTGTGATGTCCTTGCATTATTGAAACTCTCCTGTTCAGATACCTCACTCTATGAGACTCTCATGTACCTGTGCTGTGTCATTATGCTCCTTATCCCTGTAGTAGTTATTTTAAGCTCTTACTCCCTTATTCTTCTCACAGTCTATAGGATGAATTCAGCTACTGGTCGAAGGAAAGCATTTGTCACATGTTCCTCCCACCTAACTGTTGTTATTCTCTTCTATGGAGCTGCCATCTATACGTACATGCTTCCTCCTTCTTATCATACTGCTGAAAAGGATATGATGGTATCTGTCTTCTATACTATTCTCACACCTGTTCTGAACCCTCTAATCTACAGTCTCAGGAATAAAGACGTCACAGCAGCTTTAAAGAAAGTGTTATGGTCAGAGTTGGTTTTAGCTAATTTTCAGTAGATGAAGGTGGCCTCCAAATATTTAACACCCCAAGTTGTTTCATTTTATTCAAATTTCCCTGTAGGAATATTTCCCTACCTCCCATCCTCTTCTCAATTAATTTCCTCTCCTTGAGACTTTGTGAGTCTTTTTTGGTTAATGTTTTCCTTGTTCAGTAAAAATATCATTGACATTTAAGTCAAAATATAAGAATTTAATTCTCTAGCTATGATGTGCTAACTAGATTACCATGACCAAACAACTGAAGATCTCTAAGAGTTGATTTACTTTTCTGTCCAATGTTGTTTTAAATAAATAGTTATTAAATACCTTAAAAGTGAATGGGACTTATATGGATTTATCAAAAATTGCTTTTACTCAGTTCACCTCATTTTCTGGTTGTATGACATTACTCAGATGAAATTTCATGGAAATGAGATTAGTTACCTCTCAAGATAATGTCAAAACATTTTAGAAAGTTTTCCATCCTATTAAATTTAAAGAAGATTGTCTTTAAAAAGAACTAATTGAATGACTGACATCAATGAGTCAACAAACAAGGAGTCTTACTTATACCCATCACCATGACCTTCCCATTTTATTAAATCCAAGAAATTCATTAGCTGTTTTGTGTGGACCTTGCTTTTTCTTACTTCCCTCTATGAGATTGTTATGTACTGCGTTGTGTTCTTATGCTCCTCCCTGCAATGGGGTGAAAAATCTCATTAGTATATTACTCTTTTTACTTTCTCTTTTCTCCACACTCTTAAAACATGCAGAATAGACAAATCTCTTCTTATTTTTCAAATTTTACACCTTTTTTGAAGACCTTAAAATTTGAAAGAACATTTATTTCCTCATCCCCCTACATCATAATGTATCATCCTTCTATCACTCAAATGAGTCTTTTTAGTTTTTTTCTCTTGTATATCATCCTACTTACCACTAATCTTTTCATCAGAAATGTTTGAAAGACTTTGGTTCCATTAGAATTATGCTAAACATTATAGGTTAAATTATTGTGGTAATCATATAACTTTCCTCATTTGGATTAATTGTATATAAAGATCTGATTTAATTTTTAGTAAAAGCCACCATGTATTTTACCATCTTTACTGGTTCAGTTTGATCCATACAGTTTTCATTTATAACTTCTTGAATTATAGTGTCTAGAGACTTTTCAAAAACCATTTTAAGATATTTAAGAGGCAGCTAGGTGGTGCAGTAGGATAGAGCACCGGCCCTGGAGTCAGGAGGACCTAAGTTCAAATCTGACCTTAGATTGTGTGACCTTGGACAAGTCACTCAACACCATTTCCATAAATAAAATTAAAAAAAAGAATTTTAGTAATTATTAAATTATCTTTATTGATAGTGTCTTTTTGATAGTTATTTTACATTTTCCATCTTTTAATTTTGTTCTAATATTTCATGCCATCTCATGGAGTTAGTGATTTCTGTTTAGTTTATTTTAATTTTTAGTTATTCTATTTTTAAGGGAAAGCTTCCTACTGCCCCCATCTACTTTGTCTCCTTTAAATTATTTCCTCAAAAATATTTGATTTCATATTGCTTAATTTCTCTAAGTATTTATATAGTCCTTATGAGAAATACATTTTTTTGAGTCTCTTACCTGCAAGTTTTATGGAGTTGGATTTATAATACATTTTATATAGAGTCAGGATTTCTTTATTTACTCATCTTACTAGCTTTAGTTTCTAAATTAGAATTGTCTCCAAGTTTCAGGAGAAACTGGCTCTTGGATGTTTTGGCCTACCTTGTTTGCTCTCACTTTTGGTTGTTTGTTGACTTTTCCCTCTGTGGTTAGGTACCTCTGATTTTTGGAGGTTCAGAGAATAAAATCTAGATTCTCTCTCTTATGTCTCAAAGTAGAATTTTGGGCATCTTAGAGCCCCTTGATCTGAATACTGTTGGCATGATGCTGTTTGGAACCTATGCCACTTGCTGCTTGGTACTGCTTTTCAGGGTTTTCAAAAATTCTCACTTTTTTTCCCCTAAGATTTCCTTCCTTGGTAAGTTAAACCTTCATTATAAGTGTTGTTTGCTATAACTCTTTCTGCTTCATGTGGAATTAATCACTTTCTTTGTCCACTAATACTGATTATAAAATAATCACTTGTAACTTCTTTGTTAGTTAAAAGTCCATTTTTCCCCAAAATTTGTAATTTGTGAGAACTCATCACATAGATTTTGTGCCCTTCAACCTAAGACAATATTAATTTATTTCATATTTATTCTCGAGGTAAATCTAGCATTTGAATTGGGCTGCTTCTGTAGGCCAAGATACAACAATAATTTGAAACATCCTAGAATAGGTTTCCTGTTGATAAAACAGTCACCAAACTGTTAAGTGCACTGCTGAATATATGTCAAGGCTGAGCTTCTAAAAAGACCAATAATTAATTTGCTCTTAAGGTCAGTCATACTGTGTCTCAAATCTTCAGGTCTACAATGAAGGAGAATATTTGTTGTTAAGTAATTCAGAAATAGGGCCTTCCTCTAAATAAGAGCAGTTCCCTTCCTAATATACCATACTGAAGATGTACTGCTACAAAGTGAATTCTCTCAATACTTTAAGGAAGGATGACTTCTGTAATTGAGTATCTCACCAAAAACTAAGAGAGACATTAGAGACAACTTACTTTGTCTCTTATCCTAAGATTTGGTTAACTGCACCATTTCCTTCAATAAATTTCACCTGAATAAACAAGTTGCATGTTTGACTGTTTTTATTTTTAGCCTTTGAAAATTTACTTTTGAATCCATTGCAAATTGTGATGATTATGTGAAGAAAAATTATCTGAGTATGGCAATGGGAATTCCTTCCTTGACTCTTGATTTGCCTATGAATTATTTTAATAAGGTATATTATTATTATTTTCATATCTTAGGTCAAGTTTATTAGACTTCTATCATCTTAAAGGGGAAGAAATCTGCTAATACTATATTTAAGCCATAAATTAGAAATGTTTACAGAACTGTTATTTTATAAAGAATCTTGTTCTTAATATTAATTATATTATATTCTTTTAGCTATCACAGATAATAGAACTGTTTATATATGAGAAATCTTATCAAGGTGAAACCTGGCTCCCTCAGGGTCTTGGTAGGCATTAAACCACTAACTTTCAAATGGATAGAGGACTGCTAACTGACTAAACCTAATTTAGAAAATTCTATATATCAGATATGTACATATACTCTTAGTACCCAGGTCAGCTAGTCTCAGCACCTTGAAAAAAAGAACATTTAGAGGACTGGTCTATATGAATACTCTGAATTGCCTAGGCTGGATGTGCCTTGCCTCTGGCAGAAAGAAATCTAAGATATATTTAAATAAAGCAACCCCTAGAACAAGTAGCAATGATAGATAGCAAATATCCAATATTAGATTATGGAACTAAAAAATTAATAATATTTGACTATGTTACATTTTATTTGATTTATAAGAGGTTCTTTGCAACATAGCTTAATTTTAAAAAAATCAAGCTTTTGACTTTGGAACTGTGACAGATGGGAAAATGGATAGTAGGGGGTTGGAAGATGAAGGGGAAGTTGGTTGGAGAAACCACAAGCTAAGCCTAATCTTCCAAATTCTCCATATGTAATATGGAATAAATATATTGGAGAAATAAATATATTGGAGAAAATTTGTCAAATTCTTCATGGATCAAAAAATGTTAGCTAACTATTGTATTAGCGGAACTAGGATGTATAATGTTCAAAGTGCTAGGCCTGGAGTTAAAAAGACCTGAGTTCAACTGTGACCTGACACTTAATAGCTGTGTGACCCTGGGCAAGTCATTCATTTTGTTTGCTTATTTCCTCATATGTATAATAATCTAGACAAGGAAATTAGGAACTCCTCTAGTATTTTTGCCAAGAAAACTCCAAATAATGTCACAGAGGGTTAGTCATAATTGTACTGAATGAACAACTATAATAACAAAAACTATTGTATTAAATTTCTATTTGTGTGTATTTGAGTGAGTTTTCTTACAGATTTTGTTTTTGTTCTCCATTCACAAATGTTAATAGACCTTCAGTGAGGAAAATAGAAGATCATGCACCAACACTCCCTCCATTTTGGTCTACCATTTTCAAGTTGAAGTATTAACAATGTGACTGAGAGCCCAGTCTTTAGACAATGCACAATAATTTCTTCCTGCTGAAAATCTTGCAGAAAAAGAGTGAGCCTACTTCAAAAACTGAAAGGATCCTTTGCCTCTAAGCTTTACAGCAACTGTAGGTCTTCTATTACTTTTTCCTGTTGTTATTTCCTGTTCCTTTTTGTGAGGTGACAACAGTATTTTAATTGGCTGCTGAATTATAACTGAGTGTATATGCAAAAGGCTCAAAGAGATTAATTCCCTGTCTTTTCTTGGAAGCTTTCAAGTAAGGAAGAAGAGATGAGGTGGGTCTTCTTGTGGAAGGCAGTATCACTAACATGCTGTTGTTTGTTCCTAGATCTATTTTATTCCCTGCTGACCATAACTGAAAATCCATGACATTGGTCTTTCTTTTATCTCTGTGAATTTAATCTTTCCTATTTGTATGTGCATTCATATAAACAATGTAACCAGGTTATGACATTGTGAACTTAAGAAGGTCAGAAAACGCATCCAAGGTTCTGTCAGTACATAGAATGGTAGTAGCAGAAGCTAAGTACAGAGAGAAGCCAACCTTGAGGAGCAACTCTTTGACCAAGGGACTTAGCTATGATGCCAGGAAATGAACTTGGTAAGAACTCATATAGGGAGAAATGGACTTGCTGGCCAGGAAGTACCTGCCCTGGTTGTAGGGGAGAGACAAAAGAATTTGAAGCAACCAGTTCAAACTGAACATCATTCCCTCCTGTGACTATGTAGGTTTGTAGAGGGGAAAATAATACATCTTAGTTTAGCAGGAATATTGTACTTCAGTCCTTGCTACTCCTTCTGAGTAAGTATCCTTTTGTAAAGGTAAATAGATGTTAATCAATATTTTTATATTGGGAAATATGGACTTTTACTTGATTTTTAGGAACACATCAAATGGAGGATCATTATTAATAGTAATAGACAGAGTTAGCTAGGTGGTACAATGGATATAGCATTGGCTCTGGAGTCAGGAGGAACTGAATTCATATTCAGTCTTAATAATCACCTAGCTATATGGTCTTGGGCAAGTTGCTTAACCCCATTGCCTTGCAAAAACAAACAAAAAGTAGTTATAGACAATCTAATAGGGTTACCCCTAGGATTCTGGGGGAAAAACAGTCCTAGGACTTTGGAAAGCAGCCTGCTCATTCAAGTCATGGTTAGGATAGTAAATTTAGAGACTGACCTGTATTTTCTTAAGGCAGAACTAAACTGAATCCAACATTCTTCTTTGTCCCCTCAGAAAGCAGTCAGGTAGTACAATGCTAGGAGTGTTGGAGACCTGAATTTAAATTTAACCTTAGACACCTATTAGCAATGTGACCCTGGATAAGTCACTTAACTCTAGTGTCTGCATTTCCTCAATTGTAAAATGCAGATAACAACACCTTACTTGTGAAGATCGAGTGAGGTCATATTAACAAAGTACCTAGCTTTACAAAGTGCCTGTCAAATAGTAGACATTTAAAAATACTTATTTTCTTCCTTTGTTTCTTTTCCCCTCAGACAAAAGTGAGTCAGAGGGAAATTTTGCTGTCTTGAACAAGGCTGGACAGTTGAGTCACTGGACTTCATTGATTCAGATTTTCCTTCTCTTCCCAGATATGCACAGCATAATCCGTTTATAAGAGAAACAGTATGGTACATTCAGAATCACAGTAATACATAGAATTTTAGGAGTTACAAGGTGTTTCAGAAGTCCACTTAATCCAGTGTATATGACCCAAAGAATCCACAGCATAAAGTAAGGGAAAGAAGACAATATCTAGTTTCTATAAGAAAATCTCTAATGAATCATTCTATTTACTGGGGGATGAAGACCAATTTTAAGTTCTATAATAGCTATTTGGTGAACTATTAGCCTTTCCTTCTCAAGACTCAGAAGTTTCTTTCAGTCAACAAAAATGGTTTGTTCTTGTCCTTTGTTATCAAAGAAGACAAAATGACATCCCTACAGAAACAAATTGCAGTGTGTTCAACTATGGCAGATTAGACCAATATGAACTTGGAAACAGTTCATGTGATCAACTATTGTTTTCTTTGAGCTGCTTTAATTCTTCCTTGCTTATAGAGTGCAACACCCTCTCTGATGAGGGTACGCTATGCTGGACAGTCCTGTGCCAGTGCCTCCCATGCTACATAATCAATTCTAAAGTTCTTAGGAGACACCTTCAGGATGTCCCATATAATTTCTTCTAACCCCCTTGTAAGTGCTTTCACTGTGTGAATTGTTCATAAAATAGTCTTTTTGGCAAGTGTATATTTGACATTCTAACAAAGTAGTCAGCCCGTTGTAATTAGACTCTGTGTAGTAATTTTTGAATGCTTGGCAGTTGAGCTTGAGAAAGAACTTCAATGTCTGCTATCTTCTCCTGCCAGATGAACTTCAGAATCTTCCTAAGACAATATTTATTTATTTATTTATTCATTCATTCATTCATTTATTTATTTATTTATTAGGTTTTTGTAAGGCATATGGGGTTAAGTGGCTTGTCCAAGGCCACACAGCTAGGTAATTATTAAGCATCTGAGACCGGATTTGAACCCAGGTACTCCTGACTCCAGGGCTGGTTCTTTATCCACTGCACCACCTAGCCATGCCCTTCCTAAGAAAAGTTAAATGGAAGTGATTCACTTTTCTGACATGGTACTGGCAGACTGTCCAGGTTTCACAGGTATACAGCAATGAGGCTAGCATAACAGCTCTGCATAGCTTCAGTTTGGTATTCAGTCTAATACCTCTTATCTTCCATACTTTCTTTCAGATCCTCCCAAATACTGAGCTAACTCTGGCAATGCATGTGTCAACTTCATTATCAATGGGTACCAACCTGGAAAGTACATTGCTAAGATAAGTGAACATATCCACAGTATTCAAAACTTCTCTTTTTGATGTAATTGATGGTTCCATCTATGGATGGTGTGTTGGCTGATGGAGCACCTGTGTTTTCTTGGTGTTAATTGTCAGGCCAAAATTAGCACAAGTATTCAACCATACTCTGTTGCATCTCAGCTTCAGAGGCTGCATTGAGTGCACAATTATCTGAAAATAGAAGATCATGCACCACACTCCCTCCACTTTGGTCAAGCCTTTTCAAGTTGAAGAATTTACCATTAGGGTGGGAGCTGACCTAGATGCTGTGTTGATCCTCAGTGATGGCATTTGATAAAATGGCTGGAAATGTCATATTAAAAAGCATGGGAGCAGAATACATCCTTATTTCACTCCATTGGTGACTAGGAAATCATAAGAGCATCATCCACTATCCAGAACCCTGGAATGAAAGACATCATGAAATTGATGAACAATACTGATGAACTTCTCCAGGCAATCAAATTTTGACATAATTTTCCATAAAACCTCATGACTCATGGTAATATCAAAGATCTACAAATGTTGTATACTGTCCTCTGTTCTGCTCCTGGAATTTTCCTTGAAGTTGTTGGACAGCAAACACCATGTCCTTTGATACTTTCTGAAGCTACATAGAGCTCTCAGGGAGGTGGCCATCTTCCAAGTGAAAGATCAGTCTATTGCAAAGGACTCTGGCAAAAGCACTACCAGCAATGACTAAAAAAGAAATACTCCAGTAATTGTCACAAAACAATCGGTTCCCTTTACTTTTATAGAGATGGACATCCTTGAATTCTTGGGGGTAAAACCTCTTCATGCCTTGGAAGATATAACTTGGAAAATTTTAGTCAGCTTTTGGATGAGCAATGGACCTCCTCTGGAGTAGAATCATCACCAGGAGTTGTGCCACATGAAAGAAACCTAATGACATTCAAAACCTCTTCTTCTGTTGGAACCCCAGCTAGAGACAGATTGACCTCAACTTGAGGTAAATGGTCAATGGTTTCTTCATTGAATGATGATGGCCTGTTAAGAATACTGTGGATTTATGCTGCCTATCTTTCTAGGATCATGTCCCTATCATTAATAATTGTGGCTCCACCAGCACTAAATAGTTGAGATGCACCATATTTTTTTGGCCCATAAATCATCTTTAGGGCATCATAAAAGTACTTTGGATTGTTACTATCTGTAAAAAGCTGAATTTCATCTGCTTTCTTACTGAGTGAAGTTTTGTATCTCTCTAGGCTTCACTTTACTTTACTTTTTGAAATTAAATTAGAAAATTGATGAATTATCCTGCTGGTAAATTTTATGGAATTCTTGTTTTTTCATTTAGCAGCTTCTGTTTTTCCCCATCATTTTCATTAAACCAGTCTTGTTTGTGAGAATTCTGATCCAGATGAACAAATGCAGTGCCATACACTGAGTCTCTGAAAGCTCTTTTTCTGCCCACTCTTTTTCTGCTCCAGTGTTGCCTAATTGTGTGTTGATTCAACTTTTCTTCAAAGCTTGTAACAAACTGTTCGCATTCAGAGAAGCTCACTAAATCTCCTGACATTAATTCTTCTGATAGTCATTTTGCCTTGGGGTGAACTCTTGGGTTGAATGTGAATATTTAGCTTGGAGATGAAAAGTCTGTGATCAGTCCAGCACTCTGCATCATCCATTGCTTTTGTCACTCTCACATCTGTCTTTTCTCCTTACAATCACATAGTCTATTAGATGTCAATGTTTGCTGCAAGGGTATATCCAGAAATTTTTTATTGTGATTAGATAAATAAATTCAATTTTTGTGATGAGAAGGTCATGAAATTCACAAGTCTTCAGTGGTAGATGACCATTGCTGTTGCTGTTTCCAACTCCATTCCTCCCAAAGACTCTCTGCCATATCTGATAGTCTGAGTGTACTCTTGCATTAAAGTCACCCAGAATTAGAAGCTTGACCTCTTTTGTTACATTGATGATAAGGGTCTCCAAGTCTTCATAAAATTTTTCTTTGACCTCATCAAGGTTTATCATGGTTGGGAACATGGGTACTGTAATGGTAGTGGTGCATTTTTATGAAAGTGGCACTCATTGTCATGAGTCTATCATTAATTCCTTTTGGTAGGCATTCCAACTTATTGACTATATTAATTTTGATGTGAAAATCTGCACCAGTTTCACAGTGTTCCCCTTCATTGTAGTCATTCCAGAAAAATGTGTATATACTTTAACTTCAAAAAGCTGGCTTTCATTTACCAACCTTGTTTCACTAAGATCTGCTACTTGAATATAATACCTGCTAAATTTCCTTACAATAAGAGCTGTTTATCTTTTAGGTCTTGTTGATTCCATTCACCATTGGTGCATTCAATATATGCCAACTCATAGATATCACAAGGTCCAATAGACCAATAAAAGTGAGGGGTCAACAGAAAGGAGAGAAATCTAAAGACTATATCCTGCTTCTCTAAACCAAGTAACAGAAACAATTTTCTCCTCAAACACCCATATTCAATGTGATTTAATAATAATAATAATAATGATAAATTGCTGTAAAATAAATGAAAACCTGGTCCCTGATCCCTAGATTCTGAGTGCTGTAACTTATTGGCCATCCACTCCTGCTGTCTTGCTATTCCCCTCCCCCCCCTCCGATTTAGTTTTTTCTCTGTGGAATACAATTCTCTGAACTGTATTGGTTGGCCTAGGGTTGGTTAAATGGAGCTAGTTAAGGAACTTTCTCAATTGATAACTGATAGTTCCTTAACTAGCTCCATTTAACCAACCCTAGGCCAACCAAGTTTTGTGTGAATTCTTCAGGGCACCTTGCCATCTGCCCTGCCACTAAAGTCCTATTTTTCTCAAACTTACCCTCTCCCTTCTGCTTTCCTCTTCTTTCTTTGTCCACAGTGGAAAAATAAATACTCCCATTTTTTTCTGGAAATGGTGTGTTAATTGACTTCCTTATAGATCAAATTACTACCCCTATCATTCCCTGAACCAAAAATCCATTGCCCACCACTCCTTTACATGTGCCATCTCCACCCATTAGAATTAAGCTCCCAAAGACCAAAGGCTTTTTTTTATCTTTTTATTTATATCCACAGTACTTAATATAAAATCTAGAACTTAATAAGTTATTAAGAGATGGTTTTTCAAATTTCATTCATTTATTGAATCCAGTTCAATAAATATTTATTAAGTGCCTATAATGTGCCAGTCACTGTGCTAAGTGTTATGGGAATGTGGAAATGGGGAAGTGGGGGAAAATAAGGTGATGAAATTATCTTGGGAAGGTCATTTTGCTCCATGGAGCTGAAATTAGGCAGAGTATCAAATGCAGATTGGAGTCACCTCCACTATTCACTGTCTGCTCTCTATAAGGGAAGGCATTGGGAGGAATCTGGAAATCTGCCTTTCAACCTTCTAGTAAGTGAAGGGGTCTGAGGGAGTTGGTGTCAGTCAGAACTGTGACTTAAGTTAGCAGCATTGTGTGAAGAGATTAGAGATGATAAAGTATTCTGGTGCAGCCCGAGCTGAACCGTGTTCCTTCCACTCTCACCCAGGTGCAACAGACCTTTCTAGTCACTTTTTAAGTTGTTCCTTGAAACCATGTGCTGAGAGGGCTAGAAATTGTCAATATTGTCTTTTTTAAAAATTTATTTTATTTTATTTTTTGAAAATCTACGTTTTAATTTATTTACATATTATGAATATATCCTTGTAAGAGTAAACGTAATCCCCCCCCCAAAATAAAAAACTTCATGAGAAATGAAGTGAAGAAAGAGAAAAAAGTACCTCAGTTGGTGATCAGTTACCATCAGCTCTGTCTCAGGGGTAGATGGCATTATTTATCATAAATCCATCACAGAAGTTACTTCCATATTTTTCCACAGTTGCTATTGGTGATTGTAATTCCCTCAATCCATTCCTCCCCATACCATTTATTATATTTTCTCTCTCCTTTCACTCTGTCCCTCTTCAAAAATGTGCTGTGGGGAAGCCTAGTGGTTCAGTGGATAGAGCACTGTAAGTCTACATCCCACCCCAGAGACCCAGCAGCCACCCAGCCACTGGGGTCCCAGACATGCCACCCAATCTCACCACCTTACTTAAAGTAAAAAAGAAAATGTGTTATATCTATCTCCCAATATCTACCCTCTCCTCTATCATCTACATCCCCCTCCCTTCCCCCATCCCCTTTCTCTCATCCCATTTCTCTCCTTTTTCTTCTAGATTCCCATACCCTTTTAAGTGTATATGTTGTATCCTCTCTGAGCCACTTCCAATGAGAATGAAGGCTCCCTCATTCCCCCTCACCTTCCTTCCATATCATTGCAAAAGCTATTCTTGACTCTTTTATATGAAATATCTTCACCTATTCTTCTCCTCCTTTCCCTTTCTCCCAGTAAATTTCCTTTTCTTTTCATCCATTGACTCCATTTTTACAATATATTATACCTTCAAATTCAGCTTCCTCCTTTGCTCCTTCTAATTGCTGTATTAAATGAGGATCATATGAATATTATCAATATCTTCTTTCCATGCAGGAATACATGCAGTTTAGCATCATCAAATCTCTCATAATTTACCCTTTTCATCCACTTTGTCTATGTTTCACCTGAGTCTTGAACTTGAAGATCAAACTTTCTGTTTAGCTCTGACTGTTTCAACAGGGACATTTGAAATTCCCTTGTTTCATTGAAAGTCCATCTTTACCCCTGGAAGAGGATGTTCAGTGTTTCTGGGTAGTTGATTCTCAGTTGCATTCCAAACTCTTTTGCCTTCCAGGATATTATATTCCAAGCCCTATGAACCCTTAATGTGGATGCTGCTAAGTCCTATATGATCCTGACTGTAGTTCCATGATATTTGAATTGTTTCCTTCTGGCTGCTTGTAATATTTTCTCTTTGACTTGGGAGTTCTGGAACTTGGTTATAATATTCCTGGGGGTTAGGGTTATTCATTCATTCATTCATTCATTCATTCATTTATTTGTTTGTTTTTGGATCACTTTCTGGAGGAGATTGGTGGGTTTTCACAATTTCTATTTTTCCCTCTGCTTCTAGGATATCAGAGAAATTTTCCTGTAGAAATTCTTTAAAAATGAAGTAAAGGCTCTTTTCCCAATCATGACTTTCAGGTAGCCCAATAATTTTTAAATTGTCTCTTCTGGATCTGTTTTCTAGATCAGTTGCTTTTTCAATGAGATATTTCACGTTTTCCTCTAGTTTTTCATTCTTTTGATATTATTTTATTGTATCTTGATTCATCACAAAGTCATCAGCTTCCTTTAGCTCCATTCTACATTTGAAGGAGCTATTTTCTTCAGAGAGCTTTCTTTCCATCTAGTTGATCAGCTTTTAAAGGTATTTTTCTCCTCATTAACTTTTTGTACTGCTTTTTTCCATTGGATCTCCTTGACTAAGCTGCAGACTTGGTTTTTATGTTTTTCCTGCATCTCTCTCATTTCTCTTCCCAATTTTTCCTCTACCCCCCTTCCTTGGTTTTCAAAATCTTTTTTGAGTTCTGCCATAGTTTGAGCCCAACTCCTATTTTTCTTGGATACTTTGGATACCGAAGCTTTTTCCTCATCTTCTGAGTATGTGTTTTGTTCTTCCATGGGATTAAAGTAATTATCTATGGTCAGGTTGCTTTTTTTTCTGTTTACTCATTTCTTCATCCTGTGCCCTGGTTTTGGGGTGTTTCTCAGTTCCTTCAAGGTCATTTGAGAGGCTCTGATTACTCTCTTGTCCTGTGCTCTGGTCTGTGGATGACCACAAGCACAATCCTCTGCCCTGGAGCTGTGAGGAGGGTCTCTGCTTTATGGCAATGGAGGGCCCAGACTGCAACCAGGGTCTGAATATGGACACAGCACAAGAGTTCTGTACCAGGGACAGAGGAGAGACCTTGACAGTCTCCCCTGCCCCCAACCTCTTACCTTCTGTAGACAGAGTGCTCTGGAACTTGTCTTGATTAAGTTGTCCCAAACCCTTCTTCTGGTTTGCAGCTTGTTTAGTATGGGGAAGACTATACTGAACTGCACTATTCCCTCACCCTTGTGCAACAGATCTTTCCTTATGATGATCTAAGTTGCCTTGGTCTGGAAAAATTGTTTCACTCTGTATTTTTGAGAGTTTTGCTGTTTAAGAATTTATTTAGAGTCATAATCTAATGGTATCCCTGGGGTTTTACAGGTGGCAAGTCCCTGCTTTTACTTTGCCATCTTGGCTCTACTACCCTGACTTCCAGTTTTGAGAAGAAAGATGGGAGAAATCCACCTTCAGGATGTGAACAAAAAAATGTTTGGGAAATCATGGGAGGAGTTGGCAGTTTTGTCATGTCCCTATTTCTAGCTAACTACACTAGAGATTTTGAGGGAGTTTTTCCTTGGATGAGTTCTGGGATTTTCTCTTTTACTCTAGCTGAGTTACTTCACCCAAATGAGAGAATTTCTTCACTCTGTATTGTCTGGCTTATTTTTCCTATGTATACTTCTTCTAATTTTTGTTTTGCTATCAGTTTATTTAAACTGATTCTTTGCTATCTGCTATATGTATATTCATTTTAGAAATGGACATAAAGCTTGGAGCTTTCCTTTCTCTAAAAAGGGAGAGAAATTAGAAGTTTAGTTTAATCCTGAAAATGACACATTAGATTAATAATTTTTTTAGTTTTTTTATGCAAGGCAATGGGGTTAAGTTGCTTGGCTAAGGCCACATAGCTAGGTAATTATTAGGTGTCTGAGACTGAATTTGAACTCAGGTACTCCTGACTCCAGGGCTGATGCTCTATCCACTGTGCCACCTAGTCATCCCTAGATTAATAATTTTTAAAATAGTTATTTTAATTTAAAATTTAATTTAAAATCTAAAATATTATTTTAAAATAATAATTTAAAAACTTTGGCAATGATTATATTAATAATTTTTAAGGAAGCCAATGAATATAATACTAGTCAGTACCCACTCTAAGGAGATCAGAGTAATTCTATTCCCAATTTCTTACTTTTATTCTTAGCAGGAAATAAAAAGTCTCCCTTGGAGAAAGGTTGGAGAAACACAGACCAAAGATGTCTATTCCCCATCTGTGCTATCTCCATGCTAAATACAGGGGAGAATCCATTATTGCATTTATATTTATAGTGTTTTCATCAAGTGTTTCAACCACTTATAGGTCCTCTGCAAAGAATTATCTGAGATCAAATTCTAATTCAAAGGTCAAATAATAAAGAGAATATGGGGACTGGGTTATTGGAAAGAAGTCAAGGGCTCATTTGTTCTGTTTCCTAATAAAGAAAATTAGGCCCAAAATCATAATCAGTGCTAACAATCTTAGGTCCCAATCATTGCCAAAGTTTTTTTTAATTATTCTGTAGGAATTAAAAATATTTTCCTTTCCCAATCATGTTATATATGACCAAGATCATACAATTATTGATTATTTATTTTAGGAAAATAACAACACAAGCCAGAAAAACACTGTCTATTTAGAAAGCAAGAATAGTAAAGTTCTAGGATATAAGATAAATCCAAATAAATTATCAACATTCTTAAATATAATTAATCAAATCCAGCAGGAAGAACTTGAGAATTTCTATTCAAAATAACTATACAATAAAATATTTGGAAATCTATAAATATTCATCCAGAGTCTATATAACTGGAATATACTCTGAAGAAATAAACTTATGTAGTTAGAGAAGCACGAATGTGGGGAAAATTGGAACACTAATACACCATTGGTGGAGTTGTGAACTGATCCAGCCTTTCTGGAGGACAATTTGGACCTATGCTCAAAGGTCTATAAAACTGTGCATACCCTTTGTACTAGCAATACCACTAAGAGATCTGTATCTCAAAGAGATCTTATTCCTATAAGAAAGGAAAAAAGGACCTACATGTACAAAAATATTTATAACAGCTCTTTTTGTAGTGGCAAAGTATTGAAAATTGAGGAGATGTCCACTAATTGGGGAATGACTGAATAAATCTTGGTATATTAGTGTATCTATTGGTCTATAAGAAATCATAAGCAGTTGATTTTTAGAAAACCTGGAAATACTTTCATGAACTGATACTGAGTGAAGTTATAAGAATTAGGAGAACATTGTATATTAAGTGATGACCAACTCTGAATGCAATTGCTCTTCTCAGCATACAAAGATCAAAGTAAATTCTAAAAGACTTAGAATGGAAAATGTCATCCACATCCAAAGAAAGAACTATGGAGTATGAATGCAAACCAAAGCATACTATTTTCACTTCCTTTTTACACTGTTTTTCTTTCTTTGTTCTCACTTTTCTCTCACAATATGACTAATTAGGAAATACATTCATCCTAACTGTACATGTACTACTTTTATCAGATTGCTTGCTGTCATGGGGATGGGAAATAGAAGGGGGGTAGGGAGAAAACTGAAACTCAAATTCTTTCAAAAATTAATATTGAAAACTACGATTTTGTGTAATTGGAAAAAATAAAAGAAAAATTTTAAAAGAGAAGGAGAAACATTACAAAGACATGGGATCAAACAGAATAGTAATAGTAATGATAAGAACTAGCTTTATACATGCTTTATAGTTTGTGACTGAGGTATCAACTCATATTCATCTGATTGACAGAACTGACAAAAAAGAAAAATACAAATGCTAGAGAGCTATGGGAAAGTGGGTACATACTGTGAGTTAATCGAGTAATTCTGGAAAGCAATTTTGAACTATTCTTTAAAATTAACCTAATTATTCCTAACTTTTGACCCAGTGATACTAGGTCAAATAAAGAGATCAAATAAAAAAGAAAAATACCTACATGTAAGTAAATTTTATGGCAGTTTTTATTTGTGGAAAAGAATTGAAGATTGAGAAAGCTACCCAGGTGAACTAGTTAGGTATGTGATGGTGATGAAATATTAATGTAATGGTAAAGGTGATAGTTTCAGAAAATACCTGGGGAATTTTATGAACTGATTCAAAGTGAAGTGAGTAGAACTAGAATTATTTATAATAATGATATAAAGATAAATTTGAAATACTTGGGTACTAAGCTATATAGTAACAAAAAAAAAACCCAGGCAGAAAGAAATATTATAATTTCCCCCCTTTTCTTTCTTGTCACAACACTTTCCTTACAAGTAAATCCATATGAGCAAGAAATATACCTAACAGACACTCTGTTACAATAGTTAATCTTTTGAAACTCTTAAACCTTCCTTATATTGACTCTGTACTAATCTGCTAAGTAATTCTATTTAAACTAGTGTCTTCAAGTTATCTCATCAGGTACTCTGAGTTATATATATCATAAATTCCTTGAGGTTATGTGAATTAATAAAGACCCTAGCTCCCAGTTAAGCTGATTCCTTCAGCTAATACTATAAATTCTTAAGTATTTAAAGTTAATTCCTTCCCACATGCACAGGAACACAACTTGATATCATGTATTAATCCATTATTTAGTCCCTCCTGGTGTTACCCTATCCCTGCCCCTCACTCCTCTCAGTTCTGCCCCTCCAAGTTCTGCCTATAGCTCCATCCCTTCCCCAAGCCTTCTTTGAAAAAGTTCGCCTTTCCATCTTCAAGCTACTGGGTTCATGTTGATCCCTGCCCAACTACCCATCTGTGAATGTTCACCTTTCTCCCTTCTTAACTATCTTTGATGTTCAACAACTCAGTTTGTAACTGTTTCTTCTTTGCTTAACTTTACTATCTTTTGAAGAACTCTCTTTACCTTGGCGCCACCCTAAAGAATTCTGTATTAATTTGTAACTTCTTGCACTAATTTGTAGATGAAAATTCATGGCCTTTTCTTACCTTCCTGAGTCAAGAGAGCCTTGTGATTTCTTTACTGATAAATGTACCCCCACTGGTCCTTGTAAGCCCCCTCCCTGAACAATTCTTCCTGTTACATAACTGGCACCCAATATGGATTTACTGGGACTTTACCCAAGCAACTGGCATCATTTCCAAGGTCTTGGTTTGTCTGAGGCAATTCCCGGTCAATGGTTAAGGACTAGGTGAGAATTGAGGCAAACAGACTAACTAGTTTGCCATCACAAAAGATTCAATCAGAGTAGATAAGATCCTCAGAGTTTCTGACTAGAACAGAAAACAATCACTATTTATACCTACTATGAACTATTAACAAGACAGGCTGAGACTGGAACCTTTAATTAGCTATTCAATGAAATCCAGAGTGATTTGGATTTAAAGGCATAGTCACATTTTCTAAGTCTGTTTTCCCAAAACTATATATTAAAATATTAGATATATATCTAAAATATCAGAGTTTTCCTTTTTTTAGGTTTTTTCAAGGCAAATGGGGTTAAGTGGCTTGTCCAAGGCCACACAGCTAGGTAATTATTAAGTGTCTGAGACCGGATTTGAACCCAGGTACTTCTGACTCCAGGGTCGGTGCTTTATCCACTATACCACCTAGCCACCCCTAGTTTTCCTTTTCTTAAATAAAAAATGCACAGGCAAAAGTTAGTTGTTCCAGATTTTGAGGGGGCAGGAAATTAAGAAAACAACAAATAAGAAATTTTAAAAAATTTATAACTCAAATGTCAAGATATTTTTAAAAAATCTAAATGACCAAAAATTATATTCCTTTGGACAGAGTATCAATATGAAAGACTGTGACTCCCCATTTGCACAGAGAGATTTCATGTGAAGCGATGAAGAAATAGAAGGAAGAAAAGGGAAGGAAAAGGAAGGAGGAAAGGGTAAGAGGTAAGGAAGAAGAGAAAGAGAAGACAAAAGAAAACTGAAGGAGCAAAGGGAAAGGGAAAGGGAGAAAGGAGGAAGAAGAACAAGAATAAGAACAAAAGATAGATTTCTATATTCAACTGACTGTGCATATTTGAGCAATTCTGATGACAGCACATACTCAAATTCTCCATTTCCCCTCCACTATAAAATTCTCTTATATCTCTTTTATGTGAGATAATTTATTCCATTCTACCTTTTCCTTCCTTTTTCTCCAAGTACAATTCCTTTTTTCAAGCCTTACTTTTTTTAGCTATCATTCTATCATATTCATCCTTCTAACTGCCCTAATAATGAGGAAGTTCTTAGCAGTGATAAGTATTATTTTCCCATGTAGGAATATCAACAGTTAATCCCTTATGGTTTCTCTTTCCTGTTTAACTTTTTGTGTTTCTCTTCTGTCTTGTATTTTAAATCAAATTTTCCATTCAACTCTGATCATCAGGAATGCTTGAAAGCATTCTATTTCATTGAATATCAATTTATCCCAAAAGAATTATTCTCAGATGTTTCTTGGTTGTAATTCTAGCTTCTTTGCTTTCCAGAATATATTCTAAGCCCTCATATCTTTAATCTTGAGTTATTAAAACTGTGGCTCCATATTTGAATTATCACTTTATGAGTACTTGCAATATTTTTTCCTTGACCTAGGAGCTATGGAATTTGGCTTTAATATTTCTAGAAGTTATAATTTTGGGAACTCTCTCAGGGGGTGATTTGTGAATTGTTCTAATTTTATGTTACCTTCTGGCTCTAAAATATCAGAGCAGTTTTCCTTGCTAAATTTTTGGAAGATTCTGTCTAGAGTCTTCATTTGATCATGGTTTTCAGGTAGGTCAATAATTCTTAAAATTATCTCTCTTCAATATATTTTCTAGTTTTTCCAATGAAATATTTCACATTCTTACTATTTTTCTTCCTTTTGACTTAGCTTTTTTATATCTTGAAGTCTTAATTGAGTTATTAGCTTCCACTTGCCCAATTCTAATTTTTAAGGAAATATTTTCTTCAGTGAGATTTTGTACCTCCTTTTCTCTTTGACCATTTCTCCTTTTTTAAGTAGTTCTTCTCTTCAGTGGATTTTTGTGCCTCCTTTACCATTTTTTTTCTGTTCTGTTTTTAAGATTTTCTTTTCTTTTTTTTTTGGTACTCTTTATTTTGATTCTTTTTTCTCATGATTTTCTTGCATCACTTTCATTTCTTTCCCCAATTTCTCCCTTGCCTCTATTATTTAGTTTTAAAAACATTTTAAAGTATTTCCTGAATGTTTTTTGACTCTGAGACCCCTTCACATTTTTATTTGAGGTTCATATGTAGCAATTTTGACTTTATGACGTTCTTCTGAGTTTATATTTTGATGTCCTGTCACCTTAGTATCTTTCAATGATCAGGTTTTTTGATTGTGATTATTTGCTCATTTTCCCAATCTAGTTCTTGACTTTTCACTTTATGTTAAAATTGGGCTCTGCTTCCAGTGTATAGGGGCAACTGAACCCAAACTCAGGTTTTTTGTACCCAAGCAAGTGATTTCAAAGCTAGTTCTTAAAGTCTGTAAAGTTTTCAGTTTTTCTATAGTAATATAATTTAGGGAGAGATATAGTAACTGCTCTTGTGATTTGTGTCTTGGTATCCTAACAACCACAAGCAATATTTTTTGCTCTGAAAATATGTCTAGGGTTCCTACTCCCTTGTGGCTTTATGCCTGTTATGCTATTACTACTACGTATGTGACTTTGTGATCTCTGAATCTTAGTACCTTCATCTAAAAAATGAATCATTAAATGGTATCTAAATTTTTTGTGTTTAAAATTCTGATATGCTTCTATTAGTAAAACTACTCTGGAACTGCACTTTTCATTTGTGGCTCTGTCTGATTTCAACTAAACAGAATAAGAGGAACTTTCAGGTTGACTTTATCTTCTTTAATGTCATCATTGTGCAGTTGACTGTTACCAACTCCCTCAGAGTTATCTCCACTTTGATTGGCTGGCAAGAAGATGGAGTTCCAACCTCTTCCCAATGTCTTTCCTTTGAGAGACCAGGAAGTATACTCTGGGTGCTCAATCCAATCTGTATCTGTTACTCTGCCTGGTTTCAGTTCCATTGAACAAGATGGTCTTTCCAGGCTAACTTCATCATCTCCCCACCCCAATGCCCCATAATGCTTAGTACAATGGCATATTATAGGCACTTAATAAGCATTTATTGGAAATAAATGAATGAAATTTGAAAAAAAAATCTCTTAACCACTTAATAAATTCTAGGTGTACTGTGGTTACAAATAGCAAAAGAGAGAAAGTCTTTGAGAGCTTAATTCTTTTTTTTTTCTAGATTTTTCACGGCATTTGGGTTAAGTGGCTTGCCCAAGACCACATGGCTAGATAATTATTAAGTGTCTGAGGTCAGATTTGAACCTAGGTACTTCTGACTCCAAGGCCGGTTCTCTATCCACTACACCACCTAGCCGCAGCCCCTCCCCCCCAGCTTAATTCTGAAGAGGGGATATGACACATATAAAGGAGTGATGGGCAATGGAGTTTTAGACCAAGGAATGAGAAAGATAGTGAGCTAGTCTATAGGGAAGTCAATTAACACACTCTTTTCTTTTTTTTTTTATTTTTATTTTTTTGCAAGGCAAACGGGGTTAAGTGGCTTGCCCAAGGCCACACAGCTAGGTAATTATTAAGTGTCCGAGACTGGATTTGAACCTGGGTACTCCTGACTCCAGGGCCAGTGAACACACTTTTTTCAAGAGCAATAGGAGGTTTTTTTTTTTTTTTTTTTTTTAGGTTTTAGCAAGGCAATAGAGTTAAGTGGTTTGCCCAAGGTCATACAGCTAGGTAATTATTAAGTGTCTGAGGCCAGATTTGAACTCAGGTACTCCTAACTCCAGGGCAAGTACTCTATCCAATGCAGTACCTAGCTGCCCTGCAATGGGAGTTTTAATTTGATTCCTTTGCCCAAAGAAAGAAGGAAGGAGGAAAGTTTGAGGAGAGGAGGACCCATGTTCAGGGCAGATGGAAAGGTGCCACTCAGATGGAATATTAAACTTGCTTGGCTTGGGACTGGTTTTTTAAATGGAGTAGGCTACAGAGCCATCAATTATCAATCAAACCAAGATGAAAATCAGACCCAGGATGAAAGTTCCAAAACTAAATTAGTTAACTCCCTGAGTGAATGAGAATGTAGTTTCTAGAGGGTTGACTCAGAAGTTGTATTCTGCAGAAGAGAAACTGATCAGGAAAGATGGCAATATAGTAGGAGTGGATGGCCTAATGTGTTATAATACCCAGAACCCAGGAGTCAGGGATCAAGCTTTTATTTATTTTGTGATAATTTGTTATCATTATTATTAAATCACATTGGATATGAATATTTGAGGAAAAAATATCATCTACTAATTTGTTTAAGGAAGCAGGACAGAGTCTTTAGATGGCTCTTCTGTATTTGCTGACTGATAGGACCTTTTAATTCTTAGGATTACATGGCTAATAGTTCATCAAATAACCATTATGGCATTTAGAATTGGGCTTTATCCCTTAGTAGAAACAATGATTCATTGAGGTTTTCAAATTGAAACTGCAAATTGACTTGTTAGTCTTATTGTCTGCTATGGACTCTTTTGAGCATATTAGACTAACTAGACCTTTGATTTTTATTCCAAATATAAACATTTATTTATCTATGTCTGTGATTTTGAAAATATCATGATTTTTTAAATAAATTGATATTGGAAGGCAAAGTCAAAATGGTTGTGTCAAGGCACTGATTCACCTGAGCTCTCCTCCAAACTCTTCCAAATAGCTTTAAATAATGACTCTAAAGAAATTCTGTAGAAGCAGAACCCACAAAAAGATGGAACACAGTAATTATTGAGTTCAAGATAATTTAGAGGGGCAGAAGAAACTTCTTTTGGGGACTGGATGATAGAGTAACACAGTAGCATGTTGGACAGGCCAGGAAAGCCTAGACCCAGCAAACCATGAGCAGGATTTGAGAGCCTCTGAATCAACAGTGGCAGTAAGAATGTGGGAAATTTCTTTTTATAGATAGTAAAAGGATTGATCATCTAGTCAGAAGGATATTACAGGGGTATCTTTGTGATTCCTTGATGCAAGACTCTATCCATACTCAGACCCGGGTCCCCAAATTGAGTGGCAGTCCCAGGGCAAGGAGGGAACTAGCAACCCATAGTTTGTGACTTCAGTGGAGCTGGTATCCTACTGACAAGTTTCAGGGTAGAAAAGAATGGTTGTGGTTGCTCATATGTCAGAGCACTGGCAGAGATTGTGAGAGAAGAAAGTACCTTTCCTTAGTTCATAGCATCTTGGAACAACTGAAAATATTACAGGTCCCTAGAAACCTTTCCAAAAACCCCAGAAACTAGGGAGAGTATTCTTTCTGCCCTGGAAACAGAATTAAATTGTCAAAGAATTAAAAATCAAATAAAATGAGCAAACAACAGAAAAAATGTGACCATAGAAAGTTAGAATGGTGACAAGGAAAATCAAAACACAAACTCAAAAGGACAATGATGTGAAAGCTCCTACATCCAAAGCCTCCAAGAAAAATATGATTTGGTCTCAGACCACGGAAGAACTGAAATAGGATTTTGAAAATCATGTAAGAGAAACATTGGACAAAATGGAAAGAAAATCATTAAAATGAAGTCAATAGTTTGATAAAGGAGATATACAAAAATTAAAGAAAATAAGAATTAAAAACATCTTAGACTGAATGGTAAAAAGATATTAAAAAAAACCAATGAGGAGAAGAATATCTTATCAAAGAGAATTGGCCAAATGGAAAAATAGGCACAAAAATTCACTGAAGAAAAAAAATTAAAAAGTAGAATTGACCAAATGGAAAAAGAGGTACACAAGTTTGTGAAGAAACAATTCCTTAAAGATCAGGACTGAGCAAATGGAAGCTAATGACTTTATGTGAAATTAAAAAAATAAAATATAATAAAAATAATGAAAATATGGAAGGTAATGTGAAACATCTCATTGGAAAAGCAATGCAAGTTCTTGAGCAAAGCAAAGTAATACCTTGAAAGACATGATTGAAAAGAAACTAGACTTCATCTTTCAAGAAATAATCCAAGAAAATTGTTCTGATATTCTAAAACTAGATGGTAAAATACAAATTGAATAAATCCCCCAATCACATCCTGAAAGCGATCCATAATGAAAACTCTCAGCAATATTATAGCCAAATTCAAGGAGAAATTATTGTAAACAGCCAAAAAGTAATAATTCAAGTGTCATAGAACCACAGTCAGAATGACAAAAGATTTATCAGGATCTACATTAAAAGAACAATAGGCTTGGACTATAATATTCCAGAGGGCAGAGGAGATAGGGTTATAACCAAGAGCTAACCACCCAGAAAAATTGAGTGTAATCTTTTAGGAGAAAAGATAGATATTAAATGAAATAGGGGACTTTCAAGTTTCCTGATGACCAGAGCTGAAAAGAACAACACTCAAGAGAGGCATGAAAAGGTTAAAAGAAAATGTAAATCATAATAGACTTAATAAGGCTAAACTATTTACATTCCTACTTGTGAAGATGATACTAGTAACTCATAAGAATCTTATCATTTTTAAGCTGTTAGAAGGAATATACATACATCATACATATATATTTGTATGTCTGTATGTATATAGACAGAGGACACAGAAACCTGTGGAATATGAAAGGACAATACCTAAAAATATCTAAAAAATAAAATTATGGGGTGAGAGTGAAAAGGAGAGAGGAGATTGTTGAGGTAAAAGGAGAATAAATTATCTCATATAAAAGAGGCAAGAAAAAGCTTTTAGATTGAAGAGGAAGCATGGGGAAATGAGGGGAGAATGAGTGAATCTTAATTCTCAACAAAATTGACTGAAAAAGGGAATAACATACACACTCACTTGTGTATAGAAATATGTCTTACCCTACAGGAAAGTAGGAGAAGAAGAAAAGGGAAGGTGAGTGGTGATAAAATGAAGAGCAGATTGGGGAAGAAGGTAATCAGAATTAAAACACTTTTGAGGAAGAACAGGGCGAAAGGAGAGAGAAAATAGAATAAATGAGTTGAGGGAATAGGATTAGGGAGAGATGGCAATAGTAAATATGAACAAAAACTTTGAAGCAAGTTTCTCTGATAAAGGTCTCATTTGACAAATATATAGAGAACTGAGTCAAATTTATAAAATTAAGGACCATTACTCAATTCATAAATGATCAAAAGAAAAGAATGTTTTTTTCAAATAAAGTAATAAAGGCTATCTCTTGCCACATGAAAAAATATTCTAACTATTGATTGGAGGAAATAAATATTAAAGCATTCTAAGGTACTGTCTCATGCATATTACTTTATCTAATAGGACAGGAAAGGAAAATGACAAATGTTGAAAGGAATGTGGGAAAAATCAGACATTATTCTATTGAAGGTGGAGTTGTGAACTGATTCTACCATTCTATAGAGCAATTTGGAATTATGTCCAAAGGATAATAAAATCTTTCATATTCTTTGACCTAGGAATACCACTAGTAGACCTGTATCACAAAAGAGAATTTTTTAAAAAAGAAAAGGACCTACATATACAACAGCTCTTTTCTGGAAGAAAAGAATTAGAAATTGAGGAGATGGTCAGAAATTGTGGAATGGATAAACAAATTATGAGGTGTGATTATGATGGAATACTATCCTATTATAAGAAATGATGAGCAGGATGCTGTCAGAAAAGCCTGGAAAGACTTTTATGAACCAATGTAAATTGAAATATACTGTATATATATAATAGCAATATTGTAAGATGATCAGCTGTTATTCCTAGCTATTCCTAGACAATTCTGAAGTAGTAATAATGAAAAATGCTTTCCATCCCCAGTGTAAGAAATGTGACATCAGAATATAACTTGAAATATACTTTTTTAAATGTTATTTTCATAATTTTTTTGATATATTCTTTCACGATTTGTCCACAGTGGAAATATTTTGCATGAATGACATGTATTGTACACATGTATGACATATATTGAATTGCTTGCCTTGAAAATGAGGACTTTGGGGAGGGAAGAAGGGAGGGAATTTAAAAAATGAATGTTAGCAACATTTTTTTTTGCAAGGCAATGGGGTTAATTGGCTTGCCCAAGGCCATACAGTTAGGTAATTACTAAGTATCTGAGACTGGATTTGAACTCAGGTATTCAAGACTCCAGGGCTGGTGCTCTATCCACTGTGCCACCTAGCCATCCCTTAGCCATAGTTTTTATATGAAATTGAGGTAAAGTTAAAAACACCCAATGGTGCTATGTATATTTGGGAAGAGAAAGGAAAACTAAGTGAATGAGGTCATGTGACTCAACAATCCAGCCTTGTCCAAGACAGGAATATCGGTCTTTGACCACTTTTGTCTGAGGATGAAAGAAAGAAAGGAAGAAAACAAGCCTTCATTAAATATATGCCATATCCCTAGTACTTTGTAAAACTAAATGCTTTATAAATTTTGTCTCATTTGATCATTACAACAGATGAGGTGTTATTATCTCCATTTTACAATTGAGGGAATTCAGGTAAAGTGATTTATCTAGTGCCACATTGCTAGTAAATGTCTGAAGCTAGATTTGAATTCAGGTTTCCTGACTACTAGCCTCACACACTAAATATTGTTATTACCTGATTACTTTCTGAGAGTCACAAGAGAAATCCTGAATACAGTTTAAGGAAGTAAAGGTCATTCTTTAGGCTCACACTCTCAAACATAATATTAATGAGTAGGCTGTTTTCCCAAAGGGTTATGACTGTTTCTCAGGATCCTAGGAATAACCCTAAGGGAATTAAATTATCTATTACTATTAATAATGAGCCCCTATTTAGTGCATTCCCTCAATATCAAGTAGAGTCAACATTTCCCCAATATACATTTATTGATTAATATCCATTAGCTTTTTACAAAAATATACTTACTGAGAAGGTGAAGTTCCCCTGAATTGAGGTGTACTATTCTCTCTATAAACTTAGAAACAGGAGGGAATGTCCTCCATTTTAAAGTGGTTACTACAAATTCCTTTTTCCTGTCTTCCATTTCAGGGCAGGAAGGTACTTCCTGGGACAGCAAGGTCATTTCCAAGGTGAGTTCCTAACAAGTGCTGTTCCTGGCATATCATAGCTAATGGATAAGTCTCTCCTTTGCTTGTACATACAATCATGTAGTTTGCTCCTCAAAGGTAGATTATTCCTGGACTTGGCTTTTTTCTACTATTCCATGTGCTGACAGAATCTTTGACGGCTTTCTAACCTTTTAAAGCTTACAATTTTATATAATTTTTATAACCCAGTCTGTTACATTTCTGATACTCATTCACCAAGAAATAGGATACAATAAATGTACAGAGAAAAAAAGAAATAGCAATGTCATGGATTTTCAGCTAGGGTCAAGGTGGGATATAAGAGACTAGGGACAGGCAATAGATTCTTAGTGATGCTGTCAATCCTCATCCACCAGAAGATCTTCCTTACTTGAAAGTTTCAAGGCAGAAAGTTGATCTCTTTGAGCCTTTTGCACATACACTCAGTTCCTATTCAGCAATCAATTAAAAGTTATTTTCTTACCTCACAATAAATCAACAGGAAACAATAGTAGGAGACTAAATCATAAAGGCAGAGACTTTCTAGTTTTTTAAGTTGTGGAAATAGGCTTCCCCTGCTTCTGCAGTGATTGTCAACAGGAAGAAGACCTCACTGGTCCACCAATCACAGACTTTAGGAAAAAGAAATAAGTTAAACTCTAAAATTTCTGTCATTTTACTTCTATTTCAAGTCAACAAATGCCTGGCACTTTTTGGACCATGACTTGAAGACTGATCCTTTCAAAATCTCTATGTGCTAAAACTAAGTACTATTCCTCACTCTTGCAGCCCCAGGCCTTCATTAAGCAAATATGCAAATTTAAAACAAACAAAACAACTGCTAAAAGTACTTGTTTCTTTTCTAGAGTGGCTAGATTTTAAAAGTATTACTTAGAAAATAAATAAATTTAAAGAACAAAAAAAACCTGTTATCTTGGATAAAAAGGGAGGAAAAAGAAAATGCTTTTATTGGTTGTCTGGATTTCCTACTAGAGGAAAAGTTACTAGTGATTGGGACTTTCAAATGCTCTGGACAAATACAACTCTCCATCTGTTTGTCCAGGTGAACCAAAGTGCCATCCATTTCTCCTCTCTCCCTCAATTCCTTTCTTCAATTGAGGGCAGCTGTTGTGCTATATCCATTTCTACAGTCAGCATGCCCTTCAACTCTCTTGGGAGAAGCCACAAATCTTTTCCAAGACTGAAGGAAGACAATTCTATCCCCTTTGAATAATATATCACAGGAACCCACTAAAACCAGTCTCATTTATTTATTTCTACATAAGGTAATCTTAAAGAGGAGTGGTTACTGGAAGCCTCTTGAAGAAAAGGCCTCTTGAAGAAAATGCAGTGTTTAAACTGATTCCTGGGTGCAAACATTCAATTCTCAAGTTAGGAATCCATGATGAGTACATTCAGAAAATCTTACCTAGACATTTTTGTGGACATCAAAATCTATCCTCAACATTATTTTAAAGAATTCTTTAGATTCCCATTGAAAAGGGTAAGTCTTAGCCCTAAAAACAACTTAAGAGGAGAAATCTCAACCTAAAATGTTGGGACATTTTTTGTTGGTAGATAGAACACAGGGGTGAATGAATGTTTTTCCTCTTAATTAACAAGGTCAAGTCATTTTCTCATACATTTATGTAATTCTAATTTTTTCTTTGCTGAATGAATGAATGACTAAAATGCTCCCTTATCATGAAACTCTAACTTTTTAGGTGCCATTGCAAACTACTTAAATTTATGAATTGACAATAAAATAAAAATTTATGTCAAAACTCACTCAAATACATACAAATAGAAATAATGCAATAGTTTTCGTTGTCAGTATTCACCTCTTTCAGTTGTATTGATTCTTCATTACTTCATTTGGAACATTCTTGATAAAGATACTATAATGGTTTGCCATTTCCTTTTCTAGATCATTTTACAGATGAGGTCACTGAGACAAAGGGTATATGGGAAAATAAGCTACTGTTTTATCTTGTGTTTTCTCTAACTGATTTCTTCTTCACCTTCCATTTTCACAGACCCAGAGTTAGAAACTTCATTTTTTAAAATTTAAATTGTTTTGCACACACTCTCTGATAAATTAATCACAATGCTGCCAAATATAGTTTATTTTTGTTACCTAATTGTGCATTTGACATTTTAGAGTTGTTTTATGATGATAATTATATGATTTCTTTCTACCAGGGATTGGGAGGATCCGACAAAAGTATTCAGAGTATCCATATAGGCCTGTCCCTTGAAGACTTTTTTCCCCAAGGCCCTGAAGTTAGATGACCTGGGCATTTGGATCCTAACACGTATGATATAGAATTTTCCTAAATTAGCTTTAAGGCAATCAGCAGTCCCTGGTCCATTTGATGGTTAATAGTTTAATGTTACCAGGACTCTCAGGGAGCCATGTTCCAACTTGATAAAATTGTTCAAATACAAGCAGTCCTATTATATATGTAAAAGGATATAATTAAAAGATATAATCAAGTATGTTTAGGTTCTCTTTAAAATAATACTCTTAGTTCCGCAAAAATTCTTCATTCATGGTTTAAATACATTCTTGCCTATAGGATGATAGCTATCTAATAGCCCAGACCTGAGATGTACTAGCATGGTTGAAAAATGAGCAATTTAATATTTGAAAGAGTCTTCATTATTCAATGGCAAATAAAGAATCAAGAAAGGAATTCACCTTCCAAAACTCTGATTATTTTTCTCTTAAACAGGTTCAAAGGGAAATTTTCAGAGGCTAAAAACAAAAATAGAGTCAAACACATAACTTTTTTATTCAAGTGAAATTTATTGAAGGAAATCACACAGTTGACCAGAACTTAGGATAACAGAGAAGGTTAATTGTGTCTGATGTCTCTCCAGCCTTTGGTGAGCATTGATTTCTCAGAAGAAACTCAGCAAAAGAAACCAGATAGTCATGAATTTCTGTGAGAATTCTCTTTGCAGCAGTGTATCTTCAGTATAGGCATTAGGAAGGGAATTGGTCCTATTAAGACTGTGCTCTGTCCTTAGGAACCTCATCCATTAATGAGATTAAAAAAATCTCTCTTGTGAATCCCACTTTTTTACTTTCTCTTCTTTTCCTTCTCTTAAAATTCTCAGAATACACATATCCTTTCTCCTCTCATTTTCTAATTTTACTCTTTTTTCTGTGACTGTTACTCTGTGACTGGCCTCATGAACAAATTCATGACTGGTCATTTGAGAAGTTCAGCCTTGACATATATTCAACAGTGCACTTACAGTTTGGTGACTGTTATACCAATAGGAAACCTAAACAAGGCAGGTTCAAATTATTATTGTATCTTAGACTACACATGTTGTGCATTTCAAATGCTAAACTTATCTTGGAAATAATTATGAAATAAATTATTGTTATTTTAGGAAGAATATCACAAAGCCTGTATGGTAAGAGTTTTTAAAATCATTTTTAGGATTTTAAATGTTTAATTATCTTTTTGTTAACATTCTTTTAAAACCAGTTATTTTACATTATTCTCTCTTTTGCATCTTTTGATTTTGTTCTACTATTTCATGCCATTGATTTCTGCTTAGTTTATTTTTATTGTCAGGTATTCAATTTCTTAGATAAAGTTTGCCACTTTTCCCCCCTAAGCTACTTATTGTATTCAAATTATTTCTTCAAAAACTTTGATTTCATTTTCCAACTCTTGCTTCATTTATCTAGATAGTTATATAGTCCTTAAAGGAAATACATATTCTCTTTTGAGTTTCTTCTTGCAGTTGTTATGGAGTTGGATTTACAAGACATTTTGGTATGGTGATTCTGTCATTTATTAAAAAATATCTAAACATTGAATTTCAAAAAATTATAAATAAAAACTGACCTGGTCAAATAGAACAATTAAAGATGGAAAAATGTTTTCTACTATAAACTAATATTATAATCTTAATGATGAAAGATATATGCTTGCTACATAGAGTAATTTGCCTTGCACAGCTAAGTATAATCCTACAATGGAAACGTTTGAATCTTTAAAGGAATCAAGATCTTTAAAGGAATCAAGATCTTTCAAGCATTTCTGATGAAAAGATTATATGTGAGTAGGATGGAATGAAGAGAGGGCAACTTTTTGAAGATGAAGGGGAATGATGAAATAAATGTCCTTATACAGTTTTAAGGTCTTAAGAAGAGTAAAATTAGAAAATGAGAGGAGAAAGAATTTGTCTATTCTGAGAATTTTAAGAAAGGGAAAAGAAGAGAAATTAAAAAAGAGGGATTCACTAGAGAGATTTAATCTCATTAATGGATGAGGTTCCTAAGGATAGAGCACAGGTACATGACAGTCTCATGGAGGGTGGTAAGAAAACTTCATCAGAGCAAGGTCCATATAAGAGAACTGATAAATTTCTTGGGTTTGACAGAAAGATGATGGGTAATAGAATGAATTCTTCTATGCTGACTCAAATAAACTCATATTCAAATTATTTAAAAAGTTCTTTTTTTATAAAAATTGAATCTTTTTTCATTAATAATAGCATGAAAAATTTTCTCAGATGCTTTGCCAATATCCTGGGAAATGGAAATTTATTCCATTTCCATGACATATTATGTGAATATTGCCATATAAATAGGAAACGAGTAAAAGCAATTTTTGACAAATTCCTGCTGGTTTTATTGACGTAGTACAGAATGGTGAACAAATCTCAGAGACTTTTAGCCATTGTGTTCAAAGTAAGCTAAGTAGAAATTTAAGAATAGAGAATACAAATTCTTATATTCTAATTTAAATGTTGAATTTTTTTTACTGTCAAAAACATTAACCAAAAAGGTTTTACAAAGTCTCAAAGAGGTCAATTTACTTTGAAAGGACAAAGTATGTGAAATGTCCATTCACCAGAGGATGACATTTGTAATATTTTAAAAAATATTTGAAGACTATATTCTATTTCTGAAAGTTAGCTAAAACCAGATCTGACCATAGGACTTTCTTCAAAGCTGCTGTGACATCTTTATTCCTGAGACTGTAGATGAGAGGATTCAAAACAGGTGTGAGAATTGTGTAGAAGACAGACACTGTCATATCCTTTTGAGGTGTATGATAAGAAGGTGGAAGCATGTAATTATAGATAGCAGCTCCATAGAAGAGAATAATAACAGTTAGGTGGGAGGAACAAGTAACAAATGCTTTCCTGCCACTAGTAGCTGAATTCATCCTATAGACTGTGAGGAGAATAAGTGAGTAAGAGCTTGAAATTACTATTACAGGAATGAGGAGCATAAGAACACAGCACAGGTACATTACGGTCTCATAGAGTGAAGTGTCTGAACAGGAGAGTTTCAGCAAGGCTGGGATTTCACAGAAGAAGTGGTGAATCTCTCGAGATTTACAAAATGGGAAGTTCATGGCGATGGGGGTGAGCATGAAACCATCAATAGAACCAAGGAACCAACAGACACTTGCAAGAAGTATACAAATTCTATGGTTCATGAGGATGGGGTAGCGGAGAGGGTGACAAATGGCCACATACCTGTCATAGGACATGGTTGCCAAAAGGAAGAACTCTGCTCCCCCAAGTGTTACATAAAGAAACATCTGGATCCCGCAGCTTGGAACTGAGATGTTATGAATCCCAGTCACCTGATCCAACAACATCTTGGGCACAGTCACTGAGATATACATTATATCCATGAGGGAAAGTTGCTTAATGAAGAAGTACATGGGAGTGTGAAGGTGGGGATAACTTTGAATCAAAAAGATCAAGATGGCATTCCCAGTCAAAGCTACTATGAAAAAAAAGAATATCAGTGAGTATAAGAGAGAACAGTATTTGCTTTGGCTAAATAGTCCCAATAAGATAAAATCAGTCCCCAAAGTTTGATTCTCCATCTTCATGTTTGGTTCATGTCATCTCACCTAAGGAAGATCAAAAGCAACCAAAACAACAAAGGATTTTACATTGTGTTCATTATACATGAATGATAAAATTTTTGTTAATCTATTAGTGAAAGAAATAAACTATTGATTGTTCTAAGAGGAGAGTATTTTTGCTAATAGGATTTTCACCAATTTATGAGAAAGATGATCTAACTTGAACATAAAGATAGATTTGTTTGAAGCAAAATTTATCATTTTGGGTCATTTTAAAATGCTGAAATTTTGCCAGATTATTCTCATATAAGAGTGTTTCAGATAAGTTCTGTAGGCCTCAAATAAACATCTTAGAAAACATAAAAACACCCATTTTCCTTTTATTTTGGTCATGACCAAAATGGAGCTTATTATGCTTCTCTTTTAAAACTTTCCTATTAGTGTCAAGAACATTAAAATATTCTCTGTCACCCAGTCTCCCAATCTTAGTGTTATCCTGAACTTTTCACTATCACTCCCTCTACATTTATAGCATGATGTCAAATCATGAAGTCTCAACTTTCATAACATCTTTTATATAGAACTCATTCTCTCCACTAACATGCTCAATCATCCTACTTGAACCCATTATCCTTTCCTTTTCCAGATGTTCACCTGAAATCTTGCATGGTCTCTAGTTTTCCTGCCAAAAAGTTCTTCCTACTCTTATTTATTCCCCTAAGTGATTTTCCTAAGGCATATGTCTGATTAAGTAACCCCATATTCAGTAAACTCCAATGTCTTCCTATTTCCTCCATGACCAAATTAAAACAGTAAGACTTCTGTTTATTATTGAAAGTTCTTCATAACCCAGCCCTTTTCTACATTTCCTACATTTCCTAAACTTTCATTTCCACAATCCAAGAAAATTGTTCCAAAGGCTCTTCTTCACACACAATATTCCACCTACCTTTTCCATATCTTTACATTGACTATCTCCCATACTTGGAATGGTCTCTCTTTTAACTTCATATATCTCTGTTTCTCTGACTTTCTTCAAGGCTCAGACTTTCTCAGTTTCCGCCAGATGTTACTATCTTTTCTACTAAAAGTTTATTTCTTTTTCCTCCTACTCCTTTTAATGTTGTATATGCCTAGTTATTTACATGTTATTTTCCCTTTTACAATATGAACTTCTTGAGACTGTGGACTCTTTTTGTTTTTCTTTTTATCCCTAGCTTTGCACAGTGAATGACACATGGCCAATAAATAATAAATTTTTGTGGATTAACTAAAATATGTCAAATTTACTTTCTCTGATAGGCAGAAGTATACTAAGAAAGGATACTTATACACATACACACACATATATATGAGCTTTATAAATATCTTTTCATGTTGGCAATAATTATTTACACATCTGTGAAGTTAAAATCAAAATTTAAGATTAAAAATAACTCCATAATTCTAGAAAAGCAAGTAAAGAAGCATATTTAAGCACCTATTAAGCACCCTGCTAAGGACTTAACAACATGATATGAAAAAACAAAAATTCCATTTGATCATCACTACAACTTTAGGAATTATGTGCTATTATTGTACTTATTTTATAGTTGAGGATACTTTGGTAGACATTGATTGAATAACTTACCCAGGGTCATGTCTCTAGTAAATATGTGAGGTTTGAACATTTGAACATAGGTCTTCCTGACTTCAGGACAAATACTTAATAATATATCAATTAATATATGAATACTTCTATTTCTCTCAATTCAATTATTGGACTCTTCTTCACTCTCCAAAGAGCTTTTCATAAAAATTCATGTATCATTGAATGAACCTATAAAAATACATTTTTATCTATGATACTTTTACCCAAGAGCCTATGTACTTCCTATCTGGTGTTTGCTTCACCTATGAATTTCTTCATATCAACTTTCAGATCCTTTTGAGTGCAAACATGCTACAGTCCTATGTCTCTATTGCTAAATTTGTTCAGAAATGTGAAAAGTATAACCAATGTTAGGTGATTTCTTTATATCATTTCTCCCACTTAGAATGCCCATCTATTTTCCTCTTTGACAACTCATATCCTAGTTTATATATTTATGTTTAAAATAGTTTATGGGATTTAGTCATTTCTGCATTCTGTATAAATGAAACTTTTTGATACTCACCTCTAAGTTTTTCCATTGGAAAAATAATAGCCCAAGTTTGATCTTCTGTAAAGAAAATGAGATAATCTCGGATATTCCCAGAAGCCAAAAAATTGGTGCTCTTCTCACTACAAATGCATATTATTCTTGTAACAGTCTCTCAGGAAAATGATCAAAATAAGAATACATTTGGAAAGTGTCCTGTTTCCATATTAGTGTGAAAAGTGGGATTACACAAAGTAAAGTAATTTTTAAAAGGAATTAAGATTGATATTAGAAGACTCAAGAAGATAATAGCTAGACTTATCTATTTTATATTCACTTAAAGAAAAATCTGAAAAGTTAGTGTTAAAAATCCAAATACCAGAGCTGCTATTGAGAGTGTATTGCTGAAATCATTAGAGGGTCCTCCTCTGTTGCAGCTCTATATTAATGTTTCAATGAAAGTTACAGTCAGGATGATGCATCAAGGAGCTGCCCCTGAATGAAGGGGAGGTAAGAAGAGATAGGTTTAAATCAAAAGGATGAGGTCACAATATTACATCACCTACTTTTTTCACCTTAATTAGGGAAAAATTCTGGAACCAAAATTGAATTAAAAGAACACTGTCTTGGGAACAAGAGTTTGAATGGGGGTTCATAGCTCTCACTCTACCTATCTTCATGATCTGGAGAAACTTACTTATCTTTTTCGAACTTTGGTCTCTATTGAAAATGACTTGAAGCAATACAGAAAATTGAGTTACTTTCTTTCATATATTTTTATTAGTTCATTTTCTTTTGAAAATTCAAACTTTTCAACAAATACCAAATCAATCAATCACTTCACAAAGAATATTCCCTGAAAATGAATAAAAAGATCCATCTCTACTATACATAAAGTAGGGAATGATTATTATTTCCTAATACTTCCAATTCCATCTTTGCATAGAACTCATTTTTAGGAAATTTCTTGCTTAGATGAAGTTTAAATTTACTTTTTTTTGAAATTTATAAATTAAATAATTCTAGCCCCTTTTCAATGTGAATCATGTACCCTATAACCATTCTCTTCTATAGGCTAAATATTCCAAGTTTTTCAACCAATCTTGAAATGAAATAAACTTAAATCTTTTAATCATTCTGATTATCTTCTCTGCATGCTCTGTAGGTCATTTTAAAAGGGTCAATCAGAACCAATTATAGCTTTCCACATGAGTTCTTTTTTTGGGTTAGTTTTTGCAAGGAAGTAGGGTCAAACGACTTGCCCAAGGTCACACAGCTAGGTAATTATTATGTGTCTGAGACCAGATTTGAACTCAGGTCCTCCTGACTACATGGCTGGTGCTCTATCCACTGAGCCACCTAGTTGCCCCCCCCCCCCAAATGAGTTCTTACCAGAGCAGAATAATGGAGCAATATCATTTCTTTGTTCACAGATTTTGTTTATCATGTATCCTAAATGGCAAATTTTGGGGCCTCTCATATCAATTGTTTGACTCACATAGAACATGGTTAAAACATTTAGACCTTTGGAAACTATTGTTTAGTTATGTATTACCTACTTTACACTTACAAAATTTGATTGTGAGCACATGTAAGAATTTTCACTTATCCTTATTAAATTTAGATTTCTTTTTATTTGGTCCAGAATTTTATATTATCAAGATATTTTTGAAGTCTATCATTTATTTTGATAATTTTTGATCCTACATTTCTGTTATCTGTAAACTTGATAAGCTCATAATCTATCCCTTTGTTCAAATCTCTAGTTTAAAAAAATGTTTCAGGGGTGGAGCCAGTACTGTAAAATATAGACAGGAACTCTTTTAAGTTCTCCACAAACCTCTTCTAATTCCTTTAAATAATTACTCCAAGCAATCTGTAGACTGACAAAAACCCTCAAAAACATGGAGAGATACAATTTTACAGCCCAAGGATATCAACAGGAAAGTCTCTTGCTCCTCACTGAGAGAGGTGCATTATCCATATGACAGCACAGCCTTGGTCCCAGCTGACCAAAAGCATTCCTTGGGAACCTTTGAACCATCAGCAACAATGACTGCTTCTTGAGCTCCTAGCTAACAGATGGTAAGGTATTGAAGAACTGTCCAGAAGGAGATTATGGGGTCTCCTTACTAGAACTAAGACAGGTCTCTTTCTTTGCCCATATTCAACATTCATATCATAATCCTGGCTCACACTCCCAGGGCAAGGAGGAGAATTAACACATCAAGAGGTTGTGGCCACAGTGGAACAGGTTCCTTCCTCACAGGTACAGGCTAGAAAAGCATGCAAGAAAGGTAGCTAGGTGGTACAGTGAATAGAGCACCAGCTGTGGAGTCAGGAGGACCTGAGTTCAAATGTGACCTCAGGCATTTAATAATTACCTGGCTGTGTGACCTTAGGGAGATCACTTTACCTCATTGACTTGAAAAAACAAAAAGAAAAAATAAAGAAAAGAAAAGCATACTTGTGGTCACTCATATAACAGAACACATGACAGAAAAGCAGTAAAAATCTTTCCTTAGATCATATTACCTTGGAAAAACTGAAAACACATAGGTCTCTAGAAGTATTTCACAAAACACCGGATGCATGGGACAGTGTGTCCCCCACTCTAGATGCAGAGTTCTTTTTTTATTAAAGATTTTTATTTGAGTTTTACAATTCCCCCCCATCTTACTTCCCTTCCCCCACCCCCTCACAGAAAGCAATTTGTTGGTCTTTACTTTGTTTCCATGTTGCACATTGATCCAAATTGTGTGTGGCAGAGTTCTTTAACATAGTGAGCAAATAACAGAAAATAATTCTGACTGTAGAAAGTTACTATACAAAATCAAAACACATGCTCAGAAGAAGATAATGAAGTCAAAGCTTCTACATCCAAAGGTTTCAAGAGACATATGAATTGGTCTAGGTCATAGAAGAGCTCAAAAAGATTTTGAAAATCAAGACAAGTAGAGGAAAAATTGGAAAGCAAAATAAGAGTCATGAAAGAAAATATTGAAAACCAAGTCAGTAATATGGTAAAAGAGGCACAAAAATTATGAGGAAAATAACGTCTTAAAAATACACTAGGCCAAATGATTAAAAAAAAAAGCCAATGAGGAGAATAATATCTTAAAAAGCAGATTTGACCAAATGGAAAAAGAGGCACAGTGAAGGAGAAAGCTCCTTAAAAAGTAAATTTTCCAAATGGAAAAAGAGGTATAAAACCTCAGTGAGGAAAATAATTGCTTAAAAATTAGATTGGAACAAATAAAAAACTGATGACTTCATGAGAAATCAAGAAACAATAAAACTAAACCAAAGAATCAAAGAAAAATAGAAGACAAGGTGAAATATCTCATTGGATAAACATAACCTAGAAAACAAATTCAGAAAAGATAATTTAAAAATTATCAAACTACCTGAAAACCCTAATAAAAAAAAGAACCAAGACATCATTTTTCAAGAATTTATCCAGCAACAGTGACCTGATATTCTTGAAACAAAGAGTAAAATATATATTGAAATAATCCATTGATCACCTCCTGAAAGGGATTACAAAATGAAAATTCCCAAGAATTGCAGAACTGCCAAATTACAGAACTCTCAATTCAAGGTGAAAATAAGGAAAGCTGCAAGAAAGAAACAATTCAAATATTATGGTGAGTCAGGGTAAAACAATTTCCATACTTAAGATTGAAGAAGGGCATGAAATTTGATATTCTGGAGGGCTAAGAAACTTTGATTACATCTAAGAATCACCTTCCAGCTAAAATGAATACAATCCTTCTGGGGAAAAATGGGTATTGAATGAAATAGAGTACTTTCAAGAATTTGTCTTGAAAAGACTGGAACTTAATGGGAAATTGACTTTCTATTGTAAGATTAAGAGAAGTATAAAAATGTAAACAGGAAAAGGAGATCATTAGAGACTTAAGTTTAAACTGTTTACATTCTTACATGGGAAGGAACTGTCTCAATATTAGGTCAATTAGAAGAAATTTATATACAAACAAAGGGCACTGGTGTGAGTTGAATATGAAGGCATACTTTAAAAAAATAAAAGGTTAAGAGATGAATGAAATGGTAGAAAGGAAAATAGGGAAGTAGAATGAGATAAATTATCTTATATAAAAGAGAAAAGAAAAAAGGCTTTTAAAGTGGAGGGGAAGATGGAGGAGGTGAGTGAATCTTACTCCCAGCAGAAATGGCTCAAACAGATTATAACAGACATACGCAAATCCATCCTACCTTACAGGAAAGAAGAAAAGGATCAGGGGACAGAAGGAGATTATGTTTAAGGAGGGGGATAGAAGGAAAATACTTCTGGGAAGAGACAGGATGAAAGGAGAGAGAGTTTATAGGATAAATGAGAGGGAGAATATGTTGTAGGGAACTGCAGCTGGCAATAGTACTTGTGAAAAAAAATTCAGGCAAAGTTCTCAGATAAATGCCTTATTTCTCTAACATGTAGAGAACTGAGTCAATTTATGCAAATAAGAACCATTCCCCAATTGATAAATGATCAAAGGATATGAACAATTTTTAGAGGAAGTAATTAAAATTATCTGTTGCCATATTGAAAAAATGCTCAAACCTCTTATATAAAATGCCATCTACATCCAAGGAGAGAACAGCATAGAATTTGAATGCAAAGCAAAGCATACTATGTTCACTCTTTTTAAAAAGTTTTTGCAAGGCAATGGGGTTAAGTGGTTTTTCCAAGGCCACAAAGCTAGGAATTATTCAGTGTCTGATGCTGGTTTTGAACACAGGTACTCCTGACTCCAGGGCCAGCGCTCTGTCCACTGCACTACAGTCTAGGCACCCCTATATTAACTTTTTAAAATTTCTTTTTTTGCTTTTTCCTTCTTACTCATGGTTTTTCCCCCTTGGTCCTAATTCCTCTTTTAAAGCATTACTAAAATAGAAATTTGTTAAACATGATTGAACATGTACTTTTAGCCAGATTGTTCACCACTAGGGAAGAGAAAAAGGAGGATGATAGAAAAATAAGCTTGCAAATGGGTAAATGTTTAAAACTACCTTTGCATGTAATTTGAAAAATATAATAAATTTTTTAAAAATGTTCTAACTCACTATTTATTAAGGAAATACAAATGAAATCAATACCTGTTAGATTAGCTAATAGGACAGAAAAGAAAAATGGCAACTCTTGGAGGGGATATAGGAAAAATAAGTTGTGAACTGATTCAACTATTCTGTAGAAAAATTTGGAACCAAAGGTCTATAAAACCATTTATACCCCTTGACCTGGCACTACAGTTAAAAAACAAAAAAGGAAAAGGACCTCTATGTGCAAAAATATTTATGGTAGCTCTTTTTTGATGACTAGGATTTGGAAATTAAGAGAATGTCCAGAAACTGGGAATTGATGAGCAAATTGTAGTATGTAGAATATAGCACAGAATTATTGTGCCATAAGAAATTATGAGCAGGATACTCTCCAAGAAACCTGGAAAGACTTACAGGGAAAGATACAAAATAACATGTACTACATAGAAAATAACAACTTTTAATGATTTAGCTACTCTCAGGACTTATGATGAAAAATGACATCTATTCTCAGAGAAAGAACTGATGGTATCTGAACACAGATAGAAGCATACATTTTTTTTTTTTACTTTATTTTTCTTGAAGTGTTTTGTTTTTTGTTTTCTTTGAGATTTTTTATTTTTGTTTTTAATCTGTTTACCTTTAGAGCATAATTATTATGGAAATGTGTGTGACTGTTCATTTAAAACTATATTAAATTGCTTATGGTTTTAATGAGCAAGGGTGATAAAGGAGGAAAGGAGAAAAATTTGGAAGTTTTAAAAATGAATGTTAAAAAATATTTATACATGTAACTGGGGAAAAATAGAAAACTAAATATAGAGCATCTGTGGAAAGACCAAACAAAACAAAACAAAAAATAAAGACTGGAAACCAGAAATTCCCAATGTGATTTGAAGCTTGGTAAGTCCTAAAGATCAGGAACGTCTGGAGCTTTCACACTCTTGCAGGATATGACATTCATCTCCTACCAATCAGATGAGAGTCTCATATCAAAGAATTTTGGGTGCTGTACTTATTTCTGACCTTTCTATAGCCTCTGACACTATTGATTATTCTCTCTTCCTTAATACTCTCTTCTCTTTGTTTTCAAAACCCTCCTCTTTGCTGATTATTCTTCTATCTGACCCTTTCCTTTCTTTTTTTAAAGATTTATTTTGAATTTTACAATTTTTCCCTTAATCTTTCTTCCCCCCCCCCCCACAGAAGGCAGTCTGTTAGTCTTTACATTGTTTCCATGGTATACATTGATGTAAGTTGAATGTGATGAGAGAGAAATCATATCCTTAAGGAAAAAATTAAAATGTAAGAGATAGCAAAATTACATAAGATAGTTTTTTTTTTTTTAAATTAAAGGTAAAGTCTTTGGTCTTTGTTCAAGCTCCATAATTCTTTCTCTGGATACAGATGGTATTCTCCATTGTAAATACTCCCAAATTGTGCGCAATTGTTGCACTGATGGAATGAACAAGTCCATCAAAGTTGATCATCACCCCCATTTTGCTGTTATGGTGTACAATATTTTTCTGGTTTTGCTCATCTCACTCAGCATCAGTTGATGCAAATCCTTCCATGTTTCCATGAATTCCCATCCCTCCTGGTTTCTAATAGAACAATAGTTTTCATGACATACATATACCACAGTTTGTTAAGCCATTCCTCAATTGGTGATATTCACTTAATTTCCAATTCTTTGCCCCCACAAATAGGGCTGCTATGAATATTTTTTTACAAGTGATATTTTTACCTTTTTCATAATCTCTTCAGGGCATAGACCCAGTAGTGGTATTGCTAGACAAAAGGGTATGCACATTTTTGTTGCCCTTTGGGCATATAGAACAGATTTAAAAAAGTGAAACTAGTATGTTTTCATCTGTATTCAGACTACATGGTTTTATTTTTAAGCACAAGTCTTTTAGAATTGTCCTTGATCACTAAACTTAGAGAAGCTAAGTCCTTCATAGTTGATCATTACACAAAGTTTCTGTTAATGTGCACAATATTCTCCTCCTTCTACTCCACTTAGCATCAGTTTATGCAAGTCTTTACAGATTTTTCTGAAGTCTTCCTGCTTATAGTTTTTTTATAGAATTGTAATACTTCATCATATTCATATACTACAATTTGTTCAGCCATTACTCAATTGATGGTCATCCCCTCAATTTTCAATTTTTTTTTACCACTAAAAGGAGATGCTATAAGTATCTTTGTACATGTGGGTTTTTTCCTCTTTTTTATGATCTCTATGGAATACAGATCTAATAGTGGTATTGCTAGATCAAATGTTTTATTGCAAAGTTCCTAATTGTTCTCCTGAATAGTTGAATTAGTTCACAACTCCATCAATGGGGCATTACTTTTCCAGTTTTCCCATATCCCCTCCAATATTGATCAATTTTCTTTTTTGTCATTTTAGTCAATCTTATCAATATCAGGCAGTACTCAGACTTATTTTAAGTTGCATTTCTCCATTCAAATTGGAGCGTTTTCCCATATTACTATAAAAAGTTTTAATTTCTTCATCTGAAAACTGCCTTTTCATATCCTTTGATCATTTATCAATTGGGGAATGATTTACATTCCTAAAAATTTGATTCAGTTCTCTATATATTTTAGAAATGAGTCCTTTATTAGGAATACCAGCTGTGAAAATTGTTTCTCAGCTTTCTGTATTCCTTCTAATCTTGGTAACATTAGTTTTATTTGTGCAAAACTTTTTTAATTTCATGTAATCAAAGTAATCCATTATTCATTTTATGGTTTCTATTTCTTGTTTGATTGTTAACTCACACCCCTTCATATATCTGTTATATTAACAATTCCTTGTTCTCCTAATTGGCCTAATTGGCATCACCCTTTATTTCTAAATCCCGTACTCTTTCCAAACTTATTTTGGGATAGGGTATGAGAAGTGGATCTTTGCCTCATTTCTGCCATACTATTTTCTAGTTTTCCAAGCAGTTTTTGTCAGATAGTGAATTCTTATCCCAGAAGCTGGACTCTTTGAGTTTTTGAAATAGTACTATCATAATTTTCTGTTTCTTTTGTTCATAATCTCTTCCATTGATCCTCTAGTCTGTTTCTTAGCCAGTATCTGACTGTTTTGATGATTATTGCTTTAAATGTAGTATAACTAGACTATCTTTCTTTTAATTACCCTTCTCATTAATTCCCTTGATATTCTTGACCTTTTGATTCTCTCTATATCAATTTTGCTACTATTTTTTTCTATTTTCTATAAAATAATTTTTTGATAGTCTTCTAAGGCATTGAATAAGTAGTTTAAATATTTGGTAGGCTTATCTTGTGAGTTAATCTGGATTTGGAGATTTTTTTCTTAGGGAGTTCATTGATGGCTTGTTCAATTTCTTCTTCTGAAATGGGGCTATTCAAACCTTTAATTTTCTCTTCTTTTAACCTGTGTAATTTTTATTTTAGTAAATTTTCATCAGTTTCACAGATTTCAGGTTTACTGGCATGCAGTTGGGCAAAATAGCTCCAAATTAGTACTTCAGTTTTCTCTTCATTGATGGTGAATTCACCCTTTTCATTTTTAATACTGGTGATTTTGTTTTCTTCCTTCTTTCTGATTAAATACAACCAAAGACGCATCTATCTTATTTGTTTTTTGTTTCATAAAATCAATTCTTGGCTTTATTTAATAGTTCAATAGTTTTCTTGCTTTCAATTTTATTAATCCATCTTTGAATTTAAAAATTTCTAATTTGGTATTTAATTGGGACTTTTTAATTTGTTCTTTTTCTTGTTTTTTTTTTTTTTTAGTTGTATCCCAAGTTACTTATCTCCTCTTTCTCTACCTTATTCATGTAAGGGTTTAGATATATAAAATTTCCCCTAATGACTGCTATGGCCACAGCCCACAAGTTTTGGTCTGACATTGTCACTGTTTTGGATGAAAATGTGGATTATTTATCAGTCTTTAAAATTAAGTTATTTAGTTTTCAATTAATTTTAGTCTATCTTTACATGGTCCTTTATTAGATGTAATTTTGGTTTTTATGCCCTAATACATGATCTTTTTTTGGGAAGGTGCCAGCTACCACTCATAAAACTCATATTCCTTTCTATCCTCATTCAGTTTTTTCCAGAGGTCTATCATATCTAACTTTTCTATGCTTTCACCTCATTAACTTCTTTCTATTTTTTTCTGTGGATTGATTTATCTAATTCTTAGAGGAAGTTGAAGTCCCCTACTAGTATAGTTTTGCTATTTATGTCTTCCTGTAACTGATTTAACTTCTCCTCTAAGAATCTGTATGCTATACCACTTGATACATATATGTTTAGTACTGATATTAATTCACTCTCTGTGTAGTTTCCTTCTTTATACCATTTAATGAGTTCTATTTTTGCTTTTGCTTTCTCTGAGATCAGGATTGCTACTCCTGCTTTTTATTACTACAGTTGCAACATAATATATTCTGCTTCAGTCTTTTACTTTTACTCTGTGTATATCTCACTGCTTCAATCATTTTTCTTGTAAAAAACATATAGTAACATTCTGGTTTTCTCCCACTGTGCTATCAATGGTTCCATTTTATAAGCCAGTTCCTTCCATTCACAGTTATGATTAATAACTCTTCTTACTATCTTCCACCCATTTGTCCCATTTGTATTATTCTCTCTCCTTTCTCCCTATCTCTCCTCTACCACTTCCCTCAATGTGTCTTCCCTTCTAACAACCTCCCTTCTCTTTTCCCTCCCTTTTCCCCTCCTATTTTTACCCTCCTTTCTGCAAGCCCCTCCTTCCCCCTTTTCTCCCTTTTCACTCCTAATTCCCTTTAGGTTAAGATAAATTTCTAAATCCAATTGAGTGTATACTTTATTCCTTCTTTGAATCATATCTCAAATAAGTAAGATTAAAACAACTCTTCCCCCCCATTCTTTTTCTCTTCTCTAATATGTCCATTGCACCTCTTCATGTGATGTAATTTACCCGATTCTGTTTCCTTCTCTTCTTTATTCCCAGTATAATTCTTTTTTAAAAATTTCTTTTTTATATCATCCCATCAAAATTAACTTATGTTCTACAACCTCTAAGTATATTCTTTTAAATATAGATACAGTTCTCAATAGTTACAAGTATCATTTTCCCATATAAGGATGTAATCATTTTAATTTTATTAAATATTCTTTTTCTTTTCTCCTGTTTATCTTTTCATGTATCTTTTGAGTCTCTTATTTGAAAATCAATTTTTTCTTTAGGTTTGGTCTTTTCTTCAGGAAAATTTGAAAGTTTCCTGTTTTGTTGAATGTCTATCTTTTTCCTTGAAACAGTATGCTGAATTTTGCAGGGTAGTTGATTCTTGGTTGTAACCAAGCTCCTTTGCCTCTGGAATATCATATTTCAGACCCTTCAAATCTTTAATGTTGTTGCTGCAAGTCCTGTGTAATCCTGACTGTTATAAATGGCTTGTGAATACTTAGTCCAGAGTGATTAAATTGTTTTCATGAAGATATTTTAACAAAAAGGCACATCACTATCAAGGTGGGAGAAAGGTGAGGAATTCCAGAAATGTTAGGTCATTTATGCAGTTTGAAAGACTTTATTCGGGCCCTTTCAGGCCAATCATTGACTGGGGTCCCATCTAATTGGTCTCCATACATTTTCCCTACCCTGATCATTATACTAATGAGCAAGAACAGCTACTTCCTTGAGCATGCACTTTCAGACCATGTGATCAGAGCAGAGTCATTAAACATGATTTTCTTTCAACAAAGGTGTCTCCAATCCATGATTTTATATTTTCTTCCTTTCCCAATCATATATCACACCTGTGATGGAATCTTTCCCTTTAAGGCTTAAACACTTCAAGTCTCCTGCCTCCCCCACCTCCCCACCCCCTTCCCTGAGTGGGGCTCTCAGCTGACCTTGGTTTAGAGTTCAAGTCTTAACAAGATGGGGGATGGGATCAAGACCATCATGTGTCCAATCCACCCCCCTTCCCCCAACCCACAGAGAAAACATGGGATCTTTCCCAGACAGTCATAAGAATAAGAACTCTTTCCTCCTATAAAGCCTAAATCTGTCCTTTAAAAGTTCTTTCTCTCTTAAACTCCCCAATCACAGCTTTTTTCTCTTTAAGAATTTCCCCTCCTTTTTCTTTCCACACAGCAGCACAGCTATGGTGGGCACAGTGAGGGAGGGGCTGAGCTCCAAGGGGGGGGCACTGCAGACTTACTTCTTCCTCCCCACCTTCTGAAACTCCTTGGCCCAACTCTCGGCTCCTCCCATTTAAAACTTAAACTGAGTCCCCAGACACAAAAAATAACTAAAACAGACCACTTCCTCAAGACAGGACATAAATGAAACACATACATTACATTGAGAACATTCAAATTCACTCATACATCAGACTGGATCCAATTGACTTCCTTCCTTCTGCCTTACTTGGAATCTGGCTACCAACCTTGAGGCTCCCTAGCCCTCAAGTCCACTGGCAACCTTCACCTTAGTGGACTTTAAGATGGGGAAATTACTGAGAGGGTCCCCAAATCCCCTCCCTACCTTTGGGGTACCCTATTATCCTTTGGCCTCTTCTTTGGGATAGAACTTCCACCTGGAGGACTTCTCAGCCAGTTAGGGTGGTTCTAGTCACCACCTCACCACCCTGTAGACCACCCCTTATGCCATTCTTACCCCAGACATTTTAATCACTCTTGGCTCCAAACCTGGGCCAGTCTTCTCAGGAATCTCTGAGATATTTCCTCCACAGAGAACACCAAGAAAGTAGGCTTGAAATCAAGTTGTTTTCCCACATTATTTTCTTGTGTTCTTTTGAAAAAGAAATTTATAGTATACATTCCCATGGAAGACCCTAGGTAAATTTAGAACTAGGTGGGGCAGATTTGGCATAATCTGTTTTTTTTCAATGAGATTGAGGCTAAATCTCTTGTCTTAACTCAGAAACTGCCCATAGGCAACAATATGGGCAGACCCCAGTCTTTGAAATGAAAATTAACAAATCTCCCTTCACATTCTTGTGGAACTTGGGTTCTACACCCCAGTATGCCTCACATTGACTATGCCTCCTTTCTAGTTTCCTACAGTATTTTCTCCTTGACCTGATAGTTCTGGAATTTGGCTACAATATTCCTTTAGTGTTCTCATTTTAGTGTCTCTTTCAGGAGGTGATTGGTGGTTTCTTTCATTTTACCTTGTTGTTCTAGGCTATCAGAGCGGTTTTCTTTGATAATTTCTTGGAAGATGCTGTCCAGGCCCTTTTATGATCCTAGCTTTCAGGTAGTCCAGTAAAAATTTTCTCTCCTGGATCTATTTCTCAATTCAATTGTTTTTAAATGAGGTATTTTTACATTTTCTTCTATTTATTCATTTTCTTGAATTTGCTTGACTGATTCTTGATGTCTTCTAAAGGTATTAATATCCACTTGCCCATTTTTAGGTTTTAAGGAATTATTTTCTTTAGTTAGCTTTCTTATCTCCTTTTTCATTTGACTAATTGTATTTTTAAAGATTCAATGAATTTTTCCCCATTTCGTCAATTCTATTTTTTAAAAAAGTTATTTTCTTTTTGCATTTGCTCCATTGCATTTTTAAAGGAATTATTTTCTTCAGGCAATTTGTGTTTCCTTTTTCAAGCTGTTACATTTCTTTTACATTTATTTTCTCAATTCATTTTTTCCCCTGAATTATAATAACCAAACCTGCACCAATGTTTCTAGGGTTTGAACTTTATCTTCTGAGCTGGGATTGGGTTCCTCACTGCTGTTGTGCTGCACTGCTAGCTTGTTGCGTCTGTACCTGTACCTAAGAAAGTCTCCTGCTGGCTTTCCAGTTCTCCCACCTATACTGGGAGAACTCCCCCTTTTATTCATGTAAGACAGTGATTTATTGAAGTTCTTCCTTGATATCTGGAGTTGAGAACATGTTTCATACTGGTTTTTTTGTGGTTTCTGTTTAAGGTCTGTTTAGAGGCTTTATTCAAAGTTCTTTTGGGAAAAGCTTTGGAAAGTTCCCAACTTTGCACCACCATCTTGGCTCTGTCCCCAGAAGTTTCTGCTCATTTTCCAATCTAGATAAGTTTGACCCTCTTTATGTAACTGCTGTTCAGAAGGTTCACTATATGAATACTAAATTTAGTGAAGACACCTGTTCACCATAGTCCATTGTAGCACAGAATTCCTAAGCTCAAGATATTTTCTAGTCTCAACCCCAACTCCACCTTCCCTTTCCCCACTCTCCAGTAACTTTTATCCTAAGTATAAACTATTCTAGTGGATGATTAAAGAAGCTTGAAACTGTGTTGCCTTCTTAGATCACTGGATGAAACAATACTGTTATGGGAAATGCTTCCAGATATAAGAAGAATGAATTTAGGGGACTTCCAAATCTTACCTTTAGGTACTAATTGTTGAGGTGATATAGAGCAGAAGATAAAGAAACTAAACACAATTGTATAGTAATGAGGCTTCCAAATTCTGTCCTTCAGAGAATCTGGAATTATTGAAACTCTCAGTACCTATTAGAATTATTTTCCTTATTAAAGCTGAAAATATTTATTTTGTAATTTTTATGGACATTGTACCCATTTACTACTTTGGAATATGACTTGGTGCAATTATAATGAGGGATGTTTCTAATTCCTTGGAACAGCGGCTATCAGAGGCCATGGGGACAGTAAAGGTAGCAAGAAGGAGTGAGAGCTGCTCTTGCTTCCCACTGACTGTTCCCCTTTGTATTTCCCTCTCCCCACCTTCCTTTTGGGTGCTCCCAGAGTCACCAACCTGCAGTAAAATCTGGACAATGGCCCTGTACTCATCTCTGAAGAAGAACATTGATTTGTTTGAATCTGGTCCTCCCTCTTCTCTTTGGTACCTTCTTCTGAGTCTGTTTGAGATTCAGGAGATGAACTAGGGTTCAGATAATTGAAGAATTTCATAAGGACTCATAACTCAGGATGTTAAGAAACAGTTAAGTTTTATTTTGTAGGTGCAAGGTTATTGCATTTAGGCACTGTCCCTAGCTGATAGAGCCCCTAGCAGGGGAGAAATCTAGGCTTATAAAACCTAGAGTTCAGGGTATGGTCTATGTGTTGGGAAATGTGTAAAGGATGGTGCTATCATAGTGCAAAGGATTTAGTCAGGGTATTCAGGGGTAACAAAGCCTCATTTGGGGAAAGGAAGAACTAATAGTTTGTTATGATCTTGGGTTTCTGCCTCTGTTTTCCTATCCTTGTAGAATCTTCCCAGTGGCAGGTCCATATATAATTGGCAGAAAGAGGGTATACAGGTGACTGCTATCAATTCAATGGCTGGGAAAGGGGAAGACTGTTCTAAGACATGGTAGCAAGAAATATTATAGGAACATATTTTCTCAGAATACACAGTCAGTACAGAAAAGCAGAGTTTTGCCTAGCATTTCCATGGCAACACTTTGTCTGCTCCTGTACTCCTGTCCCCAAGAAAAACTTTGTGATCTGCTCCAGTCCTCTGCCTAGCTTTGCCTCACTCTTCTATAATCTGCCCTCCTTTGCAGATGTCCCTATTCCTCAGTCCTGAGAAGTTTACCCACTATATTGCAAACTTCTAGCACTCCCTTTTAATGTTGAGGTCTCCTGAAACTATAAATTCTCACTCCATCCAGTGGTTTAGGCCTCTGGGAGAAGGAGAATGATAAATGGGGTGGAACTTTTCCAATTTCTTTCAACTTGCCTCTTCAGAGAATACCTTGGCCCTACCATTCTGCCTTAGAGATCATGAAAATTAATTCCCCTACAATACAGATTTCTTTTTTTTTTTTTTTGCAAGGCAATGGGGTTAAGTGGCTTGCCCAAGTCTGAGGCTGGATTTGAACTCAGGTACTACTGATGCCAGGGTGGGCGCTCTATCTACTGTGCTACCTAGCTACCCTCAGATTGCTTTTTTTCTTTTAGGTTTCTTGCCAGGCAAATGGGGTTAAGTGGCTTGCCCAAGGTCATACAGCTAGGTAATTATCAAGTGTCTGAGACCGGATTTGAACCCAGGTACTCCTGACTCCAAGGCCAGTGCTTTATCCACTATGCCACCTAGCCGCCCCAGATTGCTTTTTTAAATGAATTTTTAACCTTTATTCCCTAGACACTCTTAAACCTGCTAAGCAACTTGATAGATTACAGTTTTATCTTAAATTATACTATTCAGCACATTTGAATTTCCAGACCTTGATACCATTCCTCTAATAATCTGGCAAGCTAAGAAATGTATGTCTGTATGAAAACAACTATATAGTTCAGAGTATTTGACACATTATGAAAAGTGTCTCTTTTTTTTGCAATACAATTTCAATCATTTCTAATTGATTAATGAATATCTATTGTGGAACCAAATAGAAACAATTTGGAATAAAATGGTTTTTCATTCAACAAGTAGGATCAACTCACCAGTGAAGTGAAAGTAACCATGTCTAAGGTTTGACTGGTAGAAAATAAAGAGAAATTCAGACAAATGAGCTTCATCCAGCTGATTCAGTTTGGAATAGCTCCAGTTGGTTGTCCTTTAAATTTTAGCTATATAAATCTCTTTTTGTTAATCATTGACTGATTTCCAAGTGTCTCATACTGAATGAACCTGAATATTTTGTGCCAATATTGAATATGATGCTGGTTTAAGGGAGGTCAGGTCAGGACATCCGATGCTTAGCATAGTGCCTGACACTTTAGACATTACTTTTACAACATAGATTTTATTCCAGTTTCTGACCTTATCAGTCTGACAAAACTGGTTTTTTCCAAAGTCACTAATGTTTCCCTAGTTGCTAAATTCAATGTTTTTTCCTCAATCTTCATTTTTGACTTCCATGAGTCTTTGACATTGTTGATCACCTACTCCTGTATAATACTCTCTTTTTCAGGTTTACTCTTCTTCTGCCTTAGTTTCCTTTGCTAGATCCTCTTTGAAATCATAACTACTAAAAAAAGTGTCACTCAGGATTTGGATCTGGCCCTCTTTTCTTCTACCACTAAACTGACTTGATGATATTACCAGTTCTCATGAATTTAATTATGATCTCTATTTTGCCAATTCTCCATTCTACCTATTTTGCCGAAACTCTCTGCTGATCTCCAGTCTACTCCAACAACCTTTCAGATATCTTGAACTGGATGCTCAGCAGATGTCTTAAATTCAATATGTTCAAAATGGAAGTCATTATCTTTTCTCTTAATTTCTTTTCCCTCCTTCTTTGTCTATAATTGTGAATGGCAACACAATCTTCCCAGGCCTTTAGATTCACAGCTTAGGTGTTATTCTCAACTCATCACTATCAATCACCATTGTTAACCATTTTCTCCCCTTTTCTAAATTAAAACAACAAAGTTAGCTTTATAAATGAAGTTTAATTCTTGAGGACCTTACCAGAAGCCCTGGGTAGAAGGCATCCTTACAAATACCAACTTTGACCCAATATTTTGGGGAATTTTTATAAAACTTAGATAAAGAACAGTAAAACTTTAGGTGGCCACCAATAAGATTTCACATAGATGACATGGTTTTGCAAATACAATTCTCTTAAATTTTATAGTATTTACTGAATTCTGAAGTCAATTCAAATTGACAAGAATTCCACTTATGCTGAAGAGTAAAAGTTTACAAACAATAGGATTTTCTCTCTGCTCATCCAGGATGTCCCTTATCTTAAAGTTTGTTGATCTAGGTACTAACATTGTGATAACCAGATAGTATTGACACAGGTATAGTCAGGCTCTTTGGAGATAGGTCTTACATAGCAGACTGTATTTTATAATCTTTATAGGTAAAGGTTAAGAGACACAATTCTGATCAGAAATATATTGTTCAAGAAATATTAATTCCATCTTAAAGAATATCATGTTGTTACACAGTCCCCTAGTTTGAACTTTTTGATGTTGTCATTCATAGATCAATCATATAGAAGCTTAGAAAGAAAATGAGTATGGGGGGGGCTAGGTGGCGCAGTGGATAAAGCACTGGCCCTGGAGTCAGGAGTACCTGGGTTCAAATCCAGTCTCAGACACTTAATAATTACCTAGCTGTGTGGCCTTGGGCAAGCCACTTAACCCCATTTGCCTTGCAAAAAAAACCCTAAAAAAAAAGATAATGAGTATATTGGTAAATCATGTATCAGAAGAATTTTAAATTTTCTGAGAACTATGGGCAATAATGAATAATATAATCACAAATAATAAAAAATTACAGAGTTTCAAAAAAGGAACAATCCCTTCCCATATATATATATTTATCATGTAGATAAAAATGCACAACAGTAAGGAAAGATTTCAAGTTCATTACTTGATGCAGTTCTGTGGCTTCAGATATTTCTTCAATACAGGTTACTTGTACAAGTTTTCCCCGTTTCCTGTTGAAACTTCTTACTAGAAAATGAAGTCCTGTAATCCCTTAGTTCTTTATGATTTACAATTTGAACTGGTATTCACAGAAAATTCAGTTACATACAGTTACATACATACGGTTTCATATCATTATTTTTGTTAGTCCTCCATTTGGAGAATACCTTTTCACTTAACAAATAGACTTTCATAACAGTTATGCCAAACCATGCATTAATTGAGCTGAATATTTCAAATTTGGATAAATGTAAGGCAAAGTTACCTAAAAATGTCTATACCTGGTTTTAATATTGTCTGACTTGCTTATAACAATTTACCATAAAAGTCAGAGACAGAAAGAAAAGAAAATGGTTCCTTATGCATTTTGGATGTCTGTTCCAGTTGGAGGTCATATATGGAAACCAAGTCTCAAGTCAAAATTCTCATTCTTTCAGGTGAGAAACATTTTTCTGAAAATGCTACATTTGTGGGAACTGAGTCAGGAAAAGTTCAGTCTCAGATCAGCCTGAAAAACTGCTTTTTTCACTTTCTTACTAGGAAAAGAACTTTTTCACTTGTAAAATTTCAACAAAACCCCTCTTGGGTTTCTTTTCTTTTGCTGGCTTCGTAATCAGTCTTTTCCTTTGATACCTGGATTTCAGACTTAAAATAGGAAACCAACTTCAGTTCCATGAAATTTTTTATAGCAATTTTCTATAATCAGACAGAGATTCATCTTTAAACTTCATAAATTAAATGATTGGAAATAATGTCATATTTTGATTATGATTGTATAATGGTAGCAATCACAAAATGTTAATCATGTTGCACATATATATGTTATATATAACATATAGAAACAAAAAATTTTCTTTAAAAATTCCCATTAAGTGGAAGAGCCAAGACAATGGTGTCAAGGCAGCATTTCCTGGGAACTCTGACTCCCCAAACCTCCCCAAATCAAAGAATGGGCTCTAGCCAAAACTTAGAGGGGCAGAACCCACAGAAAGAATGAGTGATAAATTTTCCCAGTCCAAGACAACTTAGAAGTTCTGTGGGAAAGGTGTGTTTCACCAGGTCTGGGGGTTGGAAAAAAAAGCCAAGGCACAGCCCAGCTTAGCCCAGCTCAGCCCAGTTCAGCCCAGTGCAACCCAGATATCACCAGCAGCAGTTTGAAGGGGGCAGTGAGAACTTTGCTGCACCTGGGTGAGTGTGGAGTGACGAACACAGGCTCAGAACCTTCAGCGAGAATCAGAAGAAAGCAGCTTGCACCCCCAGAGATGGTAAAGAAGTCTGCAGAGATTTCTCTGCTGTTTGCCTACACTCAGATATTGTAGTTTGGGCTTCCGTATTAAATAACCAATCTGGATCTTTCCTTATAGTGCCAGGGCAGAGGGTAGTGCTGTGGTCATCTACATATCAAAGCACAGGCTAAAGAGCATAAGACCTTGGAGGAATAAAGGTCCCAGTGGGGTGTCCCCCCAAAAAAATCCCCAAAGCCTTGGAAGTGCTGTAAATTAATCTTGGGCTGAGGAAATTAGTAAACAACAGAAAAAGAAGAATCTGACCATAGAGAATTACTTTAGTCCCATGGAAGATCAAAACACATACTCAGATGACAACAAAATTGAAGCTTCTGTATCTAAAACCTCCAAGAGAAATAGAAAATGGACTCAGACTATGGATTAATTCAAAAAAGACCTTGAAAAGCAATTAAGGGAGGTGGAGGAAAAATTGGGAGGAGAAATGAGAGCAATGCAGAAAAATCATGAAAACCAAATCAAAAACTTGGTGAAAGATATACAGAAAAATACTGAAGAAAATAGTATGTTAAAAACCAGTTTAGGCCTAATGGAAAAAGCAAAACAAAAGGCAAATGAGGAGAAGAATGCCTTAGAAAGCAGAATTGACCAGCTGCAAAGGAGATAAAAAAGGTCTCTGATGAAAATAACTCCTTCAAATACAAAATTGAACTAAAGGAAGCTGATGACTTTGCAAGAAAGCGGGAAGAAATAAAATTCTGCCAAAAAAAAGCCAAAAATTAGAAGAAAGTGTGAAATATCTCATTGGAAAAATAACCGACCTTGAAAACAGATCCAGAAGAAATAATTTAAAAATTATTGGGCTATCTGAAAGTCATGACCAGGAGAAGAGCCTAGACTTCATTTTTCAAGAAATAATACATCAAAATTGCCCTGAGATCCTAAAAGCTGATGGTAAAATAGAAATCTAGAGAATTCACCAGTCACCCCCTGAAAGAGATCCCAAAAGAAAAACTTCCAGGAATATTACAGCCAAATTTTAAAACTCCCAAATCAAAGAGAAAATTCTAAAAGCTTCCAGAAACAAACAATTCAACTACTGAGGCTCCAAAATCAGGATTACACAGGATCTAGCAGCATCTACATTAAGGGCTCATAGGGATTGGAATATGATATTCTAGAAGGGAAAAGATCTTGGTTTACAACCAAGAATCAACTACCCAGAAAAACTGTACATCCTCTTTCAGGGGAAAAGATGGATTTTCAATGAAACAGGGGACTTTCAAACTTCCCTATTGAAAAAACCAGAGCTGAACAGAAAGTTTGCTCTCCAAGTACAGGACTTTGGTGAACCATAGAGGGAGTGGAAGAGAGGGACTAACTATGAGGAACTTGATGATGTTGAACTATTTGTATTCCTGCACAGGAAGAAGATATTGATAACTCATATGAACCTTCTCATTTATAAGAGCTGTTAGAAGGAGTATATATATATATATATATATATATATATATATATAGACAGGACATAGGAAGGAGCAGAATATAATGGTATGATGTGATAAAGGGAAAAGTCAATGGGTGATGGGGGAAAGTACTTGGAGGAAGGAAAAGGAGATGAAGAAGAAGCTGAGATATTTCACATAAGAGTCAAGAAAAAGCTTTTTCAATGGAGTGGAGGGGGAGAAGGCAAGGGGGAATGAGTGAGCCTTCATTCTCATCGGAAATGACTCAGGGAGGAAATGACATACACACTTAATAGGGTGAGGAAATCTATCCTGGAGAAGAATGAGAGGAAAGGGACTGGATGAGGGGGAAATGGAAAAGCAACTCACCCCAGAGACAGAGTCATTGAAATCTGAACACAGACTGAAGTACAATTTTTTTTCTCTCTCTATTCTTGAGGTTTTCCATCTTTTTGGGTGGGAGGAGGTTTATGCTTATTCTTCTGTTTACTCTTATAACATTCAATTTACATCAATGTATGTCATGGAAACAATGTAGAGACTGTCAGATAGCCTTCTGTGGGGGGGAGGGAAGGGAGGAGGGGGGGAAATTGTAAAATTCAAAAAATGCAAAAAATGATGGGTACATATTACTATTGTATATAATTGGAAAACAAAATGTTAAAAAGTTAAATAAAAAAATTCCCCATTAATATGCTTCAATACGTGCATATATAAAAGAATACATGTTCTGAATTAACAATGTAATAATCAATATTGCATGAAAATTGAGAAAGAAATAAAAATGAGAAAAAGTTTTTTTCTTTTTTAAAAGTATAATAACCTCAACTGATAGCTATATATATAGTTAAGAACATTATTCATAATATGTTTGATTATTACAGAATATCTTCTACTATATTTTATTGAGTCTTATATTGCTATCACTTCATCACTCACCCCATTATGGTCAAAGGGGCACATAATGTCTCTTGCAGACCAAAAGAGAGAGAAAAGGATCTTTTCACCTTTACATTTCCTCAGAGGATATAAGGGGAATTTCTTTTAAACATTCCTCATGTAACCCTGGGCTATTTATCCTTCCATCTCATGCAATATGAGTACAGATGTCATAACTTTATTCACCAAAGTAGTCTCAGAAACTTAATCTCATACATGCTAATTTCAAAACATAGCAAGAACTCATCAACTTGCAAACTTTAAATGCTCTTAATAGTAACTCAACAGCTAATGGTTTCCCAAATAGTAAACATGTGTATGTATGTATATACACACACATATGTGGAAATATTTCTATGACAGCTATAAACAAATGTATCACATCATTTGTAGTAAATTAGGTCACAGATTTGAAAATTTAAAACTTATACAAAATTCATAAAAAAATTTTACAAAAGTCTTTTTATGAGTTTTTTAAAAAACAGCAATAAACATTCCTGATGTTAAAAGGACAATATATCAATTATGAAAGTGTAAAATGATGGAAATTTCTCTCTCATTCAATCTTAAAACAACAACAAAATTTTAAATTGGAATTTATCAAAGCTAAGCTAGAAATTTATTTTTAGGTATTATTAATTAATCCCACAAATTCTCCACAGGCAAGAAATTCCAATTACCACAGAACTTCTGAGTTCCACCTTCCTTGAACTCAAGGGAGTATACAAAAAGGAAGGATCTGTTGGTTTAAGATATAAAGAAACATACCTAATTAAATTACCTTACAAAGAACCTTAAGTCAAATTCCTTCCAAACATTGACTTTAAAAAGTGACATCACATAATTAACCCATTCATTGGTGATTAAGGTAATTAAAATTACTAAAATCAGGTGGCTTAAACTTTTAAATGTCCATCATACTTCTTTTTTTTTTTTTTTTTTTTTTAGGTTTTTGCAAGACAAATGGGGTTAAGTGGCTTGCCCAAGGCCACACACACAGCTAGGTAATTATTAAGTGTCTGAGACTGGATTTGAATCCAAATACTCCTGACTCCAGGGCTGGTGCTTTATCCACTGCACCACCTAGCTGCCTCCATCAGTCTTCTTTACAGAAAAATTCTTGGTAAAAGTTTATGACTTGATGGTTCTAAAAATCCTTTTTCTTTATAATTACAAGATTTTCTTTGTATTTGACAATCTTATGAAATTCATCAGTCAAATGTCAAAAACTATGGTTACAATAAGGAACAATAATACATAAGAAATTTAGTTTTCCTTCATTGTTTGTTAATAGCACAATTCTAAACTCCCATTATTGAGCAATATTTCTTAATATTAGAACATTTATGAATATCACAATATCATGATTCAAATTATGTATTTTCCAACTAAAAAAGAAAAAACTTCTCAAGTTAACCTTCTTAACTTCTCAATTTAAAGAATACATAAACCTAATGTACAGAAAATCAATCCATTTATGATTATCTCATTAAAAAGGTGATCATATAGCTTTAATACATTTCTTAATTTATGTAATCCTGTTACCTTTTCCTTCAGAACTAAATTTTGGATTAAATCAACCCAAAATCTGGACTTCTAGGTCCTTAACATATACATATATAAATTTACAGATATTCCTCTCTTCTATTATAAACATTTTTTAAAATAAAACCCAAACTTTTCTTTCTGCAGTTTCTAAGAAACAGTATTAGAATAAGATTTCAGCTTCCATTCTATTCTGAAATCAACACTTAATTATTTTATGAGAATTAACTAAACCATCACTGTTTAGCGATTAAAGACTGAGAGCTTCCCTCTGCTTGTAATTTAACATAAACATATATAAAAACACATAAAGAGCACTTTGAACCAGAGAGGCCTCTGAACTCCTGGGAAAACCGCACCTTTCTCTTACACTAGAGGGTTCCCCTAAACACTACACAAAGACAAGGGGTTACCAGACAACTCCTTTATGCTTATCTAAGAATAAGTCTTGAACACCCTCCCCAGCAAACAAAAAAACAAACACCCCCATAAATGACAAATTTCCAAAAAAAAAAGAGGTTAAAATGTGGAGAACATTCCATTTCCAAACAATTGAGTTGAATCCTATTACACTCCAAAGCATATACATATATTTTTAAAAATAAGTCTATCCACACAGATCGCTCACCTTTCCATTTGAAAGCAAAATTGTATTTACTGCTGCAAGAAACAGATATGGAAAGATAGTCATTGTATAGGTCAGCCATGGTGAATATTGCAGCAGAGGGAGGACTGGGCACCACAAGAGACAGAGAGGCAGGTCAGTAGCTGAAACTGGGACTGTCCAAAAGGAACAGAAAGAGAAATTTTAAAAACTTGGATGGACTGTGGGGAAGGACTTCTTAATTTCTAGTTTTAACTATTTTTCTAAATCTCTCAGAAGGGACTTAAACTGTTTTTTTCTGATGTCCAGGCTTTTTGAAATTATGATTGATTGGCTACCTGATCCTCAGACTGCCTTCTAGCTACAGGCAGTTCTTGATGGGAGGGGTGTCAGCTGATTGAGCTGCAGAGTTAATCTTACTTTGCTTTGCCCTTAATTCTCTCTTTTCTTGGAGATCTTTTTCTTTTTGGTCTATTAAATTTTGAGTCAATTTATGGGCCAATTCAACAATGTATTGAGGATGTTTATCTTGCCAATTCACCTCACTTATCTTAATATTCCCGGACAGAATAAGATACAGATTGTTAACATAATATGTCATCACTGGAAAGGTAATTTTTAGTCAAATAAAAAGCAGGAGCTCTCTCTACTGCACCTATGATCTTAGATTTAGTTTGTCTCATATTATTAAAAAGGAGGAATGTACCATTTTATGTAAATGGAAAACAAATCAAAGAATTATATAATTAGAAAAAAGACATGAGATACTGGTTCCCTAATTGATAAATGATCAAAGATATGAATAGGTAGCTTTCACATGAAGAAATCAAAGCTATCTATAAGCATGTGAAGAAGTGTTCCAAATCAATTCTGATTAAGAAATTCAAATTAAAACAAGTCTGGGATATTGCATCACACCTATGAAATTGCTAATAAGACACAAAATGAAATGATGAATTCTGAAAAAGACATGGGAAAATTGGGACACTAATGCACTGTTGGTGGAGTTGTGAAATGATGCAACTATTCTGGAGAACATTTTGGAGCTATGCCCAAAGAACAATGAAACAATGAAACTATGCATATGTTTGGATCCTGCAGTACCATTACTAGTTCTATAAGAAAAAAGATATCATTAAAAAGGAAATATATATATTTATATATATATATACATATATATATGTATATATATATATATATATATATATATATAAAATCTAACATGAGAGGAAAAGGAAAATATTTTTAATCACTACAGTAATTAATATCCCAAATTGCTATCCAGAATGATTTGGGTAGTTCACTGTATATATATATATATATATATATATATATATATACATATATATATGTGTATATATATATACACATATATATACACACAAAAAGTATATATATATACACAAACAAAATACACACACACACACACACACACACACACACATATATATATACACAAAAAAAAGGAAAATGGTCAAAGGGATAAGGAGACTTCTCCTCTTTTTCCAAAAACAACTATTTCTTCACCTTCTCCTTCTCTCCTCTTCCTTCCCCTTTCTCCTTTCTACCTTCCTTTTCCCCTCTCCATCCATGCTCCCCCTTTTCCCCTCTACTTCTTCATTTTCCTTCCTCTTCATCTCTCATCATATTTAGTCCCCCTGCACACATGGGGAGTTACACCCTTTCATGTGGGTGCTCTGTTAAAAGGAAATTAAATTTTGGTCACACATATTTTGTAAAATATCTTAATTTTTGAAGGATAGATATTTTAAAAAATTCCTATTTGTTAATTTTATCATTTCCCCCCCAAGCCAGATCAATTAATTCTCTTTCTTGTGTATTTTATGATTTCTTGAAATCTAGTGTTTAAAGATTCTGAAAATCCCATTGTGACTCAAATGGAGCTACTTTACTATGACTTCATTTAAAATTTTTTTTGTAGAAGTCCTTTATTAGCAGAATTGCATCTTCAGAAAATTATGAAGCTATTCCATTCACCAGGACCACGTCTAGTTCCTAACAAAAAGGCTGGGCTTTCTTAAACACACAAATAATGGACAACTTTTAAGAAGAAGTTTGCCAACACTTAATTTTCCACCTCCCAACAAGGAACGAAAATTGCTTATTGTGTGAAATAAGCAGGGGGTCAAACAGGCTACTTCTCTGACTGAGTTAGAGAAATGAACACAACCAGTTACATATAATCTGGCTGAGACAGCTCTGGATTAGCAACACCGCAGGATTCCACTGAAGGCTTGCAAATCTTACATCCCCACAACAACCCTGTGAAGTAGGTGCTCTCTTCTAACTCCTTAGAACACAAAACTAAACATAGAGAGGTTATTGTGAAGGCTTGTTTGAGGCAGGGCTTGAGCTTGGTCCTTGACAGGAATAACTTGTTTCGGTATGATCTCTGCCTCTTAAGCATAACCTCGAACATACGAATGCCACACAGAGATGGAGAGAACAATAATTTAAACTATATTACAATACACATTTTACTGAACGAATGGATCCAAGACATGAAGACATTCAAGGGCGAGACAAATTGAATAGTTTTCTGTTTTTTTTTTTTTTGATGTCTGCACTTTAGTAGACAGGCTTCCAAAAATGGGAGGGGCAGCATTAGTAGTTACTTCTTATGAGGCTATTTAAGTGATAGATCAATGAATGAATGAATGGATGGATGGATGGATGCAATGGTAAGGAGGAGGAGGTGGTCTTGGTGTAGAATGTCTTTCATTTCACTGGCCATTCTTTATAACCTGATCTTAGTCCTTCTCCAGTGTCTCCTCTTTGAGTTGCACCTGATCCTATTGCCAGTTTTCATCCAAATCCACTGGGGAATGGGACGATTCTGCTTCTGTTTCTTGGCCAGGAACCTCTTGATTCTGAATGTTTTATGAGAGGACATGATGATGAGATGACAGCCGAGCTTCCACCACAATGGCTGGACAGGCAAAAAAGGGCTTAACTATGACTTTAAACCCAAATCACTCTGTTGTTCATTAAATGGCCATTGACAGATACCAGTCTAAGTCTTTATTGCTCATTGTTTGGGGTTTGATGCTTTGACTTTGTCCTTAATTTTTGAAGAAGATGAATTAAAACCATCAGGGAGGTAATGCCATGATATGCACAGGAATTGGAGTTGAGTGAGGGGTGGGGTGTTGCTAAATTTCTTCTCCAGAGTCATCTGGGTCCAGTGACCCAATATGAGTCAGGATGACTGGAGATAGTTAGCCCTGGATTCGAGGCAATTAGGGTTAAGTGATTTAACTAAGTGAACAACAGCTAGTAAGTGTTTAAGGCCAGATTTGAATTCAAGTATTCCTGACTTCACTATATTCACTACAGTCATCTGGTTGCCCTTTGATTAAGTGTAAATGATAGTTTTTTGTACTGATCACACACTCTTGTCTTCTCCTCTCTGATTGATTCTTTAATCATGTCAAATTAATCAGCTTCTTTGTCTCAGTTTTTTATCTAGCTCTTAACCACTGACAAACTGAGATCTTGGAAAGACCTTAGTTTACAAAGGCCAAGGCCATCTACTATATCCTGAACCATTGCCAGTTGACTTGCTTTTGTCTTGTTACAGGGCTTTGCTACTTTCCACCAATACTCTAAGATCTTCCAGAACCTTTCAATACTCACAATTTGAAGCCAAAAGAAGGCAACATAAGAGCAGGCAAAACTAGGCAGAGGGCCAAATACAATCATGACTAAATGTGTCCTTGCTTCACATATTAAACAATTACCTAAATCAACATTTTGCTGATGTAGCTGGGGGTGGGGCTCCTTTGACAAGTTAAAATTATACTTTATTACCTGGAGCTAATAAGCACATCAGCTGGAACCCACATCTACACAATGTTGCATCCTGCACTATCAGTTTTATAACTTAGCAATCATTCCTGAGCCAGAAGACTCAACTCATTCAAAAATCATATCTAACCAGAAGCAAAAAGAAGCAATTTACACATATTCAAGTTTTTTCAGGCTCTTAGGGACAAGAAGTGAATATTTATGTTCCAGAGTGATGGTGTTGGTGAAAAATCATTACTTTCATTTTATTAATGTAATATAATTGAAATCACATCATAGAGTTTTTTTAAAAATCAATTTATTTTATTTTCAGTTGCACATATTTTCTTTCCCATCTCCTTTTCCTCTGTTAAGAAATCCAGGGAAACAAAGCTCATTTCAAACATGTATAGTCAAGTGAAAAAAAATTCCCACATTTTCCACATTTAAAATTTTTAGTTTACTATATATTCAGTCCATTACCTCTTTATCAGTAATTGGGTAGCATTTGGCCCCATGAGTTTTCTAAGATTGTTGATTATGATGATTATCAGTTTATAAGAATTTCAAAGTTGTCTTTATATCACCATTATTATATAAATCAATCCTGTTCTTACTTCACTGTATCAGTTCACACAATATTTATTAACTTTTTTCTGAAACTATTACATTTATGAGTAAAATAATATTTTACCTTCATATGCCATATTTAGCTTGCCCATTCCCCAACTGATAGGTAGTCCTCTCAGATCATTTTCACAATTCAAATCTGCCATAAAATTTTTGATATACATAGGTCTTGTATTTGATCTTTTTTGGGTATAGGCTGAGTAAAAGTATCACTGGATCAAAAGTTAGGAACAGTTAGATAGATTTTTTGAGAATAGTCCCAAATTGCTATCCAGAATGATTTGGGTAGTTCACTGTTCTGCCAATAGTGCATTAATATTCCTATGTTTTTGCAGTCCTCCAGCATTTGCCATTTTCCTTTTTTTTTGTCATTTTTGCCAATCTGATGACTGTGAGGTCAGAGCTGCAAAGTATAAAGCAAGGATAAATGCTAGCTCTTATTATTACCATAACTGTTCTGTTTGATCTTATGTTTCTTCTAATATTTCTCTAATTAAGTAGTTCTCTATTTCTTAAAAAAATGTTTCAGTTATATAGACTCTGGATGGATAGATTGACTTTCAAATATTTTAAGACTTGTATAGTTATTTTGAATATAATTTCTCTCTCAAGATATGGATATATATGTGTTTATATATGTATATATATAAATACTGATAATTTATTTCTAGTAATCATGTATCCTGACACTTTACTATTCCTGTTTTTAAATAGTGTATTCAGACTTGCATTGTTATTTTCCTGAAGCAAATGATCAGTCATAACATTATCATAATAATATATCATGAGAGGAAGAGGAAAAAATTTTTTAATTACTACAGGATAATAAAAAAAGGTTGGGCAAAGATTGGGAAATGTGGTTTTTAGTATTGATTATTCCATTGACCTCATTTTCTATGTTATTAGGAGAGTTAGAATAAATGAATTCTTTGATTCTTTTCAATAACTAAGCCCATATTCATTTTATCTCTTTCTGTACTCTGAGAATAGTATGTTTGATTGACATTGAAAAGTTGACAGGTTGCATGAAAGAATTAACTTAAATTTCCTTTGAAGATGAGCAAAATTAAAACATATTTTTAAAAAAATAATTACATGGTTCAGTGGTATGGTGGCAACCACCATGTTTGCCCCTGAAAATAACTCCTGACAGATGCAGAATGCTAAAGGTTCCTTTTTTCTTTCTTCTTTCCAGCTCCTTTGTCTTTATTAAGTCATTGTTTTTCATTAACATTTTCTCCTTGTTTAATTACTAGTATCTGAATATCCAAATTCAATTTTTGTATTGTGCCTCTCAAACTTTTAGTTGGGAGCAAATTTGGGGAAATTGAGGGTCAGAAGAGTTATATGAGTAGTGACTGACCAATTAACCATATCATATTCAGAGAGATGGGATAAGAACAGGAAGAATAGGAGGAAAAGATAATGAAAGCAAGAAGTGAATAAAATAGTTAGAAAGAGGGGAAAAGTTAGCATTTTATTTCAATTTATTTTAAAATACTTTTGTATAAAAAATTGAACTCATGGACCACAAAATTTACTATTAAGCCTTATAGTGTCTACAAAGTTGCTTTAGCTAAAAGAAATGTTTGTTAGAAGGTACCTGTTTTCCATCTAGTCCTGTTATTCTCTATGATGTTCTTGTATAGACCCCTGGACATTTAAAAGCATACTTACCTAAAAATAGATAAGTGCTCTATCTGGAATTTCATTGATATAGGGAACTCTTCCACTAATTCAGGTTGACATCTTCTCTGTATTTTCTTGTTAGTCTTAGAAACTGAATAAAGAGTTATTATTTTCTTCTAAATCTGTGTATATCTCATCTTCTATGGGCCCAACTCTCTTATCTCCTATCCAGGAATATATTCTTATCTCACCTCTGTCTGCACCCATATCTGTGTCTATGTGTTTATGTTTATATCCATTTTCACATGTCACCTATCTATCTCAGTTCTGTTTTAGACAGAGAAGATTTAACAATCTCCCACAGAGAGAAGAGAAGGATTTATTCTTTGTCTTCATTTTGGAAGAGAATCAATTGTGATCCCATAACCACAATTCTTAATTCCTAATTCAAGTTTATGGCATGGTAGTTTGCTCCACGTGTTGTAAAGTCAAGAATTCCTTTGGATTTGTAAATGTATTTTGTACCCATTTTAATTAATTTAGCTCAATGAATGTGACTATCAAAACTATACTCAGACTGATCGCTCTTAAAGGTCATTATCAGTTTTATAATATTGAAAATTATGATAATTATTTAGCTTTATTATGTGACCTTGGAAGTTGAATTTGTTCTTACATAATTCTTTGTGGAGAATACCATTACAATTTCAGATTTTCCTTGAAACAATGATGAGAACACTCTATTGAAAATATATATGCCGGGGCAGCTAGGTGGCATAGTGGATAAAGCACCGGCCTTGGAGTCAGGAGTACCTGGGTTCAAATCTGGTCTCAGACACTTAATAATTACCTAGCTGTGTGGCCTTGGGAAAGCCACTTAACCCCATTTGCCTTGCAAAAACCTAAAAAAAAAAAGAAAATATATATGCAGTGAGATTTTTCTCTCTTGTATGCATCATGGATCTATCACTATATAAGGGAGGTGGGATATTGAACCTTTCTCCAAGGGACCCTTTAATTCCTGCCAAGAGGTAACGCATGACTTTGGGAACAGGAAGTTGACCACTCTGTTCTCCTCGGAGTGGACATTATTTCCATTGACTTTCTGAAAAATTATTTATCTAGAACATATAGTTTTCAGGTTTAAACTAAAGTTCTAGTTCCTTTTCTCTAATGGAGAAAGGAAGATCTCAAGCTTTAAGTCCAGGGTTTGATTAAATTCCATTTCTACAATGAAGATACACATAGCAGATAGTAAAGAATCCTCATCTATCCAAACTGATAGTGAAACAGAAATCAGGAAAGTACACAGAAGAAAAATTTATGAGACAATGCAAAATGAAGAAATTTTCTCTTTGGGAGTGAAGTAACTCACCTCAAGTAGGAGAGAAAGTACCATATCTCACCTAAGGGGAAATTTCCAAAAGTCTCTAGTATAGTTAACTAAGAATAATGACATGGTGGAGATTGCCTTCTTTCCATGATTTCCTGGAATATTTTCTTTCAGCAATCTGAAATAGGTTTGACTTCTCTCATTTTTTTCCCTCAAAATTGAAAGCCAGTAGGGCAGAGCCAAGATGGTAGATAAAAGGCACGAACTTGCCTGAGCCCTCCTCCAAATCCCCCCCCCCCAATACCTTTAAATTATGACCAAACAAATTGAAGAGTTGTAGAATCTACCACAGTGAAACAATTTTCCAACCCATTAGAACTTGGAAGGTCAGGAGGAAAGGTCTTTTGCACCTGGGTAAGAGAATAGCCCTCTCAGCCAGACCAGACCACAGCCAAAAAGGAGATAGCCTGGGGAGTATCAAATAGAGGCAGCAGTGGAGGTTTTCAGATATCTCAGGTCTCAGAAGTCAAAGATAACTTAGAAGCTGTTGCATCTGGGTAAGAGTGGAACACAGTCCAGTTCAGGGTGTGTCAGCATAGGTTAACTTTATCATCTACAATCTCATCACCATTCTCCTTACTCAAGCTTTAACTGACACCATCCCCCCTAGATTCCTCTCCACTTTCATTGGAAGGCTAAAAAGTAGGGTTCTATACTCCTCCCAATATTTTCCCTTATAAAGATCAGAAAATGCTTTTGGGTCTTCCTCTACTCTGCATCTGTTACTCTGTCTGACTTCAACTCCATGGAAAAAAATGGCCTTCCCAGGTTAACTTCATCCACCTCCTATCCTCTAGCTTCTTACCTAACTACCCATAACCCTTAGTAGAGTACTTGGCACTTTATAGGTACTTAATAAATATTTATTGGATTATATTTAAATGAAATAATGCATTTTGGAAAACCATTTATTAACCACTTCGCAAATTTTAGGTATTGTACTAAGTACTATGGAAAAATTAAAATGTGAGAAAGACTTTACCTTTTGGAACTTAATTTTAATGGAGGTAGATGGTATATATATATATATATATATATATATATATATATATATATATATATATGGTAGGCCATGTCATTTAGTCTAGGGAATTGCAGTGATGATGAGTTGATCCATGGGGTGGTCAATTAATATATCCTTTCTAGAAACAGTTTAAGTATTTATTTGATATTGTGTCTGAAGAAAGAAGAAGAAAGCAGAAGTTAGAGGAAGATTTGAGGAGAGGAGGATTTTGGTGGCACAGCAGATTACAACATGACCTGAGGAGGCCATTAGATGGGATACAAAACTTGCTTGGTCTAGGGCTGATTAAATGAAGTAGTCTAGGGAACCGTCAGTTATCAATCAAGAAACTTTAGATGCAGGATGAAACTTTTAAAACTGACTAAATCAACTCCCTGGGTGAATGAGAATGAAGTTTCTGGAGGTCCAGCCCAGAAGGTGTTATTCCACATAGGAATTGGATCAGGGAAGATGACAATATAGAATGAGTGAATGGTTACATGGGTTATAGTACCTAGGAGCTAGGGGGTCAGGAACCAGGTTTTCATTTAGTTTATGGTAATTTTATTATTATTAAAGCCCCTTAATGGGACAGCTAGGTGGTACAGTGGATGGAACACTGGCTCTGGAGTCAGGAGGACCTTAGTTCAAATTTGACCTCAAACACTTGAAAAATTGCCTAGCTGTGTGACCTTGAACAAGTCACTTAACCTCATTTGCCTTCAATAAATAAATGACTATTATTACATTTACAATTGGACCTCATCCCTGAGTACACAGAAATATTCATTGGAGGTCTTCAAATAGAAAAATTATCACTAGAATTATTGTATACTATGGAAAAGAAAGAAAAGGAAAAAGAAAGAAAAAATGAAAAGAAAAAACTATAACTCTTTGCAGATGATATGAATACTTAGGGAATCCTAGCAAATCAACTAAAAAAGCTATTTGAAACAATTACTAACTTTAGCAAAGTTACAGAATATAAAATAAATTCACATAAGTCATGAGCGTTTTTATATATTACTTATAATGCCTAAAGATAGAAAGAGAAATATCCATTTTAAATAATAGTAAACAATATAAAATACTTGAGAATCTACCTCTGAAGAAAACCTAAGAACTAAATGAACGTAATTAGAAAATGCTTTTCACACAAGTATAGTCAGATCTATATGACTGGAAAAATATCAGTTACTCATGGGTAGGCTAATATAATAAAAATGGCATTCAATCTAAATTATTCTATTTATAAAGTACCATATTAACGAAATTACCCAAAATTATTTGATATCACTGGAAATCAAAGCAAATTTCTTCTGGAAAAATTAAAGGCTAAGAATATCCAGGGAATTAATGAAAAATGAATTGCAAGGAATGTGATCTAGTCAATCACTTTATTTTAAAGTGACTAACATAAAAACTATTTCATACTGGCTAAAAAAAAGAGTGGTAGATCAGTGGAATAGGTTAGGTTTACAAGACATGGTAATAAATAATTATACTGATCTATAATTTGATAAACCCAAAAACTACAGCTACTGGAATAAGAACTCACTACTTAACAAAAAAAATCTGTTTCGAAACTCAAAAATAATAGGCAGAACCTAGGCTTAGACCAACATTTCACACCCTATACCAAGATCAAATAAAAATGGGTACATGGTTTCAACATACAGAGAGGAAATGAATTTATGACTGAACAAGATACAAGAGCATTAGAAAATACAAAAAGGTCAATTTTGATTATATTAAATTTAAAAGATTTTGCTCAATCAAAACCAATACAACCAAGATTAGAAGGAAAGCAGAAAGCTGGGAAACAATTTTTTTTAGCCAGTGTTTCTGATAAAGACTTCACTTCTAAAATATATAAAGAACCAAGTTAAATTTATAAGAATAAAACCTTTCCTCTTTGATAAATGATCAAAGGATATTAACAGACAATTTTCAGATGAAGAAATTAATATGATCTATTATCACATGAAAAAATGATCAAAATCATGTTGATTAGAGAAATATAAATAAATAATAAATGTAAATAAATTAAAACAACTCTGAGATACCACCTCACCCCTATCAGTTTGGCTAATTTGACAGAAAAGGGAAATAATTGATATTGGAGGGACACTGATGCAGAATTTTGAAGTGATCCAACCATTCTGGAGAGCAATTTAGAACTATGATCAAAGGCCTATATAGAAATGTGCATAACCTTTGATCCAACAATACCACTACAATGTCTTTGTTCTAAAAAGATTATAAAAATGGAGAAGGACCAAAATATTGTGGTAAAGAATTGGAAATTGAGGGTATTCCTATCAATTTGGAAATGGCTGAATAGGTTATGAGATATGAAAGTAATAAAATACTATTGTTCTTTAAGAAATCTTGAGCAGGTGCATAGTTTATAGAAAAATTGATACTGAGAGAAGTGACCTGAACCAGGAGAATATTGCCCACATTAACAACAACATTGTATGATGATCAACCAGGATAGACTAGGTTCTCCTCAGCAATAGAGTGATCAAAGTCAATTCTTAAAGGATAGTACATATCATCCATATTCAAAGAGAGAACCATGGAGTAAGAAAGCTGAAAAAAGAATACAATTTTTACTTTTCTAAATTTGTGTCTTTTTTGTGATCCTTCCCTTTCATTCTTATTCTTCTGCTCATTTTTTTGACTAATATGGAAATTTGTTTAGCATGATCATACAAGATTAATTAAATCAGATTATTTATTTTAGAGAAAGGAGAGGGAAGGGAGAAAGGGAGAAAAATTTGCAACTCTAGATTATTCAAAAAATGAATGTTGAAAACTATCTTTATATATAATTGGGAAAAAATACTATTTAAAAAATCCAAATAAATCTAGACACAATATTTCAAGAAATTACAAATGAGAACTGTCCAGGTCAAATAGAATTAGAAAAGATAGCTTAATACCTGGTGGTTTCTACTACAAATTAAATAAGATCTCGGAATACAATAATCCAAATTGTGAAAAATATTTGCATAACATCAAGAATAATTTACCCTACAAATGTGAATATAATCCAACAATGGAAAAGTATAGACCTTTAATGGGACCAAGACCTTTCTGTCATTTCAGATCAAAAGATTAATGGTGTAGGAGAATGCAAGTCAAGGACAACTTAGAAAGCTTCATCTGAGTGCTTAGAAAGAGCTATATGATGATATAGGGACTTGAGGAAATTAAGTGTTCCTTTCAGAATTTTATGGCCTTCAAAAAAAGGAGTAAAATTAGAAAACTGGAGGGGGCAGGATGAATGGGATTTATCTAGACTGAGGATTTTAAGAGAGGTAAGAGAATAGAATGTAAAAAGAGCCATCCACAAATGAGAGTATTTACCCTATTAAAGTGATAAGGATCAAAAGGACACAGCACAGGTACATGACAGTCTCATGGAACCACATAAGAAAGGTCCATGCAAGAGAACTGATGAATCACTTGGGTTTAATAGAAAAGGAAGGTCATGGTGATGGGTACTAGCATGAATCCTTCTAGTTGGACTCAAGTGCAGTCTTATTCCAAGCACTCAAGCAGTTTTTTTAAAATTCAATCTTTTTTCATAATAATAGCTTGAAATCTTTTTCAAATGCTATACCAATATCTTGGGAAACTAGTAACTCTCCATTTTCATATTATATCATCTGAATAATGCCATACAGATTGGAAATTAGGTGAATAGTGTAAAAACAATTTTGATAAATCCACAAATCTCATTCAGTTTTTAATTATCTTTTTTGATTCCTTTATACAATATTGGACAAAGAGGCTAACCAGATCTCAAATACCATCAGTTTTGGATAGAGAATCCAAATCCTAATATTCTTACTTAATTAATAATTTTTATTTTTATATTAAACTAGGAAAATATCAACCCAAAAGATCTCACAAAATCTCAAGGAGAGGAATTTAATTTGGAAGGCCAGGGGAGGGAAGGTAACACTCATTTACCACAGGGCAACATGAATAAAATGAACCAAAAGCATTTGGGTTTCTTTTAAAATTATTTGGAGACCATATTTGACTTCTGAAAATTAGCTAAAACCAGATCTGACCATAGAACTTTCTTCAAAGCTGCTGTGACATCTTTATTCCTGAGACTGTAGATAAGAGGATTCAGTACAGGTGTGAGGATAGTATAGAAGACAGATACTATCATGTCATTTTCAGCAGTATGATAAGAAGGAGGAAGCATGTAGGTATAGACAGCTGCTCCATAGAAGAGAATAACAACAGTTAGGTGGGAGGAACATGTGACAAATGCTTTCCTGCAACCAGTAGCTGAATTCATCCTATAGACTGTGAGGAGAATAAGGGAATAAGAGCTTGAAATGACTATTACAGGAATAAGGAGCATAAGGACACAACATAGGTACATAACAGTTTCATAGAGGGAGGTATTTGAGCAAGAAAGTTTCAACAAGGCGGGGACCTCACAGAAGAAGTGTTGAATCTCTCGAGATTTACAAAATGGGAAGTTCATGGTGATAGGAGTGAGCATGAAACCATCAATAGAACCAAAGAGCCAACAGACACTTGCAAGAAGAATGCAAATTTTATGGTTCATGAGGATGGGGTAGCGGAGGGGGTGACAAATGGCTACATACCTGTCATAGGACATGGCTGCCAAAAGAAAGACCTCTGTTCCCGCAAGTGTTAAATAGAGGAACATCTGAATCCCACAGCTTGGAACTGAGATATTATGATTCCCAACCACATGATCCAATAACATCTTGGGCACCGTGACAGAAATATACATCATATCCATAAGGGAAAGTTGACTGATGAAGAAATACATGGGAGTGTGGAGGTGGGAATCACTCAGAATCAACAGGATCAAAGTGGCATTCCCAGTAAGAGCTGCTATGAAGATAATGAATATCAGTGAGTAAAAGAGAGTACTGTATTTGCTTTGACTAAAGAGCCCCAACAGGATGAAATCAGTCATCAAAGTTTGATTGTCCAACCACATTGCCTGCTTCATGTCATCTCACCTTGGAAATATAAAAAAAAAACAATAAAAAGGATTTCTGTATTGTGTTCATTACATATACAAGAACTTATGATTATCTACTAGTGAAGGAAAGAGATATATTATTAATTTTTCTATCAGAGATAGATGTTTACAGAGAGGGATTTTTGCTAAAAGGAGAGATTCTCATCATTCTAAGATGAAAAATGATCAAACTTGAACCTAAATGTAGATCTATTTTGATAGAAAATTTATCGTTTGGATCTTTTCCAAATGTTGGGATTCTGCTAGAATATTCATATATAAAAGAGTGTTCCAGATGAACTCTATAACCCTGAGATAAATATCCAGGAAACATTATTGAAACACCTAATTTTCTTTTATTTTACTCATCTCAAATTCAGTGTGTCCAAAAAGCAGTTCACTCTGCTTCCCTTTTCAAAACTTCCCTATTAGTAAAAGACATTACCATATTCTCAGGCACTCAGTTTCACAAGTTCAGTGAATTCTTCACTCTTACTAACCCCACATCTATAGTACAATGTCAGATCTTGTAGTCTCTACTTTCATATCATCTCTTATACAGGTCCCATTCTCTCCACATGTTCTCCATCCTAGTAGAAGTCAGTATTATTTCCTTTTCTTGATGTTTACCAGAAATACTGCAAAATTGCATTTGGTCCTCCTGCCATAAATTTCTCCCCCTTCTCCATCCCACTGTATTATATTTTTTGCCTATGAAAATCATTCGGTTTCCTTGAAATATAAATATATTTTATATATAAATTATAATTATAACTATAGTTTAAAACACTATCTTGATCCTTGATTTCCTTGATCCCATTAGTTGAAAAGGATCTTTTTCTTTCCAATGTTGTTACTTCTTTGCATCTTATATGTTTATAACATTTTGCTTTGTATCATACTTATTTCTTTCTTATCTTCTTTATGTGAATTTAATATTCTTGGACCTTTGTGAGCATCATTATTTAGGGATGTACTTGGTATAGCAGATATGTTTAATTAAAGAACTGAATTTGATTAAATTAAATTATAATAATTTTTGCTTTATACTGAATTTCTTTAAGTTGATTGACATTGTAATTTTAAGGGTTTTCACTGGAAAAGGTGAACTTTCTGTTTCTTCTGACTAACCCTCTGAGAATTATGAATTATAATAAATACTACAGAATAAATGGATGTGTCTGGTTTAAGATGGTCTTTAGGAGCAATTAGGTGTTGGACAGAGAACTGTACCTGGAATCTGGAAAATTTGAATTCAAATCTAGTTTCATTTACTAGCTGGGTGAACCTGAGCAAGTTACCTAATCCTGATGGTCTTATCACCCCAGTAAATAAATAACAAAATAATCTTTAAATTCCTTTAATTTCAATAGGATGTAGTTATTATGTTGAAATTATTTATTTCACAGAAATTTCTAGTTTGCTACTTCAGTATATATACTTTACAGATATTAAAAAGCATACCTTAATTCTGACTGATGCATATTGAAATTATTGGATACCTTCAAGGTAGTAGAAGGACTTGTATCCACAACAACATTCAGATAATCCTAGAAATTCACATATCTTTTAATGAATTTTAAAAAGAAATTGTCATTGAATTTTTCTACTTTTGAGCCTGTTTATTTCTCATCTGCTCTTTACTTCACCTCTGAATTTCTTCATCTGAAAAAAATGAAAATTGACAACTTTCAGAACACTTTCTATATTATCATTCTATAATTTTATGCCTCTAATCCTAAATATGTTCAGAAACAGAAAAAGCACTGCCAATGAGTGATTTCTTCATATCATTTCCTTCACCTAGAATCAACATCTAGCTTCCCCTTTGCTTCCTTAAATCTGAGCTTATACATTTATACTCAAACTAGTTCTTGGGATTTGACCATTTTATGTTCAGATGCCTAAGACAATTAAATTTCTTGCTACTTACCTCAGATTCCTTCAATGGAAAAAAAAATAGCCCGTGGCTGATTTTATGTAATGAAATTTGGAGATGTTCACAGCTAATTTCCAGAGTCCAAACCAGTGATGCTCTTCTACACTTCAAATGCCGAGGAAACTTATAACAAAGTCTCAGGAAAATGACCAAAATTTTCAATGAAAACTAAGAATATATTTGAAAAGTATGCTGTGTTCCTTATTAATGTGAAAACTGAGATTCCACAAAAAGTAATTATTAAAAGAAAAAAACTGAACATAGAGGACTCAATAAGATAATACCTAGACTTATCTGTTTCCTGACTAGTTAGAGAAAGATGTGAGAGGGTAGTTTAAAAATCAAGTGCCAGGTCTGCTATTGAGAAGTCATTAGATGTACCTATCTTGTCATCCCAGATCCATTTAACTGTCTGAATGAATGTTATAGTCAGGGTGATGTATCAAGAAGCTGACCTTGAGTGAAAGGGAGGGAAGAAGAGATGAATTTAAATCCAAAGAATGAGGTCAGAATGTTGCATCATCCACTTTTTTTTAAAGATTCCTTCCTTGGTAAATTAGACATTTGTTTTATGTGCATAAACTGTTACTATTTCTGGTTGCATGTGGAAATCACCACTTTCTTTGTTCATTAATATTTATTCTTAACTAATCATTTGTAGTCTTTGTTTATTAAATGTTCATTTTTTCCTTGCTTTGAATTTTTTTAAATTTTAAATCCAAATCCTTTACTATATAGACTTTGTGACCTCCTTCAACCTAAGCAATAGTAACTCATTTCATAATCATTCTCAAGAGAAGACTAACATTTGAAATGGGTAGTTTATATAAGCTGAGATACAATAATAATTTGAAGCATCCAAGTAAAGTTTTCCTATTGATATAGCAGTCACTCTTAGGCACTGTTGAATATATGTCAAGGCTGAACTTCTCAAAAGACGAGTTTTGAATTTGTCCATGAGTCAAAGTGTGTCCAAAATTTTCTTGCCTTGAATGAATGAAGGCTATTTACTGATAAGTAACATCAGAAGAATGACCTTTCCTAAATAAGAGCAATTTCCTCATTAAGGCACTATACTGATGATATACTCCTATAAAGATATACTCCTTTAAAAGAACAAAGGACTGCTGATTGTCTTAAATCTAATTGAGAAAAATTCTATGTTAGATATTTGCAGGCACTCTTGGTGCTCAGATTAGCTTACTTTAGGGTCCTGGGGAAAAAAGAGAATTTTGAGGACAGCCCCACATGGATACTCTGAATGACTAGGTTGTATGCTTCCATCTCTTGGAAGAAAGCAATCCAAAATTTACTTAAACAGAATAACTCTGAAGACAAATAGCAATGATAGGTAACAATTGCTCAGTATTAGAAAAGAAAACTGTTTATCCCTCATTTTTTTAGGTTTTTACAAGGCAATGGGGTTAAGTGGCTTGCCCAAGACCACACAACTAGGTAATTATTACGTGTCTGAGGCCAGATTTGAACTCAGGTACTCCTGACTCCAGGGCTGGTGCTCTATTCACTGTGCCACGTAGCTGCCCCCTATCCTTCATTTTCAAAGAAGGCCATAACATAACAATAGGGAATTGTTGCTATGATTTGGATTTAAGTAAGGGGTGCTGTGCTAGGTCACCAACCTCACTTTCTCCTCCAGAGCGAACTGGATCCAGTGGCCAGATATGAATCAGGATGACTGGAGATGGTCCTGGATGAGAAGCCATTAGGGCTTGCCCTAATGCGACTTGCCCATGGTCACACAGCTAGTAAGAGTCAAGTATCTGAGGCTGGATTTTGGGGAAGTAAAAAGTAAATTATATCTGACAGTGCTGTGATTATAATTATGTTTGTCATTGTAAGGGGAGTTTTGTGCAAAGATCTCCTCACTTGCCTTTTCCTTTTAGTTAAAATTAATCTTATTTTCTTTTTTACTGAGCTAGATTTTAAGTGTTAGGTAAGTGAAAAGGTTGTCTTTGCACAACACTCCCTTCACTCTAAATACCCTCTGGCCTGATTGATAGGAAAAAAGAACTATTGATAATGGTCTGGGATGCTGTAGGAGTCTCTTAGCCTTTGAATTGGTTTCCCTTCCTTCAGTATCAGTGAGGCAGTTTGGTAGACCATGTCGATAACAGTTGAACATGGGTCAGTCAGTCCAGAGAGATGGGCAAGTGCAATTCTGAAGGGATTGGTGATGACCTCTGCTCTCAACTAATTAAAAGAGTTGGATTCAGATCCCTGAATATGGAGAGTTGGAGATGGGTGCTGTGAGGCAGCTAGTGTCAGGTTTGTAGTTCCAGTGTTGTTCAGTGAGCTTGAGCTCTGGAAAGTATAATTATAGAGCTGAGCAGCATAGTTCTATGAATGACATTATCACATTATCCTGCTATTTCAGGGTCTATGAGGAAAGGCCATACTGATGATTAGTCTATTGAGAGTCTGAAATGGATATCCTGGGTTGTCATATTCTATCACCAGAAACTATGTGCTGGTGCTTGCCCAGTGTTGATGGTGTGCTGAGTTGACTTGCTGATACTGAAGGTAGAGAAATGAATTAAAAGGCCAAGAGACTCCTTCAGCATCCAGATCATCACCAATAGTCCTGTTTCTTACCAATCAGTCATGGGGTATAATGGTTTTGAAAAAGGCAAGTGAGAAGGATGTCCTTGCACAACACTCCCCTCACTACATGTTACATCAACATGTAAATGACAACATAGTCTTTGATTACAAAGGTCAAACATCATTATCATCAATTTAAAAAATCAAGCTGCTGATTTTGGGGTTGTGAGAAGAGGAAGGAAATAAACGGGGTAAGAGATGAAGGGCATACTTGTTAAAGAAACAACAAACTAACACAATAACCCATCTTCCCATATACTGACTTTTGGAGAAAAATAAATGTAACATTTGTCATGGATCCAAAATGGTTAGCTAACTATTTATAGGACAGCTTTGCTATGTGTTCCTAAATCCCCTCATCTGCAAAATGATCTCCAATATCTTTGTCAAGAAAATTCCAAATTGTTTCACAAAGGGTTGGTCATGACCGAAATGCTTGAACAATAAGAAAAACTATTATAATTGTTTCAATTTGTGTGTGTTTGAATGAATTTTAACAAGAATTTTTATTTTGTTGCTTATTCACAAATGTGACTTTCTCTTTAGTGAGAATGGAAAATGGCACCTTAAAAATAGAGTTATAGAAAAGGGGAGCATTTTGGTAATACATTCAATAAAATAATCTGTTTAGGATTGTAATGAGAAAAATTAGTATTGTAATAGGAAAATAATGCACATGGTCCTGATATTTCATGCATTAAAAAAGACTCATATTTATAAAATAGATTGAGAAGGGGTTTCAAGGATTCAGGCATTTCTTTTCTTTCTTTCAAGGATTCAGGCATTTCTTTTCTTTCTTTCTTTCTTTCTTTCTTTCTTTCTTTCTTTTTTTTGTGTTTATTTCTTTCTCTATTTCTCTTTGTTTCTTTCTCTATTTCAGTTTATCTGTTTCTATTTCTTTGTTTTTTGTTTTCTAACAATATGCACAAGTCATTTTTTTGGGCAAGGTTTTCAGTTTTACATTTTTCTCCTTCCCTCCCCCCCTCTCCCTAAGCAATCTAATATAGGCATATCTAATAAGGCATGACCTTTTGAATATGAATTTGTAGAAATTTTTAAAAATTATGATTGCAATAGATTTTGATGTCTACACTGTGTTTTCCTCCATGTAAGATTTTCTGAATGTACTCATCCTGGATTGATAAGTTAGAATTGAATAATTTCTAATGTTTGCATCTGGACTCATCCAAGCACTACAAAAGGAGACTTTTTCTTGGGCACCACAGCTTCTGGTGTTCATTCCTTTCTAAGATTACCTCATATAAAATTAAATAGATGAGACTGACTTGAATGGATTCCTGTGAGATAATATTCAAAGGGGAAATAATCATCTTTTTTCCATCAGGAAAGAGATTCTAAGCTTTCCCCCCCAGCCAATAGAAAGAGGGTAAAAACAAGAGATTGTGCCTTGGTCTATCAGGACAGACAGATGGAGAGCTATTCTTGATCAGAACATATTCACCAATATTTGGTGAATTATCTTCCTAATAGAGAATCCAGATAATCAATATAACCACTTTCTTTCTCCTCCCTTTTTGACTGAAATGACAGTTTTTTAAAATTTAAATTAAAATTTTTTCATTTTCTATGTTAAGTAACACTTTTAAAATATAGCTACCTATAGAAAAGATATGACCAATTTTAATTTATATGTTTAATTAGGACCTATGGCAGCAAGAATAAGAAATTATGTTTAGTACACAGAGATTTAGAAAGGATCAGACATCAAGTTGAGGTCAAACTGGCCAGGCTTTCTATTGACTTGAGGTAGTAGCAAAATGAGAGAAAATTTTAGGATTTCAATTCATTCATTTTAACTAAATTTTATGAAGGGAGGATCAGTCAGTGTGGGTCCAGTATTTCAATCTTGCACAATATCTTCTTTCTGATGATAGTCATTGCAGAGACAGGGGGGAGTCTGTTTCCAAAACTGTTTGCTGGAGGGGCCCTTAGCCTCTCTTATTTAGAGCAGTTGCAGGTCTATTATCACTGTTTACTGTTGACTTATTGTGAGGAGACAAAAATGTCTTTTAATTGGCTGCTGAATTGGAACTGAGTGTGAATACAAGAGGTTTGAAGAGATTAATTCCATGTCTTTTCCTAGGAAAGTCATCAAAGGTTCTGTCAGCACAAGGAATTAGTAGTAGGAGAAGCCATGTCCAAGAGAGGAATTATCTTTGAGAAGTAAATTGCTTGACCATGACTAGCAGTAAGTCTTCTTTACTGTGATACATCATATCCACTCAGCTGTGATATGTTAAGCTACATTAGTTCTGATATGCCAAGAAGTGAACTTTGTAGGAACTCACCATAATAAGAAATGGACCTACTGGGCCAGGAAGTATTTCCCCTGACTTGAGTTGGAGGGGAGGGCATAGGAACTTATAGCAGCCAGTTTAAGTTGGAGTTCGTTCTCTTCTGTGACTAAGCAGGTTTGGAAAGGGGAAAATACAGTCCAGGGTGAATATTGTATATCAGGTCTTGCTACAAATATTTTTGGAAGTATTTTTTTGGTAAAAGCAAATGTATGTTAATCAATTTATATTGGGAGGATATTGACTTTAATTGATATTGAGGGAATACACTAAATAAATGAGGGTTCATTATTGATAGTAATAGAAAATCTCAGCATCCTGAGAGAAAAAAGTAGTTGCAGCACTTTCCTGAAGCAGCCTGCTCATTCAAGTGATGGAAGAGTGAGTCTAGAGACTGACCTATACTTTCTAAAGGAAGACAAACTGGATTCAGGATTTTCTTTGTGACTCTCAGAAACCAATCAGATAATATAATGTTTAGAGTGCTGGAGATCTGAATTTAAATCTAGCTTCAGACATTTACTCCCAATGTTACCCTGGACAATCATTTAACCTCTGATGCCTGAGTTTCCTCAACAGTAAAAAGGAGATAATAACTTTTGTTCTGAGGATCAAATGAGTCAATATTTGTCAATCCCTACTTTTACAAAAAGTCTGTCCCACAGTAGGCATTTAATAAATACTTCTTTTCTTTCTTTGTTTCCTTTCTCCTTAGACTAAAGTGAATCAGAGTACAATAGATAAGAGTTAGATAAGACTGGGTTGTTAAGTCACTTGACTTAAGTTTTCCCCTACTCTTCCCAGATATGCACAGCAAGATCAGTTTATTAAAGAAACAGTGTGGTATGTTCAGAATCATAGTCAGAATTTTTATGGTTGCAAGATGCTTCAGAGATCCTCTTTATGTATATGCCTCTAAAGAATCCAGAACAAACAGTAAGGCTAAGAAGACATCATCCAGTTTCTTCTTCAATGAATTGTTCTGTTTATTGAGGGATGAGACCCAATTCTAAATGCTGTTATGATCATTTGGTGATTAACCATTCATTCTTTAAAAATTTTTTTTTTATTTATTTAAGGCAAAGGGGTTAAGGTCACACAGCTAGGCAATTATTAAATGTCTGAGGCAATATTTGAACGCAGGTCCTCCTGCCCCTCGGGCTGATGCTCTATCCATTCTGCCACCTAGCTGCCCCAGTTATGTATTCTTAAGGCTCAAAAATCCCTTTCAGTCAACAAAATTAGGAGACAGAGGAGCCATCTAAAGACTCTCTCCTGCTTCCCCAATGCAATAGGCAATCAAGATTTTCTCCTAAAACAGTCCTAGCAGAGGATATAATCATCATCATCATCATAACAATAATATTAAAATTACCATCAAGCAAATAAAAGACTGATTCCTGGTCCTAGCTCCTGGGTACTATAACCCAATGAGGATTCACTCATTGCTATATTGCGGTTTGCCCACACTCAGATCCAGGTTGCAGTTTGGGCTTCCATACTAAGATAGCCGAGCAGGGCACCTCCTTACAGCTCCAGGGCAGAGGGGAGTGCTGTAGTCATCTGCATATCAAAGCACAGGCAAGAGAGCATAAGACCTTTGAGGAATAAAGGTTCCAGTTGGGTGTCCCCCAAAAAAGCCCTCAAAGCCTTGGAAGTGCTGTCAGTTAGTCTTGGGCTGACAAAATGAGTAAACAACAGAAAAAGAAGAACCTGACCATGGAAACTTAATTTAGTCCCATGCAAAACACATACCCAGATGATGACAAAAATTGAAGCTTCCATATCCAAAACCTCCAAGAGAAATAGAAAATGGGCTCAGACTATGGATGAGCTCAAAAAAGACTTTGAAAAGCAATTAAGGGAGGTGGAGGGAAAATTGGGAGGAGAAATGAGAGCAATGCAGAAAAAATCATGAAAACCAAATCAGCATCTTGGTGAATGAAATAAAAAAATACTGAAGAAAATAATATGTTAAAAACTAGTTGGGGGCGGCTAGGTGGCATAGTGGACAAAATATCGGTCTTGGAGTCAGGAGTACCTGGGTTCAAATCCGGTCTTAGACACTTAATAATTACCTAGCTATGTGGCCTTGGGCAAGCCACTTAACCCCGTTTGCCTTGCAAAAACCTAAAAAAAAACTAGTTTAGGCCTAATGGAAAAAGCAAAAACAAAAGGCAAATGAGAAGAATGCCTTAAAAAGCAGGATGGCCAGCTGGAAAAGGAGATTAAAAAAAAGCTGAAGAAAATAACTCCTTCAAATGCAGAATGGAACTAAAGGAAGCACTTTGCAAGGACTTTTCAAGAAATCAGGATAAATAAAACTCTTCCAAAAAGTCAAAAATTAGAAGAAAATGTGAAATATTTCATTGGAAAAGCAACTGACCTCGAAAGCAGATCCAGAAATAATTTAATAATAATTTAAATTTAAATAATAATAATTTAAAAATTACTGGGTTACCTGAAAGTTATGACCAGGAAAAGAGCCTAGACTTCATTTTTCAAGAAATAATACTGCAAAATTGCCCTGAGATCCTAGAAGCAGAGGATAAAAATAGAAATTAAGGGAATTCACTGGTCACCTCCTGAAAGAGATCCCAAAAGTAAAATTTCCAATATTATAGCCAAATTCCAAATCTCCCAAATCAAATAGAAAATTCTAATAGCTGCCAGAAACAAACAATTCAACTACTGAGGCTCCATAATCAGGATTACACAGGATCTGGCAGCACCTACATTAAGGGTTCATATCTTTCTATCTATCCATCATCTATTCATCCATCCATCTATCCATCTGGAGAGAGAGCAAGAGAGCACAAGTGTTAACTTATTATGAAGGGATGATTTCTAAAAATCTAAAATTAAACCATGAGAAAAAATGTATTGGGAAAGACAAGGCAAAACTTCTAGAGCAGAGGATAAGAAGGGGAATGTGAGAGAGTTTAGGTTAATTAAACTGTTATCAGCATTGACTCAATGAAGGAATATCATACACACTCAATTGGGTATAGAAATCGAACTCAGGGGGCAGCTAGATGGCCCAGTGGATAGAACACCATCCCTGGAGTCAAGAAGACCTGAATTCAAATCTGACCTCAGGCATGCCTTGCAAAAAAAAAAAGAAGAAAGAGAGAAATCTATCTTATCTAACATCAAAGTAGGAAGGAAAGAGGATAAGGGTTGGGTGGTAAAGGGAATGTATATTGGGAGAGGGGATAATCAGATGTAAAATGCTTTTGAGAAGGTACAGGGTAAAAGGAGAGAGAGAATAGAATAAATAGGGGATTAGGATGGAGGGAAATACAGTTAGTAATAATAAATGTAGAAAAAAATCATGAAGCAAGTTTCTCTGCTAAAGACTTCATTTCTCAAATATATAGAGACCCAAGTCAAATTTTCAAAAGTAAGAGATATTTCCCAATTGATGAATGATCAAAGAATGTGAGTAGTTTTCAGGTGAGGTTATTAATATAAACTATAGTCTTAATAAAAAGTTCAAACTCACTGTTTCAAGTAAAAACAATTGTGAGATATTAGATTGACTAATAGTCTAATTGACTAATAGTCAATATTAGATTGACTAATAGAATAGTAAAGGAAAATGACAAAAGTTGGAGGGGATGTAGAGAAAATGAGCTATTAATGCATTGTTGGTGGATTTGTGAACTGATCAACCAATCTATAGAACAATTTGGAACTATACCCAAGGGCTATAAAATTATGCATGTTCTTTTATGTACCAGATCCTCTGACAATATCCCAAAAGAGATGAAAAATAAAAAGGAAAGGACCTATATATACAAGGATTATTTATGGCTACTCTTCTCTGGTGGCAAGGAATTGGAAATTGAGAGGATAGCCATTAGTAGGGGAATGTTTAAACAAATTGTGGTGTGTGATTATGATGGAATACTATTATGACTATAAAAATGATGAGTAGAATGATGCTTTCAGAAAAACTTGGCAAAGACTTACATGAGCTGATACAAAGTGAATTGAACTGTCTTCAAAATAATTACAGCCTTGTAGGATGTTCAACAGTGAATGACTTCGCTTTTCTCAACAATACAAAGACCCAAGAAAAGTCTGAAGGACTTATGATAAAAAATGTTTTCCATTGCTAGAGAAAGAGCTCATTGTTTTCAGAATACAAATTGAAACAAACATTTTTTAACTATATTTTTCTTGAAGTTTCTTTTTTTTTCAGGGAGTGTCTATGTTTTCTTTTGCAACATGGAAATGTTTTGCATGACTACACATTTATAACCTTTATCAAATTGCTTACCTTTGCAATGAGAGGTTTAGGGAGTGAGGAAGGGAGAGAATTTGGAACTCAGCATTTAAAAATGAGCATTAAAATTGTTTTACATGTAACTGGAGAAAAATAAATTACTAAATGACTTAAAAAATAAATTCTAGTTCATATTACTATTACGATTCTGTTTAACTATGTGTTTCTTCTAAAGTGTTTCTACTATATTGGTCTATTTCTTCAGAGTGTGTAAAAGGTATCTGTCCCCGGATGAATATAGCTAAAGTTTCAAATACTTTATATTTTATATAGTTATTTTGAATAGAATTTCTCTCTCAAATTCTTCCTGCTGGATTTTGTTGGTTATTTCTAGGAATGCTTTTAATTTACTTAGATTTATCTTATATCTTGAAGTTCAGTTGTCCTTGCTTTCTAAATAGTAATTTTCCTGAAACAATTAATCAATAATTACTTGATTATGATCATATATCATGAGAGGGATAGGAAAATACTTTTTAATTCCTAAAGAATAATAAAAAAATTGGTAAGGATTGGGTCCTATGGTTATTAGTACTGATTATTCTTTTAATCTTTTTTATTAGAAGGGTTAAAATCAATTATTTCTTTTCCCCTTTCCAATAGCCCAGCCCTCTTATCCATTCTTTCTCTGTCTCTGTCTCTTTTTTCATATTCTGAGGATGGCATGGCTAGTTGGCTTTGGAAAGTCAACAGGTTGAGTGAAAGAACTGATTTGAATTCCTGGTGAAGGGGAAAAGCATTAAAACAACTTTTAAAAATTTTTTCTTGGGGTGCTGGTATAATGGCAACTACTATGTCACTGAAAATCATTCCAGACATATACAAAAGGTGAAGTGTTCCTTCTTTTTTCTTTTTTCTTTTTTTTAGTATTTTCTGCTCATTTGTTCTCATCAATTCATTACTGATTTCTAATATTTTCTTTTTTTTGATGCCTAGTATCTGAATTTCCAAATTCAATTTTTATATTGTGCCTCTCAAACTTCCAGTTCTCAGCAAAATTGAGAAAATTGAGGGTCAGAAGCATTATACAACTAGTGACTGGTCAAATCACATCAAGGTCAGAGGGATGAGATAGGGAATGAAAAATGAAAATGAAAACAAAGAAAATGAAAGCAAGAAGTGAATAGAAGAGTTAGGAAGAAGAAAGAAGCATTTTAATTCAATTTATTTTAGCTTATTTTTGTTAATTAATTCAATTGTTACTTGTTCAATTAGAAACTGAACTCATGGATTGCAAAATTTTCTATTATATCATATGGTCTCCAGTAGATACTTTATTTGTTTAAATAATAGGATAATCTAGTGTTATTGGGAGCTACATGTTTTCCATCTAGCCATGTTATTTCTCTTCAGTGTGCTTGAATAGATAGCTGGACAATTGAAAACTTATATCAATACCTACCTTAACAATAGAGGTTAGATGTTCAACCTAGGATTTCATTAATATAGGGAACTCTTCACCTAATTTAGGTTGGAATCTTCTCTGCAACTTTTAATCTTAGAAGAGCTATATCTATCCCATATCCTAAGGGACTGGCTTTCCTGCCTCTTGCCCTGGAATGCATTCTTATCTCATCTTTTTCTGAATTATAACTATGTCTGTGTGTCTATATTTGAGTCATATCTATTTCATATGCCATATATTTAGTTCAGTTATTGCATTCTAATCATAGAGGTTATAATAATCTTTCTCAAGGGAGATAAAGATATTTTTTTCTTTGTCTTAATTTTGGGGGGAGAATCAATTTTCTTGAAAACATAATTCCTTGAGGAACTTCCAATTTGAGTTCATGGCATGCTAGTCTGCACCATTTTTAAATTTAATTTTTTATTTATTTACACATCACTAAGAAAAAACCTAATCCCCTCTCCCCCCACAAAAATATAAAGCCTCATGAGAAATCAAGTGAAAGAAAGAGGGAAAAAATGTGCTTCAGTCTGTATTTTGATACCATCAGCTCTGTCTCTGGGGTGGATTTTATTCTTTATCATAAATCCATTAGAGAAGTTACTTCCATATTTTTCCTCAGTTGCTGTTGCTGATTGTAATTCCCTCCATCCATTCTTCCCTACTACCATTTATTATATTTTCTCTCTCCTTTCACTTTGTCCCTCTTCAGAAATGCACTGTGGGGACAGCTAGGTGGTGCAGTGGACAGAACACCAGCCCTGGAGTCAGGAGTACTTGAATTAAAATCTGGTCTCAGACACTTAATAATTACCTAGCTGTGTGTCCTTGGGCAAGCCACTTAACCACATTTGCCTTGCAAAAACCTAAAAAAATGCACTGTGGGGCAGCCAAGTGGTGCAGTGGATAGAGCACTGGCTCTGGGTCCAAGAAGCCCCAAGCCTACATCCTACCTCAGAAACATAGCAACCACCTGGCCCCTTAGTCCTGGACAGGCCACTCAATCCCTCCACCTTACAAAAAGTAAAAAAGAAAATGTTTTATATCTGACTACCCTTTCCCATGATCTACCCTCTCTTCCATCACCTTTATCCACCCTCCCCTCCCCCATCCCTTCTCTCCTTTTTCTTCTAGATTTCTATACCCTATTGAGTATGTATGCTGTTTCCTCTCTGAGCCATTTTAAATGAAAATGAAATCTCCCTCAATCAATCCCCCTCACCTTCCCACTTGCATACCATTACAAAAGCTATTTTTAACTCTTTTACATAAAATAACTTTGCCTATCCTACCTCTCCTTTCTCTTTCTCCCAGTACATTTCCCTTTCACCCATTGACTCCATTTTTTATAATATTATTATACGTTCAAATTCAGTTATCTCCTTTGCCTTGTCTACATATGCTTCTTCTAACTACTCTAATAAATGAGAAGGTTCATACGAGTATTATCAGTATCATCTTCCTATGCACAAATACACACCATTCATCAACATTAAGTCTGTCAGAATTTACCCTTCTCATTCACCCTCTCTATGCTGAGTCCTGTCCTTGAAGATCAAATTTTCTTTTTGGCTCTGGCAATTTCAACAGGAACATTTGAAATCCCCTGTTTCACTGAAAGTTCATCTTTTCCCCCTGGAAGAGGATGTTGAATTTTGCTGGATAGTTGATTCTTGATTGCATTCTAAGCTCTTTTGCCTTCTAGAATATTATATTCCAGGCCCTACGAGCCCTTAATGTGGATGCTGCTAAGTCCTGTGTGATCCTGACCATGTTTCCAAGATATTTGAATTTCTTCCTTCTGGTTGTTTGTAATAGTTTCTCTTTGACTTGGGAGTTCAGGAATTTTGCTACAATATTCTTAGGGGTTATTTTTATTTAATTTGGATCTCTTTCAGGAGGATATCAGTGGATTCTCTCAATTTCTATTTTGCCCTGTGCTTCTAGGCTATCAGGGCAATTTTCCTGTAGATATTCTTTAACAATGAAATCAAGGCATTTTTCCTGATCATGACGTTCAGGTAGCCCAGTAAAATTTCAGTTGTTTCTCCTGTATCTGTTTTCCAGATCAGTTATTTTTTATTTTATTTTATTTTTTATTTATTTTTATTTTTTTAGGTTTTTGCAGGGCAAATGGGGTTAAGTGGCTTGCCCAAGGCCACACAGCTAGGTAATTATTAAGTGTCTGAGACCGGATTTGAACCCAGGTACTCCTGACTCCAGGGCCAGTGCTTTATCCATTGCACCACCTAGCTGCCCCAAGATCAGTTATTTTTAAAATGAGATATTTCACATTTTCTTCCAGTTTTTCATTCTTTTGGTGTTGAATTATTGTGTCTTGATTTCTTGCAAAGCCATCAGCTTCCTTTAGCTCCATTCTTTATTTGAAGGATTTGGTTTCATCAGAGAGCTTTCTTATCTCCTTTTTCATCTTTCGAATTCTGCTTTTTAAGGCATTCTTCTCCTCATTAACTTTTTTTTTATTGTTTTATCCATTTGACCTAAACTGGTTTTTAACATGTCTTCTTCAGCATTTTTTTTTGGATCTACTTGACTAAGCTGTTGTTTTGGTTTTCATGTTTTGCCTGCATCTCTGTCATTTCTCTTCCCAATTTTTCCTCTATCTCTTTCATGATTTTCAAATTTGTTTTTGAGTTCTGCCATAGTTTGAGCCCAACTCCTATTTTTCTTGCATGCTTTAGATATAGAAGCTCTCATTTTCTGAGTGTGTGTTTTGATCCCCAGGTTCCTTTTTTTCTGTTTATTCATTTTCTCAGTCTGTGCCCTAGTCTTCAGGTGCTTCCTGAGCTTTTGAGCATTATTGGGACATCCCTGCAAGGACCTCAGTTCCTTCAAGGTCTTATGGGAGGCTCTTGACTGCTCTCCTATCTGTGCTGTGGTCTGTGGATGACCACAAACACACCCCTCTGCCCTGGAGCTGTGAGGAGGGTCTCTGCTCTATGATAGTATGAGCCCCAGACTTCAGCCAGGGTCTGAACATGCACAAAGTCCCAGAGTCCTTTCCCAAGGACTGAGAAGAGACCTTGACAGTCTATCCCCACTCCCTTACCTTCTCTGGACTGAGCACTCTGGAAACAGCTGCCAGGTGGCTTCCTGTTGGGTGTCTCTGTGGACCTACTTCTGTTTCCTGGGATCTGGACTTCTCTAAGGGCCCTGGCCACACTGAGGAGGGCCAACTGGCCTTGGCTTTGCGCTCAGTCTGGCAGAGGTTTTCCTTCTGATCTTCCAAGTTGTACTGGGTACTCCTTGGGGTGGCAGGTATGGAAACTGCTTCTGCTGCCAGGAGCCAGGGCTCCAAGGGACTCAGGTACCTGTGGGCTATTCCCAGAAGGCTGAAGCTCCTTTGTTCCTGCATGCTGCTTCCCCCTTCAACCACATGGAACAGACTCTTCCCACGATTTTCCAGGATACCTTGGGCTGGAGAATTGCTTCACTGGATCTTTTGGTGTGTTCTGTCTTTAGAAAATTTAATTAGAGTCCTAATTTTAAGGTATTTGAAATATTTTGGAGAGAACTCCTAGTTAAGGCTGCTCTCCTGCTGCCACCTTGACCCCACCCTGTGTCTACACCCATTTTAAATCATTTATTCAAATGATTTGAATATCAAAATGCAGGATGATCACTAATTAATTTTTATATTTTACTTAGTATAATGGTGAGAACACTTTATGTAAAATGTGTATGCAATGAAGGACTCTTCTCTATATTTAGCATCTGTTTATCACTGTGTGACTTAATGGGAAGTGTAATGGACATCTCTAGTTTATACTTCCCCAATCCTTCTCCAAGTATTGACAGGGGAAGCAGGAGGCTGGAGACAGCACCTTACACACTCTGCTCTCCTCAGTGTGGGTACTGGCTACCAGTCTAGGGGGCATATAGTTTTCCAGTTTATATTAAACAACTAATTTCTCTTTGCTAATAGGGAAAGGAAGGCCCTAAACTTTAAGTCCAGGGTTTTACTACATACTATTTCTAAAACGAATACACATATAGAAGATAGCAAAAAAAATCCCATTTAGCTAAACTGACAGCAAAACAGAAATCAGAAAAGGTATGCATAGGAAAAAATATACCAGACAAGTCAGAGTGAAGAAATTCTCCCATTGGGAGAGTAGTAACTCAGTTCAAATAAGAGAGAAAGTCCAGGATCTCACCCAAGGGAAAAAACTCCCCAAGTCTCTAGTGCAGTTAGGAATTGAGACATGATGGAGAATGTCAACTCCTCCTATGTTTTCCCAAAGTCTATTCCTTGAGCAACTTGAATTAGGTTTGACTTCTCCCAGCTTCCTTCTGAAAATTAGAAGGCAGAAAAGCAGAGCCAAGATGGCCAAGTAGAGGCAGGGTCTTGCCTGAGATCTTCCCAACTGAAATTATTAAGTGATATTATTTGGCATATCTAGAAAAAGGAGGAAAAAATGAGTGAATGAGACCAGGTGACTCAATAGCTTATTCTTGTTCAAGATGGCAAAATTGTATTCTCTCTTTAAATGAGGAAGAAGGAAGCAAAGTAAGAAAATAAGCATTTATTGAATGCCTACTCTGATCCATGTACTTTGTAAAGCCAAGAGCATCAAAAATATTGTTTTACTTGATCTTCACAATAAGGGAGGTTTGACTATCTCCATTTTACACTTGAGGAATTTCTGGCACTAGAAGTAAAGTGACTTGTCCAGGGTTACATTGCCATGTAGTTTCTGAAGCTAAATTTGAATTCAGATCTCCTGACACCAGGTCCAGCTCTCTAAACTTTGTGCTACCTTATTGCTTTCTGAAGTGCACAAGGAAAATCCTAGATCCAATTCTGTTTTTTTTTTTAAGGAAGTCTCTATGCTCACTCTCCTCACGATGACTTGAATGAGCATGTTGCTTCCCAAAGGGCTGCTACTAATTTTTCTTCTCAGAATCTAGGAGCAATCCTGAAAGTATGAGGTTGTCTATATATATCAATAATGTACTCTCATTTGATATATTTCCTCACTATTCATGTGTTTAAATTTCCTAAATATAAATTAATTGATTAACATTCATTAGTTTTTTTTACAAAAGAATACTTACTATCCTCCCTGAACTGAGAAACATTAAGCATACAGAGACAGAAGAAATAGCAATTTCATGGATTTTCAGGTATGATGAAGATGGGATATAAGAAAGCTACTGACAGGAAGCAAATTATTAGTGATGCTGCTACTGTCCTTCCACAAGAAGGCCCACATCATTTCTTGTTCTTGAAAGTTACCAGTAAAGCACAATCTCTTTGAAACCTTCAGCATATACACTTAATTTTGATTCAGCAGCCAATTAAAAGTTCTTTCCTCACCTTACAATAAATAAATAGGAAGCAGTCATAGGACCCCTGCAACTGTTCTAAATCATACAGGTTGATGGCCCCTCCAGCACCCAGTTTTGGAAGCAGCCTCTGCAATGATTGTGAATATATTGTATATGAGCCTGTGCCCTCACTGGCTGATCTTAGCCAAAATAAATGAATCAAAACTCTAAATTTATCTTTCATTTAAGTTCTGTCTCAAGTCAACAGAAAGCCTGGTATAGTTCTACCTTGACTTGAAACCTGATCCTTTCTAAATCTCTGTGTTCTAAAACCAAAAACCACTCTTGCTGCCCCAGGTCTTATTTAAGGACATACACAAAGAAAAAAAAATGATAAAATAAGTTATGTCTTCTCTATAGTGAACTGGGTTTTTAAACTATTACTTAAAATGGAAAAAAGCAACTTTAAAGAACAGAAAACTGTCATGTGAGACAAAAAGGGAGCAGAAAGAGAGAAAGTGGTTTCATTGATTGCCTGGATTCTTTACTAGAGGAAAGATCACCAGTGAGTGGAAGCTCCTCTTGCTCTGTTCATATATAGCTACATATACAGTCTGTCCCTGGTGAGCCAAGACACCATCCTTTCTTTTCCTGCTCTCATCCAGTTCCTCTTTCCATGATGAATGCAGATGCTGCTCTATAATTGCTTCTACAACCAGTTTACCCTTTATCTCTCCTCGAAGACTAGAATCTCTTCCTGGACAGAAAGAAGACAATTCTACCCCCTTTGAACTATTCCTCAAAAGAACCCACTCAAGCCATTTTCATTTCATTTGTTTATTTTTGTATAAGATAATCTTAGAGAGGAAGAAGCTATGGTGCCCAGAAAAGACCTCTTACAGGAAATGTAGTGCTTGAGCTGAGTTCTTGTGTTTCAAAGCAACAGTAGCTGCAGGTATAATTTAGTTTCAGTTCAGATCAGAGAAGAAATGACCATGAATCTCAGATTATGAAAATTATTAAGTTTAATAAGTAGTAAAAACTATAAATTTCAGTGAAGGAAAAAGTCTTAGTAAAATGACAAGATACAATAATAGATTATCTCACCACAATGAGTTTTTCACTTGTCACAATCAGTGACACAATCAGTCATCACCTGTAAGAGATCAGCACCATCTGGAACCATATGGCTGGGTAACTCAAGGATCAGCCCTCCAGAGTTTTGCAGGAAAAATTCCTCTGGCATAGCAGGGGAGGCTCCTAAGAATAGCCCCTGGGCTTCCAGCTCAAACAAATTAGCCTGCAAATGAAGAAAGTTTGGTGCCAGGTAGTATGATATTCTTTGGGTGGTATTTTCAGGATCCCAGGAACTGGACATCCTGAAAATACCTCAAGGGAATATTTATTCTTAATACGAATGGGCAGTTCTCCCCAAGCCTAATCATTTCCCAACCTGCTTAAATATGCAGACTCAGGCTTTTCTTGTCAGTTTGAGATGAGATAATGTGCAACTTTTAGTGAGGACAATAAGATTTTTTAAAATACCCAATACAGTCCTCGATGAAAACATTCCAAATTTTTGAATTCCCAATTTAACAATCATTGGTGAGTGCATTCAAAATATCTTATACAGAAGAAAGCACAAAAGTTAGGGTGGATGTAAAAATCTATTTCTCATCATCATTTTAAAGAATTTCTTCAAATTCACCTTTATATAGATCATGCCTGAACTCTTAAAACTCCTCTTAAAGGGAGAAATCTCGATCTATTTTTTAATGCATTAAATTTCAGGAGTATGAATTTTCCACCATGATTATTATCAAGGTTACATTATATCTAATAATTTAATATAATCCTAAACAAAATATATTACTCAATGTATTACTGAAAAGCTCCCCTTTTCTATAACTCTAGTTCTTTAAAATGCCCTTTACTCTTTTCACTGAAGGTCTATTGACAATTATGAATGGACAACAACAAAAAAATTGTGTCAGAACTCACTCAGACACACCAATAGAAGCTTAATTCATTAGTTTTTGTTATTGTTCTTTTGTTTCAGTCATTACTGACTCTTTGTGATCCCATTTGGAGTTTTCTTATCAAAGATACAGAATTGCTTTGCCATTTCCTTCTCCATATCATTTTATAAATGAGGACATTGAGGTGAACAGAATGAAGTGACTTGCCTAGGGTCACACAGCTAGTAAGTGCCTGAAGTCACATTTGATTTCAAGTCTTCCTGATTCCAGGCTTAAATATTCTATGCATTAAGCCATTTAGCTGCCCTAATATAATAGTTTGCCAGTCTTTTTTGGAGCTAAGGCTAATTTTGCTTTTTTTTTTTTCTCTAGAAGTTAGTATATGAGAGGCTAGGCTATTGTCAAAACTTGTGGTTTCTCTAAGCAGTCTCTCCTTCCTCTTCCACTACTTACTATCCATTTTCCCATCTCCTCTCACAAACTCAGTGTCAGGAACTTGATTTTTAAATTTAAGTTTCATTGCACACAACTTCTAATTAACTAAATTAATCACAACACTGTCAAATATAATTAGCTTTTTAGTTATTTAATCTAATACTTTACATTTGCTACTTATCATTGCTATTTGTCCTTGGGGTTGTATAATTTAAATAAATATTATATTTCTTTCTGCAAGGGGCTAGCATTATCTAACCTAGGTATTCAGAGTATTTACACAGGCCTGTTCTCAGAATACTTTTGTTTTTTCAGTACCCTGAGGTTACTTAACCCAGGCACTAAGAGTAATTGCTCATGTCTGATATAAAATTTTCCTAGATTAGGTTTAAGACAATCAGCAATCCTCTGTCCTTTTGATGATAGTTTAGTGCCTGCCAGGACCCTCAGGGAGCCAGGTTCCAACTGGTTAAAATTGCTCAAATATTATTTCAATACAAAATTAATATATTTTTCATTTAAGGATGATGACCATCTAATAACCTTGACCTGTCATCTATTAGCATGTCTGAAAAATAAACATTAACAATTTTTATTCATATAGTCTGTGTAGTTTAAAGGCAAATCAAGAGTCAAGGAAGGTATTTTCATTACCAAACTCAGATTGCTTTTTACTCATGTAATAATCACCAGTTGCTATGAGTTCAAAAGGAAATTTTCAGAGACCAAAAATCAAAGCAGAGTCAAACACGTAACTTGTTTATTCAAGTGAAATTTATTGAAGGACAGGACACAACTGACATGATCTTAAAGTAATAGAGAAGGTAATTGTCTTTGAAGTCTCTCCTAGTCATTGATGAACCTTGATTTTTCATAAAGCTACTCCACTGCAGAAGCCAGAAAGACATGATCTTCTTGGAGAATTCTTTATAGTACTACATCTTCAATATGATGCATTAAGAAGGGAATTACTCTTATTTAGAGGAAGGTCTTGGTTCTGACATTACTTATCACAAATACCCTCCTTTACTGTGGAGCAGAAGATTCGGGACACACTCTGACTGACTTCATGCACAAATTCATAAATGGTCTTTTGAGAAGCTCAGCCTATATATTCACCATTGCACTCACAGAGTGGGGACTATTATATCACAAGGAAACTTGTACTAGGCAGTCTTAAATTATTATTTTAACTTAACTTACACAAAAATGCCCACTTTAAATACTAGATTTCTCCTGAGAATAATTACGAAATATATTACTGTTATCTTAGGTTGAAGGAGGAGAAAAAGACTATGTGTTAAGAATTGTCTCAGAATGGAAATTTGGGAAAAAATGAAATTTTATCCAACCAATTAAGGTTATAAATGATTAATTGCTAAACAATAATGAACAATGAAGTGATTAATTCAGCATACAAACAGAAAGAGTTATAGTCTACTATAAAATGTTTAATTTACTAAGGAGAATATTTAAAAAAAGCAGCCTGGGAGAACAGCAGCAGGCATCAAGTATTCATGACCCATAGTGTTTAGTTTCAGGGTTTTTAAAATTATTAATATACTATCTTGAGACACCAAATAAGGGTCCTGAAAATTGTGCACTCTGAACCATTTAGGTCCAGGGGAAATTAACCACAGGAAAAGTAAAAGTCAGCAAAACAACCAAGAATGAAAGCTAGCAAAGTATATCGCCCCATTCAAGAGCCAGTTAAGATAGAAAACCCCAATCAAGAAACTAAACTAGAGTGATGTGTAAATAAGAGAAAGCACCATTGTATCAAAATATATGTAAATCCAACTCTATAACACCTGCAAATAGAGATCAAAGGAAAAAATATTTTCCATAAGGATTACATGGAAACCTCGAGAAATTCTAGCAAGAGCTAGAAAATGAAATCAAAGTTCTTGGGGAAATAATTCAAAAGACAAAAAAGTAGTTTTAGGAGAGAAAGACAAATCTTACCTAAGAAATAAAATAAATTAAATAAACTTATTCAAACTTATTAAAATTAAATAACTTTATTAAAATAAAAACAAAATAAACAGAAATCAATTAACCCTTGGGATGGCATAAAATATGATAACAAAATCAAAAGATGCAAAAGGGAAAAAAGCATAAATTAACTGCTACTAAAAGAGTACCAACAAAAAAGATAATTTAAAAATCATTAAAATCCTAAAATTATTTTTAAAAAAATCTAGATACTTTATTTCATAAAGTTATAAATTAAATGGAACCAGCAAAGATGACACAATATCTGGTGGCTTTTACTAACAACTAGATAAGATTTTGGAATATGATAATCCAAATGATGAAATATATATATATATATATATATATATATATATATATATATATATGTATATATGCTTCCCCTAAAAAGCTGAGTGTAATCCTACACAAAGTATAGATCTACAATGGAACCAAGATCTTTCAAGTATTTATTCTGAAAATATTATTGTTAAATTGGATGAGAGTCAAGAAAAACTTAAAAATTGAGTGAATAGAATGAATTATATGATGATGTAGGAAACTGAGAAATAAAGTGGCCTTTCAGAATTTTAAAGTCTTCCGAAAAGGGAGTAAAATTAGAAGGGAGAAGGCATTTGTTTATTCTGAGGTTTTTAAGAGAGAGAAGAGAAAGAAAAAAGAGGGATATACTAGTGAAAGTTTTTACCTCATTTCAGGAATGAGGATCAAAAGGATAACACATAGGTACATGAAACTATTAAGAAAGCTTCATCAGAACAACGTTCACACAAGAGAACTGGTGAATATATTGGGTTTATTAGAAAGGGAAGATCAATGTGATGCTTATTAGCATGAATCTTTCCAGGATGACTTATATAAACTCTTATTCCAGTCACTCAATAAGTTCTTTTTAAAATTTAACCTAATTTCAAGATAATTGTGTTTAGAATTTTCTCAAATGCTTTGTAATCTCTTGGGAACTGATAACAATCCCATTTCCATGACATATCATGAAATACAAATGAGTCAATTGATATCTATTTTTGATAAATCCATGCTAATCTCATTATTTTTTAGGTATTTAATTACTATTTCTTTAATAACTCATTAGAAAAAAAAAATAAACCCAGTCTCAGAGATCTTCATTCATTTATCCAAGGTAACCTGGTTAGCAAGTTTTGAATAGAGAATCCAAATTCTTATAATCTAATTTAAATATCAATTATTTTTATATGAAAGTGGGAAAACATTAACTCAAAATGTTCCATAAAGATTCAAAGAGAGGAAAGCATTATATTTTTTTGATTAAAATGTTTTTTTTAATTAAGATATCTTAACAAAATAGCACACCTCTCTCATCCTGGGAGAGAGGGGCGGGGAAATTCCAAAATACAAGCTCGTTTATGCACTTTGTTCCTGCTCTCTCATGCCAATCATAGGCTGGGGTTACAAATCTAATTGATACATTGATTCCCATACATCCCCACCCCCCAGCCCTGTTCATTAACCTAATGAGCAAGAACAGTTAGATCTCCCTGAACATGTGCAAAGAAAGTCAAGACTCACCTTAGAAAGGTAGGGCTCATCCACCTAATCTTAAATTTTTTTTTTATCAGATTGAGGCTACCTGCCCATATAGGCAGAACCCAGTGTTTGTAATGTAAACTAACAATCCTCTCTTCACATTCTTGCAGACTGCCCACATTTTCCTCAAAATTTCCCCCTTTTCTTTTATAATAAGAATTTGAAGTCCATACCTTATTAGTGATTTCTTTCTTAAATTATAACCCTTGTTACTGACATAACTACTGATTTTCTTCTATCAAGATTTTTACTTCCGCATTATGAGAGACATGGACCCATCCTATTTTCTAGGTTGGTGCGAAGTATATGTCAGCTTTCTGATGTCTTTTGCTACTTGCCTACTGACATCTATCGTGAATGATTAAAATCAACAAATTTGTTTGCATGGCTTAGCCAGCCAGCAAGTCTAGGCCCTAACTGTCTAGTTGGCAATTTTTCCACTAAAGCTTAGAATCTAATCAGTATATAAACTGGGATTCCATAGCCCCAATGAAAGGACATTAGTTTGCCAGACAGGTTATGAAGTGAGATGCCCATTTATCAATGGCAACATGAATAAAATGTAATAATAATAGATAAAAGAAGCATTTGTGGTCTTTTAAAAAGTATTTGGAAGCTATATTGTACCATTGAAAATTAGTTTAAACTGGCTCTGACTATAACACTTTCTTCAAAGCTTCTGTGACATCTTTATTTCTGAGGCTGTAGATGAGAGGGTTCAGAACAGGTGTAACGATAGTGAAGAAGACGGACACTATCATATCATTTTCAACAGTATGATAAGAAGCAGGGAGCATATAGGTATAGACAGCAGCTCCATAGAAGAGAATAACAGCAGTTATGTGGGAGGAACATGTGACAAATGCTTTCCTGCAACCAGTGACTGAATTCATCCTATAGACTGTGAGGAGAATAAGGGAATAAGAACTTGTAATAACTGTCACAGGGATGAGGAGCATAAGAATACAACAGAGGTACATAACAGTCTCATAGAGTGAAGTGTCTGAGCAGGAGAGTTTCAACAAGGCAAGGACATCACAGAAGAAGTGTTCGATCTCTCGGGAGTTGCAAAATGGAAAATTCATGGTGATGGGAGTGATCAAGAAGCCATCAATGGAGCCCAAGAACCAACAAACAAGTCCAAGCAGTATGCAAACTCTAGGGTTCATGAGGATGGAGTAGCGGAGAGGGTGACAAATGGCCACATACCTATCATAGGACATGGCTGCCAAAAGAAAGCACTCAGCTCCTGCAAGTGTTACATAGAGAAACATCTGGGTCCCACAGCTTGGAACTGAAATATTATGAATCCCAATCACCTGATCCAATAACATCTTGGGCACAGTGACAGAAATATACATCATATCCATGAGGGAAAGCTGACTGATGAAAAAGTACATGGGAGTGTGGAGGTGGAGGTCACTATAGATTAAAAGGACCAGGGTGGCATTCCCAGTCAGAGCTACTATGAAAATGATGAATATCAGGGAATACAAGAGAGTACAGTATTTGCTTTGGCTAAAGAGCCCCAATAAGATGAAATCATTCCCCAAAGTTTGATTCTCCAACCACATTGTTTGCTTCATGTCATCTCACCTAGGGAAGATCAAAAACAACCAGAATAGCAAAGGACTTTATATTTTGTCCTTTATCCATAAATGATAGAACTTCTGATCACCTAGTAGTGAAGGAAATGTATCCACTATTCATTATTCTAACATGAGAGAAGATGTATTTTTGCTAACAGGAGAGATCATCATCAATCTATGATTAAAATGGTTTAACTTGAACCTAAAAATAGACCTATTTGGTTAGAAACTTTATCATCTTTGGTCATTTTTAAACCCTGAGATTCTGCCAGATTTTTCTCATATAAAAGTTTTCAAGAAGACCTCTGTGTAGGCTTGAGATAAACATCATAGAAAACATCATAGAAAGATCCATTTTCCTTTTATTTTGATTACATAAACATCTCCAACTAAAAATTTTGAAAATGGAGTTCTTTATACTTCTCTTTTCAAAACTTCCTGAACTCTTCATTCTGACTTTCCCCACATTTATTGCACAATGCCAAATCTGGTATTCTCCACTTTCATAGTATCTCTTATTTAGAACCATTCTCACTACTCACATATCCAACAACCTTGTTGAAGCCATTTTCATTTTCTTTTCCAGATATTTACCTGACCTACTCAATAGCTTCAAACTGGTCTTTTCTACCATAAACTTCTCCCTCAACCATCAAAGTGATTTTTCTAATACTTATTTCTGACTAAGTAACCCCCTACACAATAAACTCCAGTGTCTATAATCCAGTTCTTTTCTAACTTTCCAATTTATTGTACTTTACTTCTCTTAATCAAGTTGAATTGTCCTAGATTTTATTCTTCACACACAAAATTACATAACCCTCTTCAATGTCTACCCCCCATGGTTAAAATAATCTCTCTATTAGTATCCTACTTTATAGCTTCCTGCAAGACTCAACCTTCCACAGTTTCTCCCAGCTGCTATTGCCTTACTTTTGAGAGTCTACTATTCTTTTCTATTACTATATTTCCTGCTGTATATGCCTAGATACTTATGTATTATCTGCTTTACAATTTGAGCTTCGTGAGGACGGGAGGACGGTTTTTACCTCTCTTTGTTTCTAGCTTAGCGCAGTGAGTAAATAAATAAAAAATTTGATTGACTAAGTAAAATGTGTTAAATGCAGTCCCATGGTTGGCATAAGTGTCCTAGGAAGAGGGATACTAATATATACTAGAGTCTTATAAATGTCTGTTCATGTTGACAGTAATTCTTTACAGATCTGGAAAGTTAAAATCAAAATTTAGGATTTAAAAAAACCTCCATAATTATAGAGAAAAATCCACAGAAGAGAGGAAATAAACATTTATTAGACACTTGCTATGTATCAAGCACTCTGCTAAGCTCCTTATAAAAGCAGATAGTGGTTAAGTGTCTGTCTTTTTTATGTGTCTTCTCAACTCCTGGACAAGCACTCTTTTACTACATTGCCTAGAATATGGATACTTCTGAGTCCATTCTACTGAATTCTTCACTCTCCATGCATTTGCTTTTCCTGCAAATTTCCATTTGTTCATTATAGACCATGTACCAGCAATGTATCCTTCCCTATAGGTATTTAGTGCCAGAAGGGAACCTGTAAAACTATCCAGCTTAAATGCTTTATTTTAAAATTTTTAAATGGTTCAATAGAATTTTTGTTAATTTGTCCACAGTTATAGAGGGAATAGAGCAATTTATAATTCAAAGATAGTTTCTCTGGACTCTCTGCTTCAATATTTTTCCTATATTGCACCATAGTTCATACTTATGAAATCATTTGATTCCTCTGAACTCTAGCTATATTAATCTTTCCCTGATCTCATCAGTTAAAAGGGGATCATTTTCTTTCTAAAATACTGATATTTCTTTTAATTTGATGTATTTATTGCATTTTTCTATAGTTTTGTCTGTCCTAACTTCTCTATTTGAATTTAACATTCTTGGCCCAAGTTTTGGTAGGAAATGTTTTAATTGATTGTTTTAATTGAATAGAATTGGATCAGATCAAATTGAATTAAAGCAATTTTTGCCTCATACTGAATTTCTTTAAACTGATTAACATTATAATTTAGAGGTTCTCTCAAGAAAAGAAATGAACATAACTGTTTTGACTAATTCTCTGAAAATTGTGAGAAAGAATAAATATTCTAGAAAAATGGTTTCTAGAAGCAGTCAGATAGTAGAGGGTAAAGAGTACCAGTGTTGGAGTCAGGAAGACCTTTCTAATCTGACTTCACCTACTGGCTAGGAGACACTGTGCAAGTCTCTTAATTATGACTACATCCCCATCACCCCCCCCCAAACAAATAGATGATTTCTAAACTTCCTTAATTTCAAAGTGAGATAATTTATATGTTGAAATTATTTATTTCACAAAAGTTTCTAGCTTGCTACTTCTAAATGGAAGCCTACCATAAAAATCACTGCTCTCATGTTGATGAATATACAAATTATGAAATGTCTTAAGGGTAGAATGACTTGAATCCTCAAAAACTTTCAGTTATTTATATAAATTCATATATCTTTGAATGAATTTATAAAATATATTTGCCTATGATGTTTTACTCATAAACCTATATACTTCTCATGTACTATTTTCTTCATCTATGAATTTCATTAATTTTTAAAAATGATGATTGGCTTATATCAACTTTCAGAATCCTTTTTGTGCTAATATTTTATAATTTTATGTTTCTACTTCTAATTTCCTCAGAAATTGGAAAAGTGTCATGTCTAGAATCAGCATCTAGCTTTCCCTTTGCTCACTCAGATCCTAGCTTAGATATTTTTGATTAATATAATTCATGGAATTTGGCCATTTCTACATTTAGATGCATGAGATAATTAAGCTTTGTGTCACTTACCTCTGTTTCCTTCAATGGAAAAAAATGTAGCCCAAGTTTGGTTTTCTGTAATGAAAACTGGAGATGTTAACTGCTATTCCCAGAGACCAAATCAGGGATGGCTCTTTTCCAGTTCAAATGCAGAGAAAATTGTAACAAATCTCAGGAAAATGACCAAAGTGGACTGTGAAAACTAAAAATACATTTGGAAAGTGTGCTGTTTTCCTTATTAATGTGAAAACTGGGATTCCACAAAATCAAAGTAATTTTTAAAGGAATTAAGATTGATGCTAGAAGGATCAATAAGATAATACTTAGACTAATCCATTTTTTACCAAGTTAGATAAAAATCTGAGAGGTTAGTGAAAATGCCAAGTATCAGAGATGCTGTTGAGAAATAGAATATTTTATTAAAATCATTAGATAGAACTTTCCTATCCCAGCTCCATCTAAAAATTTGAATGAATGTTATAGTTAGGGTAGTGCATCAAGAAGTTATCCCTGAGTGGAGAGAGAAGAAATGGGTTTAAATCCAAAGAGTGAGGTCAGAATATTACATCACCCAAATTAATTAAGGAAAAATTAATTCTTCACATTAATTAGCTAAAAATTCTGGTAGCTAGATTGAATTAAAAGAACGCTATCTTGGGAACAAGAGGTATGGATAGGGGTTCATAGTGCTGATACAATCTGCCCACTTGGTTTGGAGAACTGTACTTTTCTTGGTCTTTTTATCTTGAAAATGAAAGACTAACTAAATGTCCCTTCCCATTTTGAAATTGTTTTCTTTAATTATAAGGAAATTTATGAGAATTTAAGGGGGAAAATGCTTCTGTGAGTATAACCAATATTGTAGACAAAAGGCAGGGACTTGCCTGAGCTCTCTCCCAAACTTCTCTAAAAACCATTAAATAATGACTTTAAACAATGTAGAGAGCAGCAGATGGAGATAACAAGTGAAAAAGATGGTGCAAAAAACTTTTCCAACCTAAGATGACTTAGAAGTTCAGCAGTCAAATCTGTTGCACCAGGGTGAGAGAGGAGCACAGTCCAGAGCAAGGGAGGCTAACAGAACCTTGGTCCTAGCATAACTAAAGCATACATTGGGATTCAGCGAATCAGCAGCAGCTTCTCAAACTCTTAGCCCCCAGATGGTAAGGGTGGTGAACAATTGATCAGAAGTAGATTAGTGGGATCTCTTTGCTAGTACTGAGGCAGTAGCAATTCTTTCACTTTACCTATCCTGAGATCCAAGTAGCAAGCCTTGGTGGTAGTTTTGGGGGTAAAGAAGACCAGCAGCATACGAAAGCTTGTAACTGCAGTAGAGTGGGGACCACTAGTACAATTCTCAGGAAGAAAAGAATACTTGTAGCCATTTATAGCCTAGAACACCAGGAGATCAATAAACAAAAATTCTTGGTTCATACAAACTTGGAAGAACTGGAAACATACAGTCCCTTTGCAACATCTCTGGAAACAACTTCACAAAACCACAGAAGGTTCAGACAGTGCATCCTCCACCAAGGCAGCAAAGCCCTACTTAGTGATTACAAGTCAAGTAATAGGTTGGGAAAATGTGCAAACAACAGAAAAAAATCTGACCTTTTAAAAAATTTGCTTTTTGTTCTCATCCTTCTTTCACAACATTACTAATATGGAAATATGCTTAACTTCATTGTACAAGTATAAGTTATATCAATTACTTGCTGTCAAAGGGAGGGAGGAGCAAAAGGAGGGAGGAAAATGTGAAACTCAAAATCTTACAAAAATGAATATTGAAAACTATTTTTACATGTAATTGAAAATAATAAAAAAATGAAAATATAAAAATAGATCAAAATGAGAAAACTGAGAATCAGAAAAAAAATAAAGAATGAGACAAAGGGCTAACCACTACGTGCAAAAAAAAAATCTGACAATAGAAAGTTATTATGGTTACTTGAAAGACTGAAGCACACTCAGAAGAAGATAGCAAAGTCAAAGCTTCTACATCTAAAACTTCTGAGAAAATTATCAATTGGTTTTGGGTCACAGAAGAGCTCAATAAGTATTTTGAAAAATCAAGAAAGAGAGGTAGAGGAAAAATTGTCATGAGAAATCAGAGTGATACAAAAAAATCATGAAAAACAAATCTATAGCTTGGTAAAGGAGACATAAAAATACTGAAGAAATAACACCTTAAAACAGACTAGACCTATTGGTAAAAAGAGGTACAACAAGTAAATGAGGATAAGAATGCTTTAGAAAGCACAATTGACCAATTGGAAATTATAGAAAAATTCACTGAAGGAAAAAAAAAACTTCCCTAAAAAGTAGAATTGGTCAAAGAGAAAAGGAGGCACAAAAATTCACTGTAGAAAAAACTTTATTCAAAACTAGAATTGAACAAATGGAAGCTAATGACTTCATGAGAAAATCAAGAAACAATCAAACAAAACCAAAAGAATGAAGAAATAGAAGACAATGTGTAATATATCTTTGTAAAAAAAAACAATTAAATTTGTAAATAGATCTATGAGAGATAATTTAAATTTTTTTACACAACCTGAAAGCTGTGATTTAAAAAAAGAGCCTAAACATCATCTTTTATGAAATTTTAAAGGATAGCCACCCATAATTCTAGAACCAGAGGGGAAAATAGAAATTGAAAGAATTGAAAGAATTTCTCAAAAATGAAAACTCCCAGGAATATTACAGCAAAGCTCTAATGAGGTTAAGCAGAATATATTGCAAGCAGCCAGAAAGAAACAATTCAAGTATCATGTTTTGTTTTTTTTTCCCTTAGTTCTCAAAGAAGACCATGACATGCCAGGGCAAGCACATGGACTGGATTTGAGTGAGGGGCTGTTGTGCTAAGTCACAAGTCTCACTTTCTCCTCCAGAGCCATCTAGATCCAGTGGTCAGATATGAATAAGGATGGCTAGAGATGGCCCTGCATGTGGGGCAAACAGGATTAAGTGACTTGATCAAGATCATACAGTTAGGAATTGTCTGAGACTGAATTCAAGCTTCCATCCTCCTGACTCTAAGGTCAGTCTTCCATCCACTGCAACACCAAGCAATCCTCTCATATAGTGCCACAGTCAGGATTACACAAGACTTAGTAGTTTCTTTACTAAAGTGTCAGAGGGCAAAAGAGCTAACATTACAACCAAGATTCACCTACCTAACAAAATAGAACAATATTCATTGGAGGAAAAATGAATATTCAATGAAATAGAAGACTTTCAAACATTCTTGTTGAAAAGATCAGAGTTGGGAGCGGCCAAGATGGCGGAGAGAAGACAGGCACAGTTCTAAAGTCTCCTGATCTCTTCCCCAACTATTACATGAAACAAACCTCTTAAAAGAACTCTGAACCAGGAAACCCAGAAAGAAAAGCCAGGAGAGGAAAATCTACCTCAGGATTTGTCTCCCACAGCAGCCTTGGCTGAGTACCGGCAGGTGAGTCTGAGCTCCCAGGGAAGATCAGCCAGACCAATAGCTGAATCGGAACCAGGAGTCTGAGGGCCCGAGAGCCGGACCTGCTGGATCAGCGGTGGGGCTGGACAAAGGGGGCTTGGGTCCGTGGGAAAGCAGAGGTACTGGTGTTGGTGCTGTCCCCCTGGAGCTTGGGGAAGGGGCTGCGGGGAGAGGTCTGGTGCAGGAGAGTGGTGGACACCATCCCTGGGCTCCTCAGGTCTGAGAAACTCTGAGCCCACTCCTCCATTGCACTGAGGCCTCCTCCAAAACAAATGCAAATTACTTCTGCCTCAGGCACAGGTGTATGAGCAAAAGAACCAGCCCAGCTGAGGAATCACCTCAGGGGGGGTAAAGCCCACCATTGATTGAAAACAAAAGAATTCAATAGCTCCAATTCCCTCCCTCAAGCAAAGGGAGAAGGCCTCACAACCAAGGTCACAGACACCCCAGAGAGGGCAACCACCACCTCCTACTGGCCAGCCAGAGAAACTGCACTCAGTAAAGACTTTAGAGATCCCAAGCCCAGGTGAACGAGCCCCCCCCCCCCCCCCAACTGAAGGTCTTAGCATAATGAAGAAGGGTCAGGGGAAAGGTGGATCCATACAAAAATACCTGGAAGGGAAAGACCCCAACCCAGAGAGACCTGGAACATCTGAGGAGAATACAATCTGGTCTCCAGCACAGAAAGACTTCCTTGAAGAAATAAGGAAGGAGTTTAAAAATCAAATGGAAAATTTGGGGAGACAATACCTTGCAACAAGAAAACAAAACCTTAGTACAATTGGACAAACACAAAAGGAGAATAAATCTCTCAGATCATCAATTGGACAATTACAAAATGAGAATAATTCTCTCAGATCCTCAAATGAGCAAATACAAAAAAGAAATTAATTCTCTCAAAACCTCAATTGGTCAAATGGAAAGCTCTTTCAAAAGTAGAATTGACCAATTGGAAAAGGTTAATGAAGAAAACTCCTCCCCCTCCAAAATAATGGAGTCTACAGAAACTAATCACTCCACAAGACAGCAAGAGTCAGTTAAACAAAATCAAAAAATAGAAAAAATAGAAGCAAATGTGAAATACCTCATCAACAAAACCACTGACCTCGAGAATAGATCAAGGAGGGGAAACCTGAAAATTATAGGACTTGCTGAAAACATTGAAGAGAAAAAAAAAGCCTGGACTTAATATTACAGGATCTAGTGATGGAAAACTGCCCTGACATCATGGAATCGGAGGGCAAAGTAGTTATTGAAAGAGTACATTGATCCGCACCAGAAAAAGATCCTAAAAGGAAAACACCAAGGAATGTTGTGGCCAAACTCCAGAACTATCAGATAAAAGAGAAAATCCTGCAAGCAGCCAGAAAGAAACAATTTAAATATCAAGGAGCCACAGTAAGGATCACGCAGGACCTGGCTGCATCAACTTTAAGGGATCGAAGGGCCTAGAACGAGATATTTCGCAGAGCACAGGAGCTTGGAATGCAGCCAAGAATCTACTTTCCTGCAAAGCTGAGCCTTCTCTTCCAGGGAAAAAGATGGACATTTAACAAAATGGAAGAATTCCAAAAATTTCTGATGAAAAGACCAGAGCTAAACAGAAACTTTGGATATCAAACAGGAGGTTCAAGAGACACATGAAAAGGTAAAAAAAAGGGGGGGCATGGTAAAAGGAAAAAAATGCAATCCAGCAAGTTTAAACTGGCTATATCCCAGTATGGGGGGGGGGTAGAGACTCTCATAAATCCTGAGAAATGTAACTCTAACAGAGAGGATATACCTAGTCAGAAATGATGGACATCCATGACCTATCCATGAGACTGATATCTAATGGGATATAACTGGCTTTAACTCCACTGGGGAGAAAGACTCTAATAACTCTCAGGAATCTGGACTCTATTCAACAGAATATACTGAACTAGAAGGGACAGACACTAAGAATTTTCTATGACTTAGATAGAATGATATAAAAAAAATACACTACCTCCCTAAAAAGGGGGACAGGAAAGAGACAGGAGGAGGAAGGGGATTGAATGGGACAAATCTCATTACACTAAGAGGTACAAAAGCCTATGGTAATAGAGGGGAAGAAGGGAGTAGAGGAGAAACACCTGAATCTTCTTCTCATCAGACTGGGCTTAAAGTCAACCTACACATACTCAGTTAACATATAAAACATCTAACCTTTCAAGAAGTAAAAGGGGAAAAGGGGGGGGATAGAGAAAGGGAAGGGGAGTGGAGGAAATAAGGGGAAATAACAAAAGGAAGGGAAGGGAACAGGGAAAGGGGAAAGAAAGGGGAGGGAGTGATACAGGAGGGCAAACACACTGAAGGGGGTGGTATTCAAAAAAAATACTGGGGAATATGGATAAAAGGGGGGGAAAGGGGGAAAAATACAAACAGAGGGAAGATAGCACAGAGGGCAATAAAGAATTAGTAATCATAACCTTGAATGTGAATGGGATGAACTCTCCCTTAAAATGTAAGCAAATAGCAGAGTGGATTAAAAACCAGAATCCTACAATATGCTGCTTACAAGAAACTCCTTTGAAGCAGAGAGATACATATAGAGTAAAGGTAAAAGGTTGGAGCAAAATATATTTTGCTTCAGCTGAAGTAAAAGAAAGCAGAGGTAGCAATCCTTATCTCAGACAAAGCAGCAGCAAAAATAGATAGCATTAAAAGAGATAAGGAAGGAAACTTTATCCTCCTAAAAGGTACCATAGACAATAAAGTCATTTCAATATTGAATATATATGCACCCAGTGGGACAGCACCCAAATTCTTAGAGGAGAAGCTGAAAGAATTACAGGAAGACATAGACAGCAAAACTCTATTAGTAGGAGACCTCAACCTCTCACTATCAGATCTAGATAAATCAAATGATAAAACAAAGAAGAAAGAAATTAGGGAGGTAAATAGATTGTTAGAAAAATTAGATATGGTAGACTTATGGAGGAAACTGAATGGGGCTAGGAAGGAATACACCTTTTCTCTGCAGTAGATGGAACTTATACAAAAATTGACCATGTACTAGGACATAAAAACCTAATGATCAACTGCAGAAAGGCAGAAATAGTGAATACATCTTTCTCAGATCACAATGCAATAAAAGTCATATGCAATACTGGGCGAAGGAGCTATAGACCCAGAACTAATTGGAAACTGAATAACCTCATCTTAAAAAATGAGTGGACCAAAAAACAAATTATAGAAAGAATTAACCATTTTATCCTAGATAATGATAATAATCAAACAACATACCAAAACGTATGGGATTCATTCAAAGCAACTCTCAGGGGATATATTATAGCTCTAAATGCTTACATGAATAAATTGGAGAAAAAGGAAATCAAGGAACTAAACATGCAACTATAAAAATTAGAGAAAGAACAAATCAAAAATCTCCAATCAAATACCAAATTAGAAATTTTAAAAATCAAAGGAGAAATTAATAAAATTGAAAGCAAAAAAACCTATTGAATTAATAAATAAAACCAAAAGTTGGTATTATGAAAAAACAATAAAATTGATAAACCTCTGGTCAATTTGATTAAAAAAAAGAAAGAAGAAAACCAAATTGATAGTATTATAAATGAAAAAGGTGAACTCACCATCAATGAGGAGGAAATTAAAGTAATAATTCAAAATTATTTTGCCCAACTTTATGCCAATAAATTTGATAATCTAAGTGAAATGGATGAATATTTACAAAAATATAAGTTGCCAAGATTAAATGAAGAAGAGATTAAATACCTGAACAACCCTATCTCAGAAAGACGAAATTCAACAATCCATTAGTGAACTCCCTAAAAAAAATCTCCAGGGCCTGATGGATTCACAAGTGAATTCTACCAAACATTTAAGGAACAATTGTTTCCAATCCTATATAAACTCTTTGGAAAAATAGGGAAAGATGGAACTCTGCCTAACTCTTTCTATGAAACCAATATGGTATTGCTACCTATACCAGGAAGAGTTAAAACAGAAAAAGAAAATTATAGACCTGTTTCCCTGATGAATATAGATGCAAAAATCCTAAATAAAATCCTAGCAGAACGACTACAACAAGTCATCACTAAGATAATATATTATGATCAAGTAGGATTTATTCCAGGAATGCAGGGTTGGTTCAATATTAGGAAAACTGTTAGTATACTCAATTATATCAATAACAAACCTATCAGAAACCATATGATCATATCAAAAGATGCTGAAAAAGCTTTTGACAAAATATAGCATCTATTCCTAATAAAAACACTAGAGAGTGTAGGAATAAATGGACTGTTCCTTAAAATAATTTGCAGTATCTATCTGAAACCATCAACAAGCATTATATTCAATGGGGAGAGGCTAGAGGCATTCCCAATAAGATCAGGGGTTAAACAAGTGTGCCCATTATCACCACTACTATTCAATATTGTATTAGAAATACTAGCATCAGCAATTAGAGAAGAAAAAGAAATTAAAGGAATTAGAATTGGGAAGGAAGAGCAAAACTCTCACTATTTGCAGATGTCATGATGGTCTACCTAGAGAATCCCAAGAAATCATCTAAAAAACTACTGGAAACAATTAGCAATTTTAGCAAAGTTGAAGGTTATAAAATAAACCCCCATAAATCCTCAACTTTCCTATATATGACTAGCAAGAAACAGCAGGAAGAACTAGAAAGAGAAATTCCATTCAAAGTAACCTCAGACAGTGTAAAATACTTGGGAGTCTATTTGCCAAGATAGACTCAGAATCTTTTTGAAAACAATTATAAAACATTTCTCACACAAATTGAATCAGATTTAAATAACTGGGCAAATATCAACTGCTCATGGATAGGTAGAGCTAATATAATAAAAATGACAATTCCACCAAAACTAAACTGTCTGTTTAGTGCCCTACTAATCAAAATTCCAAAAAATTACTTTAATGAGCTAGAAAAAATTGTAAGTAAATTCATATGGAGAAATAAAAAGTCAAGAATTGCCAGGAGCTTCATGAAAAAACATGCAAACGAAGGTGGCTTAGCACTACCCAATCTAAAATTATATTATAAAGCATCAGTCATCAAAACTGTTTGGTTTTGGCTAAGAAATAGAGTGGTGGATGAGTGGAATAGACTAGGTATAAAAGCAGGATAGGATTATAGTAATCTGCTGTTTGATAAACCGAAAGAGTCAGGCCACAGGGATAAAACCTCCCTCTTTGATAAACCTGCTGGGATAATTGGAAGTTAGTATGGAAGAAACTTAGATTAGACCAACACCTCACACCCTTTACCAAGATAAGATCCAAATGGTTACAGGACATAGACATAAAAAACAATACTATAAGCAAATTAGAAGATCAAGGACTAGTCTACCTGTCAGATCTATGGAAAGGGGAACAGTTTATGACTAAGGAAGAGTTGGAGAACATCACTAAAAACCAATTAGATGATTTCAATTGCATTAAATTAAAAAGTTTTTGCACAGATAAAACCAATGTAATCAAGATCAAAAGAAAAGTAGTAAATTGGGAAACAATCTTTACAACTAATGATTCTGACAAAGGACTCATTTCTAAAATATACAGAGAACTGAGTCATATTTTTAAAACAAAAAAACCATTCCCCTATTGACAAATGGTCAAAGGATATGCAAAGGCAATTTACAGATGAGGAGATCAAAGCAATGCATAGCCATATGAAAAAATGCTCTGAATCATTAATTATTAGAGAAATGCAAATTAAAGCTTCTCTGAGGTACCACCTCAAACCTCTCAGTTTGGCCAGTATGACTAGGAAGGATAATGATCATTGTTGGAAGGGATGTGGGAAATCTGGGATACTATTACACTGCTGGTGGAGCTGTGAACTCATCCAACCCTTCTGGAGAGCTATTTGGAACTATGCCCAAAGGGCACCAAAAATATGCATACCCTTTGACCCAGCAATACCACTACTGGGTCTATACCCTGAAGAGATGAGGAAAAAGGGTAAAAACATTACTTGTACAAAAATATTTATAGCAACCCTGTTTGTGGTGGCAAAGAATTGGAAATCCAGTAAATGTCCTTCAACTGGGGGATGGTTTAGCAAACTGTGGTGTATGTATGTCATGGAACACTATTGTTCTATTAGAAACCAGGAGTGATGGGATTTCAGGGAAACCTGGAGGGATTTGCATGAACTGATGCTGAGTGAGATGAGCAGAACCAGAATAACACTGTACACCCTAACAGCAACACTGGAGTAATGTTCAACCTTGAAGGATTTCCTCATTCCATCAGCGCAACAATTGGGAACAATTTTTGGCTGTCTGCAAAGGAGAGTACCATCTGTATCCAGATAAGGAGCTGTGGAGTTTGAACAAAGTACAAGCACTATTCCCTTTAATTCGGAAAAAAAAAACCCAGATGTCTTATTTTTTGATCTCGTTACCTCTGAGAATTCTGTTCTCTTTAAGGATATGATTTTTCTCTCATCACACCCAATTTGGATCGAGGTACACCATGGAAACAAAGTAAAGAGTGATGGAGTGCTATCTGTGGGGTGGGGGGAGGGAAGCAAGATTGGGGGAAAACTGTAAAACTCAAATAATATCTTTAATAAAAAAGTAATTTACATAAAAAAGAAAAGATCAGAATTGAATAGAAAATTTGACTTTAGAATACAAGATTCAAAAGAAAAGCAAAATCATAATGGATGTAAAAAGATTAATTTTTCATATTCCTATATGGGTTTAGGACACTGGTAACTCATAAGAAAGTTCTCTTTATTAGGGCAGTTAGAATGAGTATCTATAGACAGAGGACACATGTATGAATTAAATATGCAGGAAGATCTCTAAAAAAATTTAGAGTTAAGCAAGGAATGTACATGGAGAAAAGGAAAGATAGAGATAGAATGGGATAAATTATATCACATAAACAAGACAAAAAAAGTTTTTATAATGGAGGGAAAGAGGAAGCAGGTGAAGAAAGAATGAATGAAACTTACTGTCATCATAATTGGTTTAAAGAAGGAATAACTTACATACTCATTTAGATGTAGAAATCTATCTTAACTTACAGGAAAGTAAAATATATTTGCCACATGGCTGTGCCACAGAACTGCTCTAAAGGAAATTCCAGGCCACAGCAATATGGTAAATATCTCAAACCTAGCATTAAAGCAAATTTCTCAAAGCCAATCACACAAATTTTTGAGTTTTTTAGTGTACATTAAATTTATATTACACTATATTGTCATTTATTAAGTGTTCAAAATTAGTATGTCTAGGAAAAGAATGGGTATATTTTAATTAAAAATATTTTATCACTGAAAAATGTTAACCACCAGTTGAGCTTTCAGAAAGTTGTATTTTTGTTGTTGTTGGTGGTGGTAGGTCATCCCTTGATGATGATAACTGCTGAAGGATTAGGGTGTAATTGCCAAAGGTTGGGATAACTGTGATATTGTTTTTAAAAGAAGACAACAATAAAGTTTGCCAAGTTGATTAACTCTTCCTCTCACTTGAGCACTTAGAGGCCATTGTAGGATTACAAATACACCTAATTTTAATATTTTTTGTGTCTCGGAACAGGAAGGTCCTCATGATAATCAATGTAAACCAGGAGGATTGGGGAACCTATGTGAATTTTCATGTTTACTGTGCTGTGACCAATGTTCCTCATTCTCCCCTATTCTTTTTAAAATTTTTCTTTAGTTTATTTATACATTACTAAAATATTCCTTATAAGAGTAAACATAATACCCCTCCCCCACAAAAATATAAAACCTCATGAGAAATAAAGTAAAAGAAAGAGAAAAAAATGTGTTTCAGTCTGTGTTCTGATACCATCAGCTCTGTCTTGGATGGATCACTTTCTTTATCATAAGTCCATCATAGAATTTACTTCCATATTTTTCCACAGTTACTGTTGCTGATTGTAATTCTTTCCATCTATTCCTCCCCATTAATATCTATTATATTTTCTCCCTCCTTTTACTCTGTCCCTCTTCAAAAATGTGCTGTGGGGCAACTGAGTGGTGCAGTGGATAGAGCACTGGCCCTGGGGTCAAGAGGCCCCAAGCCCACATTCCCACCCCAGGGGCCCAGCAACCACCCATCCCCATGGCCCTGACAGACCACCCAATCCCAACACCTTGCAAAATGTAAAAAAAGAAAATGTGTTATATCTGATTATCCTCTCCCATGAACTACTCTCTCTTCTATTACCTACATCGCCCTTTTGCTCCCCCTGTTCCCCTTCTCTCCTTTTTCTTCTAAATGATCTAAAACCTATAGAGTGTGTGTGCTGCTTCCTTTCTGAGCCATTTCCAATGAGAATGAAGGTTCCCTCATTCCCCCTTGCCTTCCTTCCTTCATAACATTGCAAAATCTACATGAAATATCTTTTATATTAAATATCTTAGCCTATTTCACCTCCCCTTTCTCTTTCTCCTAGTACATTTCCCTTTCACCCACTGACTCCATCTTTAAAATACATTATATCTTCAAATTCAGCTCTCTCCTGTGCCTCATCTATAAAAGCATCTTCTACCTGGTCTATTAAATGAGAAGGTTCATATAAGTATTATCAGTATCATTTTCCATGCAGGAACACATGCAGTTCATCATCATTAAGTCCCTCATATTTTACCCTTCTCCTCTACTCTCTGTGCTTCACCTGAGTCCTGTACTTGAAGGTCAAACTTTCTGTTCCTCTGATTTTTAACATGTTATTATCTTTAGCATTTTTTGGATCTCTTTGAATAAACTGTTGACTTCATTTTCATGTTTTTCCTGCATCTCTCTCATTTCTTTCCCCAATTTTTCTTCTATCTCCCTTACTTGATTTTCAAAATCTTTTTGAGGTCTGTCATAGCCTGAGCCCAGCTTCTGTTTTTCTTGGAGTGTTTAGATGCAGAAGCTTGTACTTCCTCATCTTCAGACTGAGTTTTTTGATCCTCTTTGGGATCATAGACAAAGTATTTGTCAATGATCAGGTTCCTTTTTTTCCTGTTTATTCATTTCCCCAGCCTGTGCCTGGTTTTGGGGTGCTTCCTGAGCTTTTGAGTTATATTGGGACATCCCCACAAGTACTTTGGTGTGTGAGGCTCTGACTGTTCTCCTGGTCTGTGAAAGATCACAAGTACACTCCTCTGCCATAGGCCTGGGGGGGCGGGTCCCTTGTTCTATGGGGGAGGACCCTAGACTGTGATCAGGATCTGAATGTGGTCAGAGCCCCAGAGTCCTGTTCCAGGGATAGAAGACAGGCCTCAGAATTTTCCCTCCCCTCACTTACCTTTTTTTCTTTTTAGGTTTTTGCAAGGCAATGGGTTTAAGTGGCTTGCCCAAGACCACACAACTAGGTAATTATTAAGTGTCTGAGGCCAGATTTGAACTCAGGTACTCCTGACTCCAGGGCCAGCGCTCTATCCACTGCACTACCTAGCTGCCCCTACTCCCTTAACTTCAATGGGCTGAGCACTCAGGGCCCAGCTCCCTCTACTTGATAAATTTTTGAAAGATGATGTCCAGAGTCTTCTTTTGATCATGGTTTTCAGGTAGGTCAAGAATTCTTACAATTATCTCTATTCAATACATTTTCTAGTTCAATTGTTTTTCCAATGAAATATTTCACATTTTTTGCTATTTTTCTTTCTTTTGATTTAGCTTTTTTATATCTTGATGTCTTAATCGAGTTATTAGCTTCTACTTGCCCAATTCTAATTTTTACGGAAATATTTTCTTCAGTGAAATTTTGTGCTTCCTTTTCTCTTTGACCGTTTATCCTTTTTAAGTATTTCTTCTCTTCAGTGGATTTTCATCCTCCTTTGCCATTTTTTCTCTATTCTGTTTAAGATTTTCTTCTTTTTTTGTATTCCTTTATCAACCTTTGATTCTTTTTTCATGATTTTCTCGTATTACTTTCATTTCTTTTTCCAATTTTTCCCCTGCCTTTATTATTTGGTTTTTAAAGTATTTCCTAAACTTTTTTTGACTCTGAGACCCCTTCACTTTTTTATTTGAGGCTCATATGTAGCAATTTTGAATTATTGACCTTCATTTATATTTTAATGTCCTGTCATCTTAGTTTCTTTCAATGATCAGTTTTTTTGATTGTTATTATTTGTTCATTTTCTCAGTCTAGTTCTTGACTTTCACTTTATGTTAAAGTTGGGCTCTGCTTCCAGTGTAAATGGGCAACTGAACCCAAACTCAGGTTTTTGTACCCAAGCAAACGGTTTCAAAGCTAGTTCTTAAAGTCTGTAAACTTTTCAGTTTTTCCATGTTAATATAATTTAAGGAGAGACACATCTCTACTACAGTAACTGCTCTTGTGATCTGTATCCTGGTATCCTAACAACTACAGATAATCTTTTTTGCTCTGAAAATATGTCTAGGGTTTCTACTCCCTTGTGGCCTTATGCCTCTTATGGCACTGTGACAAATGACTGCAACATAGATCTGTTTATGGACAATATAGCAAAGTTATAAAACCAGAGCTATGTAGGGGACCACTGTAATTTCTTTTTTTAAATTTTTTTATTTATTTTATTTTATTAAAGCTATTATTTGAGTTTTACAATTCCCCCCCAATCTTACTTCCCTCCCCCCACCCCACCCCCATGGAAAGCAATCTGTCAGTCTTTAATTTGTTTCCATGTTGTACATTGATCCAAATTGAGTGTGATGAGAGAGAAATCATATCCTTAAGGAAGAGATAAAAAGTCTAAGAGATAAGATCAGACAATAAGATATCTCTTTTTTTCTAAATTAAAGGGAATAGTCCTAGAACTTTGTTCAAACACCATGGCTCTTTATCTGGATACAGATGGCACTCTCCTTTGCAGACAGCCCCAAAGTGTCCCTGATTGTTGCACTGATGGAATGAGCAAGTCCTTCAAGGTTGAACATCACCCCCATGTTGCTGTTAGAGTATACAGTGTCTTTCTGGTTCTGTTCATCTCACTCAGCATCAGTTCATACAAATCCCTCCAGGCTTCCCTAAATTCCCATCCCTCCTGGTTTCTAATAGAACAATAGTGTTCCATGACATACATATACTACAGTTTGCTAAGCCATTCCCCATTTGAAGGACATTTACTTGATTTCCAATTATTTGCCACCACAAACAGGGCCGCTATGAATATTTTTGTAGATGTGATGTTTTTGCCCTTTTTCATCATCTTTTCAGGGTATAGACTCAGTAGTGGTATTGCTGGGTCAAAGGGTATGCTCATTTTTGTTGCCCTTTGGGTGTAGTTCCAGATTTCTTTCCAGAAAGGTTGGATGAGTCCACAGCTCCACCAACAGTGTAATAGTGTCTCAGATTTCCCACAACCCTTCCAACAATGATCATTGTCCTTTCTGGTCATATTGGCCAGTCTGAGAGGTGTGAGGTGGTACCTCAGAGAAGCTTTAATTTGCATTTCTCTAATAATTAATGATTTAGAGCAATTTTTCATATGGCTATGTATTGCTTTGATCTCCCCATCTATAAATTGCCTTTGCATATCCTTTGACCATTTTTTCAATTGGGGAATGGCTTTTCATTTAAAAAATATGACTCAGTTCTCTATATATTTTAGAAATTAGTCCTTTGTCAGAATCATTAGTTGTAAAGATTATTTCCCAATTTACTACATTTCTTTTGATCTTTGTTACAGTGGATCACTGTAATTTCCTTCTGACCATTTGTCTGACACTTTTACTATCTATGGGTTGAGAGTCCCAGAAGCAACTACTGCCAATTCAGTTGGCCATAAATCCTATTGTTAGTTTTCTCAGGTTGCCTGTGCTGCACTGTATGTATTCCAGTCCCATCTCCTTGCAACAGACCTCTCCTGCCCAAATTTTAAGTTGTCTTGAGCTGGAAAATTGTTTTAACTCATCCTTTTGTGTGTTCTATTGCTCCAGAATTCATTATGAGGTGTTATTTTAAAGTTTTTGGAAAGTAATTTGGGGAAACTCAGGAGAATCCCTATTTCTCTACCATCATGGCTTTATCCTATCTGTTGATCATTTTTATGAACAATTTGATAAATGCATAGCACACATTTACTTATTATACAAATGTAGTAAAGAATGCTTACTTGATAATAGTCAAGATTTAGGAGTGCCTTTTCTATACTGGACAAAAGAAAAGTGGGTTTCTCTAATAGAGGGGGAAAAGGAAATATTAATAAGGATGAATAAAAAGCCTTCTTCTTAGATTTTCAAAAATCAACTTGATGAGTAAAAATGGGTAAAATAATTTATTTGGGAAAAATTGGGGGATATTGGTGGGCTATAATTTCAACATAAGTCAACAATGTGATATAGTAGTCAATAAAACTAGTGGGGTCTTAGTCAATATTTGGGAATAATGAGATGATAGTGCTCCTATATTGTACCATAATTAGAAGAAAATGCTGGAAATACTGAGTACAATTTCCAGTATCACAATGATAGAAGATCTTATAGAATTTAAATATAACTGTCATGTGGTATTGGATTTGATATGTTTAACATCAGAAAAATAAGCAGGGCAAGGTTAAAAGCATTTAAATGATTAGTATGTGCCAGCCTCTGGGTAAGCTCGAGATACAAATAGTAGAAGCCCTAAAGAAGCTTTTACTTCAATAGAATATTTTAGATGACAACAGTAGATTATGATAGGGAACAACATACAAATGAGAACTGAAAAGGCAGGGAGAAAGGAAAGCTACTTAAAGAACTAGGGGCACTGGGGGTTGAAGTTTTGATGAGGTTTCATATGAAGAAAAATGTCCCATCAATTAGAAGTATCCAAAGGTAAAATTAGCTGCAATGATATATATTATGAATGCTTCATTAGACATCTTAACTAATGAACATCCCCAATTAGATGTCACATAGACAACAAAAAAACTATGTACAATAAAACTCATGATCTTTCTCTCAAAATCACTCCCAAACTCCCTTATTTTTTGCATATGTTACTATTATCTTTCTCTTCATCCTTCTTCAGTAATCTTTAGTAAGCTTTTCTCATCACTACTATTAAGTGTGTGACTTGGTGATCTCTGAATCTTAGTACTTTCATCCAAAAAAATGAATCACTAGACTAAATGGTATCTAAATTTTTTGTCTTTAAAATTTTGATATGCTTCTATTAGTAAAGCCACTCTGGTATTACACTTTTCATCTGTTGCTCTGTCTGATTTCAACTCCACAGAATAAGAGGAACTTTCAGATTGACTTTATCTTCTTTAATGCCATCACCATGCAGTTAATTCAATCTTTGACTGATACCATCTCCCTCAGACTCATCTCCACTTTGATTGGATGGCTAGAAGATGGAGTTCCAACTCTCTTCCCATTTTTCCTTTGAGAGAGTAGAAAGTATACTTTGGGCACTCAATCCATTCTGTATCTGTTACTCTGCCTGGTTTCAATTCCATTGAACAAGATGATCTTCCCGGCTAACTTTATAACCTCTCCACCCCAATACCCCATAATGCTTAGCACCATGGCACATTATAGGCACTTAATAAGTATTTATTGGAAATAAGTGAAAGAAATTTGAAAAGAAATCTCTTAACCACTTAAGTTCTAGGTATTTTACTAAGTACTGTAGTTACAAATAGCAAAAGAGAGAAAGTCTTTGGTCTTTGAGAGCTTAATTCTAAAGAGGGGATATGGAACATATAAAGGAGTGGTAGGCAATGGAGTCCAGGGAATGACAGAGATATTGAGTAGATCTATAAGGAAGTCAATTAACACACACTTTTCAGGAGCAATGGGAGTTTTAATTTGATTACTTTGCCCAAAGAAAGAAGAGGAAAGTAGAAGGGAGAAGGAAGGTTTCTGGAGAGGAGGACCCATGTTCAAGGCAGATGGAAAGGTGCCACTAGATAGGATATCAAACTTTTTTTTTTTACATTTTTGGCAAGGCAAATGGGGTTAAATGGCTTGCCTAAGGCCACATGGCTAGGTAATTATTATTAAGTGTCTGAGACCGAATTTGAACCCAGGTACTCCTGACTCCAGGGCCGGTGCTTTATCCACTGTGCCACCTAGCTGCCCCCAGGATATCAAACTTGCTTGGCTTGGGATTGGTTTTTTAAATGCAGTAGGCTAGAAATCCATCAATTATTAATCAAACCAGGATGAAAATCAGACCCAGGATGAAAGTTCTAAAGTTGAATTAGTTAACTCCCTGGGTGAATTAGAATGTAGTCTCTAGAGGGTCAACCCAGAAGTTGTATTCCGCAGAGGAGAAACTGATCAGGAAAGATGGCAATATAGCAGGAGTAGATGGCCCAATGTGTTATGATACCCAGAACCCCGGAGTCAGGGACCAAGCTTTTATTTATCTTATGATAATTTATTATCATTATTATTAAATAATATTGGATATGAATATTTGAGGAGAAAATATCATCTACTAATTTGTTTAAGGAAGCAGGATAGAGTCTTTAGATGACTCTTCTGTATTTGCTGACTGATAGGACCTTTTAATTCTTAGGATTGAATAGCTAGTGGTTCATCAAATAACCACTATGGCATTTATAATTGGGCTTTATCCCTTAGTAGAAAAAATGATTTATTGAGATCTTCAAATTGAAACTGTAAATTGACTTGTTAGTTTTATTGTCTGCTATGGACTCTTTTGAACATATTAGAATAAGTGGACCTTTGATTTCCTTCCAAATACAAAACTTGTTGCTCTATGACTGTGATTTTGAATATATATCATAATTTATTTTTATGAATTGATATTGGAAGGCAGAGTCAAAAGGTTTGTGTCAAGGCACCAATTCACCTGAGCTCTCCTCCAAACCCTTCCAAATAGCTTTAAATGATGGCTCTAAAGAAGTTCTACAGTAGCAGAACCCACAAGAAGATGGAATAAAGCAATGATCAAGTCCAAGACAATTTGGAGGGTTACAGGAAAATTTTTTTAGGACTGGATGATAGAGTAGTACAGTATCATATTGGACAGGCCAGGAAAACCTAGGCTCAGCAAACCATGAGTAGGATTTGAGAGCACCTGAATCAACAGGGACAGTAAGAAGGTGGGGGAATTTCTCTTATAGATAGTGAAAGAATTGATCATCTAGTCAGAAGGATAATACAGGGGTCTCTTTCTGATTCATTGATGCAAGACTCTATCCATACTCAGACCCGGGTCCCTGAATTGAGTGGTGGTCCCAGGGCAAGGAGGGGAACTAGCATCCCATAGTTTGTGGCTTCAGTGGAGCAGGTACCCTACTCACAGTTTCAGAGTAGAAAAGAGTAGTTGTAGTTGCTCATATATCAGAGCACTGGCAGAGATTGAGAGAGAAGAAAACACTTTTCTTTAGTTTATAGCATCTTTGAACAAATGAAAATATTACAGATCTCTAGAAATATTTCTGAAAACAGCTTCACAAAACCCCAGAAGCTAGTGAGAGTATTCTTTCTGTCCTGGAAGCAGAACTATACTTTAACAAGGTATTAAAAGTCAAATAAAAGGCTGGAAAAATGAGCAAACAACAGAAAAAAAATGTAACTATAGAAAGTTAGAATGGTGACAAGGAAAATCAAAACACATACTGAAAAGGACAATGATGTCAAAGCGCCTATATCCAAAACCTCCAAGAAAAATATGATTTGGTCTCAGACCATGGAAGAACTGAAATAGAATTTTGAAAATCAAGTAAGATAAACATTGGAAGACATGGAAAGAAAATCATTAAAATGAAATCAATAACTTGATAAAGGAGATACACAAAAATTAAAGAAAATAAGAATTTAAAAACACCTTAGACTGAATGGCAAAAAAGATACAAAAAACCAATGAGGAGAAGAATATCATAGCAAAGAGATCTGGCCAAATGGAAAAATAGGTACAAAAATTTACTGAAGAAAAAAAATTAATAAGTAGAAGACCAAATGGAAAAGGTGGTACAAAAGCTTATGAAGAAACAATTCCTTAAAGGTCAGGACTAAGCAAATGGAAGCTAATGACTATGTGAAATAAAAAACTATAAAATATAATAAAAAAGAATGAAAATATGGAAGGTAATCTGAAACATCTCATTGGAAAAGGAATGCAACTTCTTGAGTAAAGTAAAGCATCTTCTTGAAAGACATGATTGAAAAGAAACTAGACTTCATCTTTCAAAAAATAATCCAAAAAATTGCCCTGATATTCTGGAACTAGAAGGTAAAATACAAATTGAATAAATCCCCCAATCACATCCTGAAAGAGGTCCTTAATGAAAACTCTCAGCAATATTATAGCCAAATTCAGGGAGAAAATATTTCAAAAAGCCAAAAAAAGTAATCATTCAAGTGTCATGGAACCATGGTCAGAATAACAAAAGATTTATCAGGATCTATATTAAAGGAATGACAGGCTTGGAATAGAATATTCCAGAGGGCAAAGGAGATAGGATTACAACCAAGAACTAACTACCCAGAAAAACTGAGCAAAATATTTTAGGGTAAAATATAGACATTAAATATAATAGGGGACTTTCAGGTTTCCTGCTGACCAGAGTTGAAAAGAACAAAATTCGATTCAAGAGAGGCATAAAAAGGTTAAAAGAAAAGGTAAATCATAACAGACTTAATAAGGTTAAACTATTTACATTCCTACTTGTGAAGATGATACTAGTAACTCATAAGAATCTTATCATTTTTAGGCATACATATATGTATGTATGTGTGTATGTATAAAGGCAGAGGAAACAGAAACCAGTTGAATATGAAAGGATAATACCTAAAAATATCTAAAAATATAATTATGGGGTGTTAATGCAATGTATTAGCAGAAAGGAGATGGTAAAATGAGGTAAAAGGAGAATAAATTACCTCATATAAAAGAGGCAAGAAATACATTTTAGGATGAAGAGGAAGCATGGGGAAATGAGGGGAGAATGAATGAATCTTATTCTCAACAAAATTGACTCAAAAAGGGAATAACATACACACTCACTTGGGCATAGAAATCTATCTTACCCTATAGGGAAGGAGAAGGAGAAGAAGAAAAGGGAAGGTAAGTGGTGATAGAATGGAGAGCAGATTGGGGAAGAAGGTAATCAGAATTAAAAGACTTTTGAGGAGGAACAGGGTGAAAAGAGAGAGAAAATAGAATAAATGGGTTGAGGGAATAGGATTAGGGAGAGACAGCAATCATAAATATGAACAAAAACTTTGAAGCAAGTTTCTCTGATAAAGGTTTCATTTGACAAATATATAGAGAACTGAGTCAAATTTATAAAATTAAGGACTATTCCTGAATTAATAAATGATCAAATGTAAAGAATGTATTTCAGATAAAATAATAAAGGCTATCTAGTGCCACATGAAAAAATGTTCTAACTATTGAATGGAGATAATGAATATTAATACATTATAAAGTACTGCCTCATACATATTACTTTGTCTAATAGGACAGGAAAGGAAAATGACAAATGTTGAAAGGGATGTGGGAAAAATCAGACATTAATCTATTGAAGGTGGAGTTGTGAACTGATTCTATCATTCTATAGAGAAATTTGGAATTATGTCCAAAGGATAATAAAATCATTCATACTCTTTGACCTAGGAATACCACTAGTAGGTCTGTATCACAAAAGAGAATTTTTTAAAAAAGAAAAGGACCTACATATACAACAGCTCTTTTCTGGAAGCAAAGAATTAGAAATTGAGGAGATGCCCAGAAATTGTGGAATGGATAAACAAATTGTGATGTGTGATTATGATGGAATACTATCCTGTTATAAGAAATGATGAGCAGGATGCTGTCAGAAAAACCTGGAAAGACTTGTATGAACCAATGCAAATTGAAATATACTGTATATAATAGCAATATTGTAAGATGATCATCTGTGAATGACAGATACTTCTAGCTATTCCTAGACAATTCTGAAGTAGTTATAATGAAAAATGCTTTCCATCCCAAGTGTAAGAAATGTGACATCAGAATATAGATTGAAGTATACTTTTGTAAATGTTATTTTCATGATTTTTTGACATATTCTTTCACAATATGTCCACAATGGAAATATTTTGCATGAATACACATGTATGACATATACTGAATTGCTTGCCTTGAAAATGAAGACTTTAGGGAGGGAAGAAGGGAGAGAATTTTTACAATCAATGTTAGCAATAGTTTTCATATGAATCTGGGGTAAAGATAAAAAAACTGATGGTGTTGTGTATATTTAGGAAGAGAAAGGAAAACTAAATGAATGAGGTCATATGATTCAACAATCCAGCCTTGCCCAAGACAGGAATATTGCCCTTCGACTATCTTTTGTGTGAGGATGAAAGAAACAAAGGAAGAAAACGAACCTTCATTAAATGTATGCCATATCCTTAGGACTTTGTAAAACCAAATGCTTTAAAAATTTTGTCTCATTTGATCCTTACAACAGATGAGGTATTATTATCTCCATTTTACAATTGAGGGAACTCAGGTAAAGTGACTTATTCAGGGTTACATTTCCTAGTAAATATCTCAAGCTAGAGTTTCCTAGAAGAAACCTGAAGTCAGGTTTACTGACTACTGGCCTAGGACACGAAACATTATTATTATCTGAATACTTTCTGAGAGGCACAAGAGAAATCCTGAATACAGTTTTAGGAAGTGAAGGTCATCCTCTAGGTTTATACTCCCAACCATGACTTGAATGAGTCTCAAAGGGTTTTGACTATGTTTCTCTCTCAGGATCCTAGGAATAACCATAAGGGGATGCAGTTGTTTATTACTATTAATAATGAGCCCCTTTTTAGTGTGTTCCCTCAATATCAAGTAAAGTCAACATTTCCCCAATATAACTTTATTTATTAATATCCATTAGCTTTTATAAAAGTATACTTACTGAGAAGGTGAAGTTCCTCTGGATTGTCATGTACTCTCCCTTCTATAAACTTAGAAACAGGAGGGAATTACCTCCATTTTAAACTGGTTGCTGCAAATTCCTGTTTCCTTCCCTCCATTTCAGGGCAGGAAGATTCTTCCTGGACCAGCAAGGTCATTTCTTCCTATTGTGAGTTCCTAACAAGTGCTGCTCCTGGCATATCATAGCTAATGGACAAGTCTCTCCTTTGTTTGTATACATGGTGTCTCACTCACAAGAAAGTCCATTGCCAACCAGGGTCAAGCAGTTTTCTCCTCAAAAGTAACTCCTTCCTGGACTTGGCTTTTTCTACTATTCCATGTGCTGACAGAATCTTTGACAGCATCCTAACCTTTTAAAGCTTGCAATGTTATAACCCAGTCTGTTACATTTCTGATACTCATTCACCTAGAAATAGGATACAATAAATATACAGAGAGAAAAGAAATAGCAATGTCATGGATTTTCAGCTAGGGTCAAGGTGGGATTAGAGACAGGCAATAGATTCTTAGTGATGCTGTCAATCCTCTTCTACCAGAAGATCTCCATCATTTTTTCTTCCTTACTTGAAAGTTTCAAGACAGAGAGTTGATCTCCTTGCACACAAACTCAGTTCCTATTCAGCAATCAATTAAAAGTTACCTCATAATAAATCAACAGGAAACAATAGTATGAGACTAAAGCATAAAGGCAAAGAGACTTTCCAGTTTTTTAAGTTGTGGAAATAGGCTTCCCCTGCTTCTGCAGTGATTGTCAGCAGGAAGAAGACCTCACTGGTCCACCAATCATAGACTTTAGCAAAAAGAAATAAGATAAACTCTAACATTTCTGTCATTTTACTTCTATTTCAACAACAAAGGCCTGGCACTTTTTGGACTATGACTTATCCTTTCAAAATCTCTATATGCTAAAACTAAGTACTATTCCTCACTCTTGCAGACCCAGGCCTTCATTAAGCACATATACAAAATAAAAAAAAAAAACTTAAAACTACTCATATCTTTTCTAGAGTGGCTGGATTTTAAAATTATTACTTAGAAAATAAATAATTTAAAGAATAAAAAGCTGTTATCTTGGAAAACAGGGAGGAAAAAGAAAATGCTTTCACTGGTTGTCTGGATTCTCTACTAGAGGAAAAGTTACTAGTGATTGGAAGTTTCCCATGCTCTAGACAAGTAGAGCTATCCATCTATCTGTCCTGTTGAACCAAAGTGCCATCCCTTTCTCCTCTCTCCCTCAACTCCTTTATTCAATTTAGGGCAGCTGTTGTGCTATATCCATTCCTACAATCAGCATGCCCTTCAACTCTTTTGGAAGAAGCCTAGAATCTCTTCCCTGACAGAAGGAAGACATTTCTGTCCCCTTTGAACAATATATAACAGGAACGCATTCAAGTCAGTCTCATTTATTTATTTCTACATAAGGTAATCTTAAAAAAGAATGGTTACTGGAAGCTGTGATGCCAAGAAAAGGCCTCTTGAAGAAAATGCAGGGTTTGAACTGATTCCTGGTTACAAACATTCAATTCCCAATTTAGGAATCCATGATGAGTTTATTCAGAAAAATCTCACATAGACATCAAAATCTATCCTCAACATTATTTTAAAGAATTTTTTTAGATTCTCATTCAAAGGGAGAGCCCTTAAAACATCTTAAGGGGAGAAATCTCAACCTAAAATGTTGGGGGGGGTGTTTGGTAGATAGAATTACAGGAATGAATGAATGATTTTCCTCTTGATTAACAAGGTCAAGTCATTTTCCCATACATTTATGTATTTCTATTTTTTTCTTTGCTGAATGTATGACAAAAATTCTCCCTTATTCAACTCTAACTTTTTAGGTGCCATTTCAAACTACTTAAATTTATGAATTGACAACAAAACAAAAATTTGCATCAAAACTTACTCAAACACATAGAAATAGAAAAAAATACAATAGTTTTTGGTGTCATTATTCACCTCTTTCAGTTATATTGACTCTTCATTACTTCATTTAGAACATTGTTGGTAATGATACTGGAATGGTTTGCCATTTCCTTTTCTAGATCATTTTGCAGATGAAGTAACTGAGACAAACAGTATATGGGAAAATAAGTTATTGTCTTAGTTTGTGATTTCTTTAACCAATTTCTTCTTCACCTCCTATTCTCACAGCCCCAGAGTCAGAAGCTTGATTTTTTAAATTTAAGTTGTTTTACACACACTTTCTGCTAAATTAATCACAATGCTACCAGATATAATTTATTTTTAGTTACCTAATTGTGCATTTGAAGCTTTAGGGTTGTTTTATGATGATAATTATATGATTGCTTTCTGCCAGGGACTGGGAGGATCCAACAAAGGTATTCAGAGTATACATATAGGGCTTTCTCTAGAATGTTTTTTTCACCAAGGCCCTGAGGTTAGCTGACTTGGGCATTAGGATCCTAACATGTATGATATAGAATTTTCCTAAATTAGCTTTAAGGCAATCTGCAGTCTGTGGTCCATTTGATGGTTAGTAGTTTAATGTTACCAGGACTCTCATGGAGCCATATTCCAACTTGATAAAATTGCTCAAATACAAGCAGTCCTAATATATACATAAAAGGATATAATTAAAAGATATAATCAAGTATGTTTGGGGTTCCCTTCATAATAATACTCTTAGTTTTGCAAAAATATTTCATTTATGGTTTAAATACATTCTTGCCTATAAGATGATAGCTATCTAATAGCCCAGACTTGAGATGTACTAGCATGGTTGAAAAATGAGCAATTTAATATTTGAAAGAATCTTCATAATTCAAAGGCAAATAAACAATCAAGAAAGGAATTCACCTTCCCAAACTCCAATTATTTTTCTCTCAAATAATCATCACCAATTGCTGAAGATTCAAAAGGAAATTTTCAGAGGCTAAAAACAAAAGTAGAATCAAACACATAACTTCTTTATTCAAGTGAAATTTATTGAAGGAAATCACACAGTTGACCACAACTTAGGATAAGAGAGAAGGTTAATTGCCTCTGATGTCTTTCCTAATCTTTGGTGAGCATTGATTTCTAAGAAGAAACTCTACTAAAGAAACCAGATAGTCATGATTTTCTGTGAGAATTCCCTTTGTAGCAGTCTATTTTCAATATAGAAATTGGGAAGGGAATTGGTCTTATTAAGACTGTGCTCTGTCCTTAGGGAGGTCATGAATTAATGAGATTAAAAATCTCTCTAGTGAATCCCTCTTTTATACTTTTTCTTCTTTTTCTTTTCTTAAAATTCTCAAAATAGACAAATCCTTTCTTCTCTCATTTTCTAATTTTACTTTTTTTCTGTGACTGGCCTCATGAACAAATTCATGACTGGTCTTTGGAGAAGTTCAGCCTTGACATACATTCAGCAACACACTTACAGGTAGGTAACTGTTAAACCAATAGGAAACCTAAACAAGGCAGGTTCAAATTATTATTGTATCTTAGACTATACATGCTGTCCATTTTATATGCTAAACTTATCTTGGAAATAATTATGAAATAAGTTATTATTATCTTAGGAAGAATGTCACAAAGCCTGTATGGTAAGAATTCTCACAAATTACAAATTTGGAAAGAAATGAATTTTTAACAAACCAAGAAAGTGCTTATAAATGATTAGTTACTAATCAGTATTAGAGAACAAAGAAAGGGATTAACTCAAGATGCAAGCAGAAAAAGTTATAGGAAATTGTATTTAATACAAATGCTTAATTACTTAGGAAGGACAAACCAGAGTGAGGATTTTAGAAACCCTGGAGAGCAATAGGAAGCAGCAAATGTAATAATAAGTATAAACCAGCATCTTGCCCAGAGTCTTCAGATTTAGGAATTCTAAGGTCCTGAACAATTTACCAAGAGATACCAGAGAGGGTCTTGGAGATTGTATCCTCTGAACCTCCAAGACCCAGGGGTACTAACCACAGAAAGTGAAAGTCAGGAAAACAACAAAGAGTGAGAGCAAACAAGAAATACCACTCTATCCAAGAGTCAGTTAAGATATAACATGAAAATGACAGAGAATACCAAGTTAGAAAGTGAAGCTGGAAAGATGAGAATCACCATATAAAAATGTCTTGTAAATCCAACTCCATAACGACTGCAAGAAGAAACTGAAAAGAGAATATGTATTTCCTTTAAGGACTATATAATTATCTAGATAAATTAATCAAGAGTTGGAAAATGAAATCAAAGTTCTTGAAGAAATAATTTGAATGCAATAAGTAGCTTTGGGGAAGAAGTGACAAACTTTATCTAAGAAATAGAATACCTGACAATAAAAATAAACTAAGCAGAAATCAATGGCATAAAATAGTGGAAGAAAATCAAAAGATGCAAAAGAGAAGATAATGTAAAATAATTGATATTAAAAGAATGCTAACAAAAGAATAATTAAACATTTAAAATCCTAAAAATGGTTTTTAAAAAAACTCTAGATATTAAATTTCAAACAATTATAAACAAAATTGACCTGCGCAAATAGAACAATTAAAGATAGAAAAATAGTTTCTACTAAAAACTAATACAATAATCTTAATGGTGAAAGATATAGACTTGCTACAAAAAGTAATTTACCTTGCACAGCTAAGTATAATCCTACAGTGGAAAAGTTTGGATCTTTTAAGATATCAAGATCTTTCAATCATTTCTGATGGAAAAATTAGAAGTGAGAAGGATGGAATGAAGAGGGGGAGGTATTTGATTATATAGGGGAATGATGAAATAAATGTCCTTTCACAGTTTTAAGGTCTTAAAGTAAAATTGGAAAATGAGAGGAGAAATTATTTGTGTATTCTGAGAATTTTAAGAGAGGTAAAAGAAGAGAAAGTAAAAAAATAGGGATTCACTAGAAAGATTTTTTAATCTCATTAATTGATGAAGTTCCAAGGACAGAGCACAGGTACATGACAGTCTCATGGAGGTAGGTAAGAAAACTTTATTAGAGCAAGGTCCATACAAGATAACTGATAAATCTCTTGAGTTTAACAGAAAGGTGATGGGTAATAGAATGAATTCTTCTCTGCTGACTCAAATAAACTCATATTCCAGTTATTCAAAAAGTTCTTTTTTTATAAAAATTAAATCTTTTTTCATTAATAATAATACAAAAAATTTTCTCAGATTCTTTGCCAATATTTGGGAAATGGAAATTTATCCCATTTCCATGACATTTTATGTGAATGTTGCCATGTAAACAGGAAATGAGTTTAGTTGAGCAAAAGCAATTTTTGAAAAATTTCTGCTGGTCTTATTCATTTTTTAGGTTTTTAATAACTATTTTTAATACAACATTGTACAGGGGCAGAGCCAAGATGGCGACAAGAAAGGATCATGTCTTATGTGCTCTCTCATAAATCTTTGAAACTAAGGACTCTAACTAAATTTTCAAGAGACAGGACCTACAGAGGGACCCATTGAGGCAGTTCTCCTACTAAGGATAACCTGGAAAAGAGCAGAAAGGCTCTGCTCCCCTGGGTTGGAGGGGCGGCCCACCAGAAGTGTAGCCTGCCAGACTGAAAGAACTTCAGCCTCCTAGAGGCAGCCCCAGGGTGCTGTGAGCCACGGCTCACAGCAGCGGGGGAGTTTCCTGACCTATATCCAGGGGAGCACCGGGCACAGATTGGGGGAACGGTGGGGGAAATTCTGCCAAAGCGAGCACGTGAAGCCCAGCACTCAGGGCACACAGAGAGCAGCCAGGCCAGGGCAGCCAAGTTCCAGGAAACAGAAGCAGGTAGAGCAGGTAAGCAGGAGTGCCCAGGGCATGAGCCCATTGAACCTAGGGAGGGGAGTGAAGAGAAACTGCTGAGCTTGGTCCTCTGCCCCTGGAACAGGATGCTGGGGCTCTGACCACATTCAGATCCTGATCGCAGTCTAGGCCCCCCCATAGAACAGCAGGCCCTCCCCCCACCTCAGCCCCGTGGCAGAGGGAGGCGCATATGGTCATTCACAGACCAGGAGGGAAGACAGAGCCTCACACACTGAGATCCTTGTGGGAGTGTCCCAAAAGCTTACGAAACACCCCCAAAACAGGCTAAGGCTGGGAAAATGAGCAAGCAGAGAAAGAAGAGGAACACTATTGAGAAATATTTTGCCTGTGAGCCCAAGAAGGATCAAAACACTCAGTCTGAAGATGAGGAAGCACAAGCTCCTGCATCTAAAGACTCCAAGAAAAACAGAAATTGGGCTCAGGCTATGACAGAACTCAAAAAAGACTTTGAAAATCAAATGAGGGAGTTAGAAGGAAAAACTTGGAAAAGAAATGAGAGAGATGCAGGAAAAACATGAAAATGAAGTCAGTAGCCTAGTCAAGGAAATCCAAAAAAATGCTGAAGAAAATAGCATGCTAAAAAATAGCTTAGGTCAAATGGATAAAGCAGTTCAAAAAGTTATTGAGGAGAAGAATGCTTAAAAAGCAAAAATGGCCAGATGGAAAAAGAGATAAGAAAACTATCTGAGGAAAATAAATCCTTCAAACAAAGATTAGAATTCAGGGAAATTGAAAAATTTACGAGAAATCAGGACTCAATACTTCAAAACCAAAAAAAAAAAATGAAAAATCAGAAGAAAATGTGACACATCTCATTGAAAAAACAACTGATATGGAAAAACAGATTTAGGAAAGATAATTTAAAAATTATTGGAATACCTGAAAGTCATGATCAGGAAAAGAGCCTTGACATCATTTTCAAAGAATTACTACAGGAAAATTGCCCTGATATTCTAGAATCAGAGGGCAAAATAGAATTGGAGAATCCACTGATCCCCCCAAGAAAGAGATCCCAAAAAACCAAGCCCTAGGAATATTTGAGCCAAGTTACAGAACTCCCAAGTCAAAGGAAAAAATATTACAAGTAGCCAGAAGGACACAAATTCAAATATCGTGGAGCTGCAGTCAGGATCACACAGGACTTAGCAGAAACTACATTAAAAGGTCGTAGGGCTTGGAATATAATATACCAGAAGGCAAAAGAGCTTAGAATACAACTGAGAATCAACTACCCAGCCAAACTGAATGTCCTTTTCCAGGGAAAAAGATGGACTTTCAATGAACCAGGGGAATTTCAAATGTTCCTGTTGGAATGGCCAGAGCTGAACAGAAGGTTTGATCTTCAAATACAGGACTTGGGTGAAGCATAGAGAGTGGAGGAGAAGGGGAAAATATGAGGGACTTAATGATGATGAACTGCATGTATTCCTGCATGGAAAAATGACATTGATAATACCCATATGAACCTTCTCAGTTAATAGAGCAGGTAGAGGGAGCTTTTATAGTTGAAGCACAGGAGAAAGCTGAATTCAAAGATAAAATATGGTGTAAAAATGGAGTTAATAGAAAAAAAGGGAAATGTAATGGGAGAAAGAAAAATGAGAGGGGGAATAGGCCAAGATAGTTCATATAATAAGATTTTTCTTTATTACAATGAGCTATTGCAATGATATAGCATGGGGGAAGGCAAGGGGGAATGAGGGAATCTTCGCTCTCATCACAGGTGGCTAGGAGAGGAAACAGCACATATACTCAATGGGGTATAGGCATGTGGAATAAGAAGGAGGAGGCACGGGTGAAGGGAGTGATGTGAGTGATGGAGGAGAAGATGGGCCATGGGGGGAGAGTGGGCAGATATAATACATTTTCTTTTTTTACTTCTTGCAAGGGGCTGGGATTGGCAGGCCTGTCTGGGACCATAGGGCCAGGTGGATGCTGGGCCTACGGGGTGGTATAGGGGATCGGGGCCTCTGGGCCCCAGGGTCAAGGATCTGTCTGCTGTACCACTCAGCTACCCTACAGCAGAGTCAGAGTGAAAGGAGAGAGAAAATATAGTACGTGGTAGTGGAAAAATACAAAAGGAGGGAGTTGCGATCAGCAATGGCAATGGTGGGAAAATATGAAAGTAACTTTTGTGATGGACTTATCATAAAGAATGTGATCCACCCATGACAGAGTTTTTGGTGTTGGAACAAAAACTGAAGCACATTTTTTTACTATTAATTTTTTTTGGGGGGGGGGTGCAGGGCAAATGGGGCTGGGTGGCCTGCCTGGGGCCACATAGCAGGGTGATCGTCATGTGTCTGAGGTCGGATTTGGACCTAGGTGCTCCTGGCTCAAGGGCCAATGCTCTGTCTGCCACCCAACCACCCCTACTATTATTACTATTTTTTTTTTATTTTGGGTCTTTTTTTTCCTTTTTTTGGTTTTGGCAGGGTAGTGGGGTTGGGGTGGCTTGCATGTCACACTGCTGGGTGATTGTTGGGTGTACAGCACCAGATGTGGGCTCGGGTGCTTGTGGCTCCAGGGCTGGTGTTCTGTCCATTACGCCACCTAGCCATACCTACAATTGTTACTATTTTTTTTAATTTTAATTTTTTTCTCTCTCCTTTACTTTATTGCTCAAGCGAGTCTATATTTTTTGGGAGGAGGGGCTATTTTGTTTACTCTTAAACAAGAATATTTTATTAATGTATAAAATATGTTATTTGTACAAAATGAGAATAAATAAATATTAAATGTTAAAAAGTAAAAAATACAACATTGTACAGAATAGTGAATAAGTCTCAGAGACTTAGCCATTTGTTCAAAGTAAACTAGGTAGCAAGTTATGGATAGCATATATAAATGCTTATATTCTAATTTAAATGTTGAATATTTTTTCACTGTCAGAAAATCATTAACCAAGAAGGTTTTATGAAGTCTCAAAGAAATCAATTTAATTTGAAAAGACAAAGTATGTGACATGTCCATTCACAAGAGGATGATATTTGTAGTATTTTAAAAAATATTTGAAGACTATATTCTACTTTTGAAAGTTAGCTAAAACCAGATCTGACCATGGGACTTTCTTCAAAGCTGCTGTGACATCTTTATTCCTGAGACTGTAGATGAGAGTGTTCAAAATAGGTGTGAGAATTGTGTAGAAGACAGACACTGTCATATCCTTTTCAGCCATATGATAAGAAGGTGGAAGCATGTAAGTATAGATAGCAATTCCACAGAAGAGAATAACAACAGTTAGGTGGGAGGAACAAGTAACAAATGCTTTACTAGCTGAATTCACCCTATACACTGTGAAGAGAATAAGGGAGTAAGAGCTTGAAATAACTATTACAGGAATGAGGAGCATAAGGACACAGCACAGGTACATGACGATCTCAGAGTGAAGTGTCTAAGCAGGAGAGTTTCAGCAAGGCTGGGACCTGACAGAAGAAGTGGTGATTCTCTCAAGATTTACAAAATGGGAAGTTCATGGTGAGCATAAAACCATCAGTAGAACCAAGGAACCAACAGACACTTGCAAGAATTGTGCAAATTCTATGGTTCATAAGGATGACGTAGTGGATGGCCACATAACTGTCATAGGACATGACTGCCAAAAGGAAGAACTCTGCTCCCACAAGTGTTACTTAAAGAAACATCTGGATCCCATAGCTTGGAACTGAGATGTTATGAATCCCAGTCACCTGATCCAACAACATCTAGGGCACAGTGAATGAGATATATATCATGTCCATGAGGGAAAGTTGCTTAATGAAGAAATACATGGGAGCATGGAGGTGGGGATCATTTTGAATCAAAAAGATCAAGGTGGCATTCCCAGTGAGAGCTACTATGGAAAAAAAAAGAATATCAGTGATTATAGGAGAGAACAGTATTTGCTTTAGTTAAATAGTCCCAACAAGATAAAATCATTTACCAAAGTTTGATTCTTCATCCTCATATTTGTTTCATGTCATCTGACCTAGGAAAGATCAAAAACAACCAAAACAAGAAAGGATTTTATATTGTGTCCATTATACATGAATGATTAAAAACGTTTGCTAATCTTGAAAGAAAAAAAAAACTATTGATTGTTCTAAGAGGAGTTTTCACCTAATAGGATTTTCACCGATGTATGATAAAGATGATATAACTTGAACATAAAGATAGATTTTTGGGTCATTTTAAAAATGCTGAAATTTTGCCAGATTATTCTCATATAAAATAGTGTTTCAGATAAGTTCTGCAGGCCTCAAATAAACATCTTAGAAAACATTATACAAATACCCATTTCCCATTTATTTTTGTTATGTAATTCAACATAACCAAAATGGAGTTCATTATGCTTCTCTTTTGAAACTTTTCTGTTAACGTCAAGAACATTAAAATATTCTCTATCACCCAGTCTCCCAATCTTAGTGTTATCCTGAACTTTTCACTATCACTCCCTCCACATTTATAGCACGATGTCAAATCATGAAGTCTCAACTTTCATAACATCTTTTATATAGAACTCATTTTCTCTACTCACGTGCTCAATCATCCTACTTGAACCCATTATCTTTTCCTTTTCCAGATGTTCACCTGAAATCTTGCACAGTCTCTAATTAGTTCTCCTGCCAAAAAGTTCTTCCTACTCTTATTTATTCTCCTAAGTGATTTTCCTAAGGCATATGCCTGATTAAGTAACCCCATATTCAGTAAACTCCAATGTCTTCCTATTTCCTCCATGACCAAATTAAAACAGTAAGACTTCTGTTTATTATTGAAAGTTCTTCATAACCCAGCCCTTTTCTACATTTCCTACATTTCCTAAACTTTCATTTCCACAATCCAAGAAAATTGTTCCAAAGGCTCTTCTTTACACACAATATTCCACCTACCTTTTCCATATCTTTACATTGACTATCTCCCATACTTGGAATGGTCTCTCTTTTAACTTCCTATATCTCTGTTTCTCTGACTTTCTTCAAGGCTCAGACTTTCTCAGTTTCCGCCAGATGTTACTATCTTTTCTACTAAAAGTTTATTTCTTTTTCCTCCTACTCCTTTTAATGTTGTATATGCCTAGTTATTTACATGTTATTTTCCCTTTTACAATATGAACTTCTTGAGAGTGTGGACTCTTTTTGTTTTTCGTTTTATCCCTAGCTTTGCACAATGAATGACACATGGCCAATAAATAATGAATTTTTGTGGATTAACTAAAATATGTCAAATTTACTTTCTCTGATAGGCAGAAGTATAGTAAGAAAGGGTCTTTATATACATACACACACACACACACACACACACACACACACACACACACAACCACACACATATATATATATATATGATATATACTAGATACAGAGCTTTATAAATATCTTTTCATGTTGGCAATAATTATTTACACATCTTTTAAGTTAAAATCAAAATTTAAGATTAAAAATAACTCCATAATTCTAAAAAAGCAAGCAAATAAGCATATTTAAGCACCTATTAAGCACCCTGCTAAGGACTTAACAACATGATATGAAAAAAAATTCCATTTGATCATCACTACAACCTTAGGAATTATGTGCTATTATTGTACCTATTTTATAGTTGAGGATATATATGTGGTAGACATTGATTGAATAACTTACCCAGGGTCACGTTTCTAGTAAATATGTGAGGTTACATTTGAACATAGGTCTTCCTGACTTCAGGAAAAGTACTTTATAATTATATCAATTAATATATGAATACTTCTATTTCTCTCAATTCAATTATTGGACTCTTCTTCACTCTCCAAAGAGCTTTTCATAAAAATTCATGTATCATTGAATGAACCTATAAAAATATATTTATGTATGATACTTTTACCTAAGAGCCTATGTACTTCCTATCTGGTCTTTGCTTCACCTATGAATTTCTTGATGTGTAAAAAAGATGTTTGACATATCAACTTTCAGATCCTTTTGAGTGCTAACATGCTACAGTCCTATGTGTCTATTGCTGAATTTGTTCAGATATGTGAAAAGTATAACCAATGTTAGGTGATTTCTTCATATCATTTCTCCCACTTAGAATGACCATCTATTTTCCTCTTTGACAACTCATATCCTAGTTTATATATTTTTGTTTAAAATAGTTGATGGAATTTAGTCATTTCTGCATTCTGTATAAATGAAACTTTTTGATACCTCTAATTTCTTCAGTGGAAAAAAATAGCCCAAGTTTGATCTACTGTAAAGAAAATGAAATAGTCTCAGCTATTCCCAGAAGCCAAAAAGTGGTGCTCTTCTGACTACAAATGCATATTATTCTTATAGTAATCTCTTCAGAAAATGATCAAAATAAGAATACATTTGGAAAGTGTCGTTTCCTTATCAATGTGAAAACTGAGATTACACAAAATAAAGTAATTTTTTAAAAAAAATTAAGACTGATATTAGAAGAATCAACATGATAATAGCTAGACTTATCTATTTTATACCCATTTAGAAAAAAATCTGAAAAGTTAGTGTTAAAATCCAAATACCAGAGCTGCTGTTGAGAGCGTATTAAAAAAGTCATTAGAGGGACCTCCTCTGTTGCAGCTCTATATAAATGTTTCAATGAAAGTTACAGTCAGGATGATGCATCAAGAGCTGCCCCTGAGTGAAGGGGAAGTAAGAAGAGATAGTTTTAAATGAAAAGAATGAGGTCACAATATTACATCACCCACTTTTTCACCTTAATTAAGGAAAAATTCTGGAAACCAAATTGAATTAAAAGAATACTGTCTTGGGAACAAGTGGTTGAATGGGGGTTCATAGCTCTCACTCTACCTATCATCATGATCTGGAGAAAATTACTTAGCTTTTTTGAACTTTAGTCTCTATGGAAAATTCCTAGTTATCTCTTCCTGATCCTAAATTTCATGTTTTTATATCTATTAGGAAATTTCTGAGAACTTGGAAAGTAATGTGTTTGAAGCAATACAGAAAGTTGAATTACTTTCTTTCAAAATGTTTTTATTAGTTCATTTTTCTTTTGAAAATTCAAACTTTTCAGCAAATACCAAATCATTCAATCACTTGACAAAGAATATTCCCCCAAAATGAATAAAAAGATCCATCCCTACTATATATATAAAGTAGGGAACGATTTCTATTTCCTAAGGCTTCCAATTCCATCTTTGCATAGAACTCATTTTTTAATGATATTTCTTATTTAGATGAAGTTTAAATTTACTTTTTTTTGAAATTTATAAATTAAATAATTCTAAGCCCTTTTCAATGTGAATCATGTACACTATAACCATTCTCTTCTATAGGCTAAATATTCCAAATTTTTCAACCAATATTGAAATGAAATAAACTTAAATCTATTAATCATTCTGGTTATTTTCTCTGTATGCTCTGTAGCTCATTTAAAAAGGGTCAATAAGAACCAATAATAGCTTTCCAAATGAGTTCTTTTTTGTTAGTTTTTGCAAGGAAGTGGGGTCAAATGACTTGCCCAAGGTCACACAGCTAGGTAATTATTATGTGTCTGAGACCAGATTTGAACTCAGGTCCTCCTGACTCCAGGACTGGTGCTCTATCCACTGTGCCACCTAGTTGCTCCGCAAATGAGTTCTTCCCAAAGTAGAATAATGGATCAATATCATTTCTTTGTTCACAGATTTTATTTCTTATGTATCCTAAAGGGCAAACTTTTGGGCCTGTCATATCACTTGTTTGACTCACATAACAACATGAAGGTATTGTATAGTTATGTATTACCTACTTTACACTTACAAAATTTATTTGGGAATACATGTAAGAATTTTCATTTATGCTTATTGGATTTAAATTTTTTTTTATTTGGTCCAGAATTTTATATTATCAGGCTACTTTTGAATTCTATCATTTATTTTGATAAATTTCCTTCCTAGGTTTCTGTTTTCTGTGAACTCAATGAGCTCATAATCTATTCCTTTGTCCAAATCACTAATTTAAAAAAATGGTTCGGGGTAGGGTCAATATTGCAAAATAAAAAGAGGAACTCTTAAGCTCTCCCCAAACCTCTTCTAATTCATTTAAATAATTACTCTAAACAATCTGTAGACTTGACAAAACCAACCAAACTATGGAGAAAAATAATTTTGCAGCCCAAAGATATCAACAGGAAAGTCTCTTGTTCCTCAGTGAGAGAGGTACATTATCCATAACATATCATGCCATCACAGCCTTGGCCCCAGCTGACCAAAAGAATGCCTTGCAAATCTTTGAACCATCATCAATAGCTACTGCTTCTTGGGAACTTAGCTACCAGATGGTAATGTATTGAAGAACTGTTTAGAAGGAGATTACAGGGGTCTCCTTGCTAGCACTAAGACAGGACTCTTGTTTTGCCCATACTCATATTCATATCATAATCCTGGCTTAGACTGCCAGTGCAAGGAGGAGAATTAACACATCAGAGGTTGTAGCCACAGTGGAACAGTTTCTTTCCTCACAAGTTCAGGCAAGAACAGTATGCAAGTAAAGCAGCTAGGTGGTACAGTGAATAGAGCACCAGCTGTGGAGTCAGGGGGACCCGAGTTCAAATCTGATCTCAGTTACTTAATAATTAGCTGTGTGACCTTGGGCAAATCACTTTACCCCTTTACCTCACAAAAACCAAAAGAAAAAAATAAAGAAAAGAAAAGCATGCTCGTGGTCACTCATATAACAGAACACATGACAGGAAAGTAGTAAACACCTTTCCTTAGATCATACTACCTTGGAAAAACTGAAAACATATAGGTCTCTAGAAGTATTTCTGAAAACAGCTTCACAAAACACCAGAAGCATGGGACAGTGTGCCCACTGCCCTAGATGAAGAGTTCTTTTTTAACAAAGTTAAAAGTGAAGTTAATTTGGATAGTGAGCAAATAACAGAAAGTTCTGACTGGAGAAAGTTACTATGGTGCCACAGAAAGGTACTAAAACAAAACACATGCTCAGAAGAAGATAATGAATTCAAAACTTCTACATCTAAAGGCTTCAAGACATATATGAATTGGTCTCAGGTCATAGAAGAGCTCAAAAAGATTTTGAGAATCAAGAGAGGTAGAGGAAAAATTGGAAAGCAAAATAAGAGTCATGCAAGAAAATATTGATAAACAAGCCAACAACTTGGTAAATGAGGCACAAAAATTCTGAGGAAAATAATGTCTTAAAAAATACACTAGACCAATGAGGAGAAGAATAAAACCTAGATTCAACCAAATGTTTCCAAGAGGTACAAAAATTCAGTGAAGGAAAAAGCTCCTTAAAAAGTAAATTTTTTCCAAATGGCAAAAAGGTATAAAACCTCACTGAAGAAAATAATTGCTTAAAAATTATATTTGAACAAATAAAAGCTAATGCCTTTATGAGAAATCATGAAACAATAAAACTAAACCAAAAAATCAAAAAATAAAATAGAAGACAAGGTGAAATATCTCAATGGATAAACATAACCTAGAAAACAAATCCAGAAAAGATAATTTAAAAATTGTCAAACTACCTGAAAACCCTAATAAACAGCCAAGACATTTTTCAAGACTTTGTCCAGTAACACTGACCTGATATTCTTGAAAAAGAGAGTAATATATATAAACAATTCATTGATCACATCCTGAAAGAGATTACAAAATGAAAATTCCCAAGAATTGCAGAACTGCCAAATTACAGAGCTCTCAGTTCAAGGTCAAAATAATGCAAGCTGCAAGAAAAAAAACAATTCAAGTATTATGGTGAGTCAAGGTAAAACAAAATGTAGCAATTTCTATACTTAAGACTGGAGGAGGGCATGAAATTTGATTACATCTAAGAATCACCTTCCCAGATAAAATGAATACAGTCCTTCTGGGGAAAATGGATATTGAATGAAATAGAGAACTTCCAACAATTTGTCTTGAAAAGACTGGAACTTAATGGGAAATTGCCTTTCTATAGTAAGACTGAAGAAAAATATAAAAATAGAAAAAGGAAAAGGAGATCATTAGAGACCTAAGTTTAAACTGTTTACATTCTTACATGGGAAGAATATACATAGGAATTGTCTCAATATTAGGTCAATTAGAAGGAGGTTATACAAACAGAGTGCACTGGTGTGAGTTGAATATGAAGGCATGATTTAAAAAAATAAAAATTTAAGAGAGGAATGAAATGGTAGAAAGGGAAATAGGGAAGTAGAATGAGATAAATTATCTTATATAACACAGAAAAGAAAAAAAAACTTTTAAAATGGAAGGGAAGATGGAAGAGGTGAGTGAATATTACTTCCATCAGAAATGGCTCAAACAGATAATAACAAACACACTCAAATCCATCCTACCTTACAGGAAAGGAGAAAAGGATCAGGAGATAGAAGAAGAACATATTTAAGGAGGGGGATAGTCAGAAGGAAAATACTACTGGGAAGAGACAGGATAAAAGGAGAGAGAGTTTATAGAATAAATGAGAGGGAGAATATGTTGGAGGGGAAATACAGCTGTATATATAGTGCTTGTGAAAAAACATTCAGGCAAAGTTCTCAGATAAATGCCTTATTTCTCTAACATGTAGAGAACTAGTCAGTTTATGTAAATAAGAATCATTCCCCAATTGCATAATGATAAAAGGATATGAACAACTTTTAGGTGAAGTAAACAAAAATATCTTTTTCCATATTGAAAAAAAATCCTCTAACCTCTTATACAACATGCCATCCATATTCTAAGAGAAAATAGTATAGAATTTGAATGCAGAGCAAAGTGTACTATGTTTACCTTTTAAAGTTTCTGTTTTTGCTTTTTCCTTCTTACTCATGGTTTTTCCCCCTTAGTGCTAATTCCTCTTTTAAAACATGACTAATATAGAAATATGTTAAACATGATTGTACATGTACTTTTAGTCAGCTTGTTCACCACTATCAGGAGGAAAGAGAGAAAGGAGGATGATAGAAAAATAAGCTTGCAAATGGATGTGTTGAAAACTATCTTTGCATGTAATTTGAAAAATAGAATAAAATTTTAAAAAATGTTCTAACTTATTATTTATTAAAGAAATACAAATTAAAACAATGCCTGTTAGATTTTTTAATAGGACAGAAAGGAAAAATGGCAAATTTTGGAGGGGATATGGGAAAAATTAACTGTGAACTGCTTCAGCCCTTCTGTGGAAAAATTTGGAACCAAAGGTCTATCAAACCACTTATACCCCTTGAACTGACACGACAGATAAAAAAACAAAAAGGAAAAGGACCTCTATGTGCAAAAATATTTATGGTAGCTCTTTTCTCTGATGGCTAGAATTTGGAATTTAAGAGAATGTCCTGAAATCGAGAATTGATGAACAAGTTGTAGTATGTAGTATACAGCACAAAATTATTGTGCTATAAAAAATGATGAGCAAGGTGCTCTCCAAGAAACCTGGAAAGACTTACATGACAAAATGAAATGTACTACATAGAAAATAACAGCTTTTAATGATTTAGCTACTCTCAGGACTTATGATGAAAAATGTTATCCATTCTCAGAAAAAGAACTGATGGTATCTGAATACAGATAGAAGCATACTTTTTTAAACTTTCTTTTTCTTTTTTTTTACAATGGATTTTTATATCTGACAATATTCAATGTCCGTCACAAACTCAATATATAACATTTAAGTAAGAGATTAAACTTACAATTCACAGTACAGAATAGTGCTAAGAAAATCAAATTCAAGTTCTGGATTCAATATTTAATAGCCAAAGTGACCATTAGGATTTTTTTTTTAATTTAAGGCAATGGGGTTCAGTGGCTTGCCCAAGGTCACACAGCTAGGTAATTATTTTTAATATTTATTCTCATTTTGCACAAATAATTTTTTTATATTAATAAAATATTCTTGTTCAAGAATAAATGAAATACCCCCTCCCCCAATAAATATAGACTTGCTTGAGCGATAAAGGGGAGAGAAAAAAATTAAAATTAAAAAAATAATAGTAATAATTGTAGGTATGGCTAGGTGGCGCAATGGACAGAGCACCAGCCCTGGAACCACGAGCACCCGAGCCCACATCCGGCCCCGTAGACCCAACCATCACCCAGCTGTGTGACATGCAAGCCACCTAAACCCCACTGCCCTGCAAAACCAAAAAAAAAAGAAAAGACCCAAAATAAAATAAAATAGTAATAATAGTAGGGGTGGCTGGGTGGTGGACAGAGCATTGGCCCTTGAGCTAGGAGCACCCGGGTCTAAATCCAGCCTCAGACAACCAACAATCACCCTGCTATGCATCTCCAGGCAGGCCACACAGCCCCATTTGCCCTGCACCCCGCCAAAATAATAATAATAATAATAATAATAATAATAATAATAATAATAATAAAATGTGCTTCAGTCTTTGTTCCAACACTAACAACTCTGTCGTGGGTGGATCACATTCTTTATGGTAAGTCCATCGCAAAAGTTACTTCCATATTTTTCCAACATTGCCATGGCTGATCGCAACTCCCTCATTTTGTATTTCTCCACTACCACGTACTATATTTTCTCTCTCCTTTCACTCTGACTCTGCTGTAGGGTAGCTGAGTGGCACAGCAGACAGATCCTTGATCCTGGAGCCAAGAAGCCCTGAGCCCCCATACCACTCCTTAGGCCCAGCATCCACCTGGCCCTATGGTCCCGGATAGGCCATCCAATCCCAGCTCCTTTCAAGAAGTAAAAAAAAGAAAATGTGTTATATCTGCCCACTCTCCCCCCATGGTCCATCCTCTCCTCCATCACTCACATCCCCCCCTTCCCCCATTCCCCTTCTCTCCTTCTTACTCCAGATGTCTATACCCCATTGAGAATATATGCTGTTTCCTCTCCTAGACACCCCTGATGAAAGCGAAGAATTCCTCATTCCCTTTGCCTTCCCCCCACTTCCATATCATTGCAATAGCTCATTGTAATAAAGAAAAATCTTATTATATGAACTATCTTGGCCTATTCCCCCTCTCATTTTTCTTTCTCCCATTACATTTCCCATTTTTTTTCTATTGACTCCATTTTTACACCATATTTTATCTTTGAATTCAGCTTTCTCCTGTGCTTCAACTATAAAAGCTCCCTCTACCTGCTCTATTAACTGAGAAGGTTCATATGAGTATTATCAGTGTCATTTTTCTATGCAGGAATACATGCAGTTCATCATCATTAAGTCCCTCATATTTTCCCCCTCTCCTCCAATCTCCATGCTTCACCTGAGTCCTGTATCTGAAGATCAAACCTCCTGTTCAGCTCTGACCATTCCAAAAGGAACATTTGAAATTCCCCTGGTTCATTGAAAGTCCATCTTTTTCCCTGGAAGAGGACATTCAGCCTTGCTGTGTAGCTCATTCTTGGCTGCATTCTAAGCTCTTTTGCCTTCCGGTATACGATATTCCAAGCCCTACGAGCTTCCAATGTAGTTGCTGCTAAGTCCTGTGTGATCCTGACTGCAGCTCCACGATATTTGAACTGTGTCCTTCTGGCTGCTTGTAATATTTTCTCTTTGAATTGGGAGTTCTGGAACTTGGCTATAATATTCCTAGGGGTTGGTTTTTTGGGATTTCTTTCTCGAATATCAGGGCAATTTTCCTGTAGTAATTCTTTGAAAATGATGTCAAGGCTCTTTTCCTGATCATGACTTTCAGGTATTCCAATAATTTTCAAATTATCTTTTCTGAATCTGTTTTCCAGATCAGTTGTTTTTTCAATGAGATGTTTCATATTTTCTTCTAATTTTTCATTCTTTTGGTTTTTTAGTATTGTATGCTGACTTCTCATAAAATCAGCAGCTTCCTTCAGCTCCATTCTACATCTGAAGGATTTGTTTTCCTCAGAGAGCTTTCTTATATCTTTTTTCCAATTGGCCAGTTCTGCTTTTTAAAGCATTCTTTTCCTCAGTATCTTTTTGAACTTTTTTATCCATTTGGCCTAACCTGGTTTTTACCATGCTATTTTCTTCAGTATTTTTGGGAATCTCCTTTACTAAGCTGCTGACTTCTTTTTCATGTTTTTCCTGCATCTCTTTCATTTCTTTTCCAAATTTTTCTTCTATCTTCCTCACTTGATTTTCAAAATCTTTTTTGAGCTCTGTCATAACCTGAGCCCAATTTCTGTTTTTCTTGGAGTCTTTAGATTCAGGAACTTGGACTTCCTCATCTTCTGACTGAGTATTTTGATCCTTCTTGGGATCATAGACAAAGTGTATTTCTCAATGGATTTCTCAATCTCTCCTCTTTTCTCTCTGTTTACTCATTTCCCCGGCCTATGCCTGGTCTTGGGTGCTTCCTGAGCTTTTGAGTATTATTGGGACACTCCTCCAACAAGTATCTCCATGTGTGAAGCACTGTCCCCCATCCTGGTCTGTGAATGACTGCAAGCACACCCCTCTGCCATGGGGCTGGGGTGGGAGGGGGCCCTGCTGTTCTATGGGGGGCCTAGACTTTTATAAGGATCTGAATGTGGTCAAAGCCCCAGAGTCCTGTTCCAGGGATAGAGGTCAGACCTTGGCAGTCACTCTCCTCTCCCCTATCTAGGCTGAGCACTCAAGCCTGGGGACTCCTGCTTACTGGCTCTACCTGCTTCCAGTTCCACATCTGGGCTGCTGGCCACATTGCTTGCTGAGTGTCCTGAGGGCTGGTTTTCACAACTCGCACTGGCAGAGGTCTTCCTGCTGATCTTCTAAGCTCTGCCCAGTGCTCCCCAGTGTGTACATCAGGAAACTGCCCCTGTTGCAGTGAGCCCTGGCTCCCAGCATCCTAGGGCTGCCTCCAGGAAGCTGAAGTTCCTTCCCTATGGTGGACCTCCCCTCTAACCCCGTGGAGCAGAGCCTTTCCACTATTTTCCAGGTTACCTTGGGCTGGAGAACTGTTTCACGGGATCCCTCTGTGGGTTCTGTCTCTCAAAAATTTAGTTACAGTCCTTATTTTGTAAGTTTTGAGCACCTAAGAGAGACTCCTTTCCTGTCACTATCATGGCTCTGCCTCCCCCAACCCTGCTCTCGAGTTACTTCCTTTAAAATGTTATTTTTATTTCAGTTTTCTTTTGAAAAAGCAATCTTTTGAAGAAACATAAAATTAACAAAACATTGACAAAGTATATTTACTGAAATTACCAAAAAATTCCTTCTCTACTTTGCTTGAAAATTTTTAATAAACGGACAATCACTCTTTAATATTTCCAGTTACATCTTTGCTTAGCTCTCATTTTTAGGAAATTTGTTCCTCTATCAAACTTAAATTTACTTCTTTGGAACTTATATTGCTAATCCCTTTTTAATGTAACAGAATGGGGTAAGTTATAATACATAAAAGATGACAAATCTTTTGCAGTGGAAGGAAAAAGGGGGATAAGAGGAAAAGCAAATGAAACTTAATCTCATCAAAATTTACTCAAAGAGGGAATAACACACACTCATCTGGATATAGAACTCTATCTTACCCTATAGGAAAGTAGGAAGGAAAGGGATAAGAGGAAGGGAAGTGATAAAAGGGAGGGCAGATGGAAAGAATCATAAATAAGACATCTTTGAGTCAGGACAATGTGAGAGGAGAGAGAATAGAAAAAAAACATATGGAGAAATAGGATGAAGGGAAATACAGTTGGCAAGAGAAGCTGTGAACAAAATTTTGAAGTACATTTCTTGATATAGGTCTAATTTCTCAATCATAAAGAGGACTTAGTCAAATTTAAATAAATAAAATCATTCCCCAATTGATCAATGATAAAAAAACTGAAGATCATGCTGATGAAGTAATCAAAACCATGTACAGTCACATGAAAAATATTTCTAACTCTATTGACTGAAAAAATGCAAATTAAAACCATTCTGAGACACTGCCTCATAGCTTTTAAATTGACTAATAGCAAATAGCAAATGGCAAATATTAGAGGGGATATAGGGAAAATGAGACATTAATGCATTGTTAATGGAGTTGTGGACTGATTCAATCATTCTGTAGAGCAATTTGGAACTATACCCAATATGCATAAACTTTGACTTAGCAATACCACCACTAGGTTCATATAACAAAAGAACCTAATTCTAATTCTAATTCTAATCTGGTGGCAAGGAATTAGAAATTGAGGGGACACATATCAATTGAGAAATTGATGAGCAAATTATGGTATGTGATTTTGATGGAATCCTATTCTGCCATAAGAAATTATAAGCAATTATATGATATATACAATTTATAAGCAATTAATGCCTTAAGAAATTATAATACTTGATGATTATTATCAAGTCTTTCTTCTACTCTCAGTTCCTTTCTCTTCTCTAACATAAACATTTCTAGTCCTTCTCTCCTTCTTTAAATGACATAAATTTAAATCTATTTGCCATTCTGGTTATATTCTTTACATGTTTTCCTGCTTATTTAAAAGTGATAGGCAAAAAGCAAAGACAGCTAGATAGATGAGTTCTTCCCAAAGCATAGTAAAAGAGGATTATCACTTCCTTTTCCACAGACATTGCTTAACCCTTAGGTAGCTCAAATGTCAAAATTTGGGTGCTGCCTTATATCCTATTTAATTCATTCTGAATATCATGTTATCACTTATTCTGCACTTTCAAAATTTATTATTAAACATAAGAATTTACATTTATCCTTACTGAATTTCAATTTTCCTTATCTAGTCCAGAATTCTATCCTGCCAAGATATTTTTGAATTCTGATTGTCATTCATTTTGCTAGATTTACTTTCCAGATTTCTGTTACCTGCAAACAGAAATTTGATAAGGATTCTTTTATCCAAATCTTTGACTTAAAATTTATTTTAGGGGGCAGAATCAAGATGATTGAGTGAGAGGAAGAACTCAATTGGGCTCTCACCCTAAACCTTTCAAATATCTTTAAATACTGCTTCTAAAAAACTTCTAGAGTGGAAGAACATCCAAAAAGACAGATTGTTACAATTCTGCAACCCAAGGTCAGCAGAAGAGTTCACTGAACCAGCATGAGAGAGAAGCACAGTTCAGTGCAGGCAGACCTAGCCACAGCAAACCAAAGCAGACCTTAGGAGTTACTGTTTCAGTAGCATCAACTGCTTCTGCAGTTCTCAGTTCACCGTTTTAAGGGGATCAAACAACTGATCAGAAGAACAATACAGGAATCTCATTTCTAGTACTGAGTTGGGACTCTCTTTTTGCCTTTCTGGGACCTGGGTTGCAGTTCTAAGTGGCAATGCCAGGGTGAGGGGCACATAAGTAATACCAACTACACCACGAAGATAACTAGAATAATATCTAACAGTGGAGTTAGGTCTCTCCTCATAATTCCAGGGCAACAAAAGGTACTTGTTGTCATTTACAGACCAGAGTACAAGCCAGGAGAGTGGTAGTAAATACCTCTCCTTAGATTATCACACATTGAAAAAAATGGAACATGTATAGGTGCTCTGAAGTATTACTGGAAACAACTGCACAAAACCTCAGAACATTGGGACAACATGCCCACCACCAGGGAAGCAGAGCCCTACTTTGGCAGAGTTAAACATGAAATAATAGGTTAGGGAAATCATTATTGTTTTGTTCATAAAACCAACTCTTGGTTTTATTTATTAGTTCAATAGTTTTCTTGCTTTTGATTTTATAAATTTCTCCTTTAATTTTTAGAATTTCTAATTTGGTATTTTATTGAGGGTTTTTAATTTGTTCTTTCTCTTACTTTTTTAGTTGCATGTTTATTTCATTGATTTCCTCTTTCTCTAATTTATCCATGTAAGCATTTAAAGATATAATATATCCCCTGAAAGCTGCCTTGGCTGTGTTCCATAAGTTGTGGTATGTTGTTTCATTATTGTCATTATCTAGGATGAAATCATTAATTTTTTCTATAATTTATTGTTTGATTCACTCATTCTTTAAAATGAATTTATTTAGTTTCCAATTAGTTTTGGGTCTATATCTCCCTGGATCAATATTGCATGTGATTTTTATTGCATTATGATCTGAGAAAGATGTATTCACTATTTCTGCCTTTCGGCAATTGATTATTAGGTTTTCATGCCCTAGTACATGGTCAATTTTTGTGTAAGTGCCATGTACTGCAGAAAAGAAAATATATTCCTTTCTATTCCCATTCAATTTCCTCCATAATTCTGTCATGTCTAGGTTTTCTAACAATCCATTTACCTCCTTAACTTCCTTCTTATTTATTTTATGGTTAGATTTATCTAAATCTGAGAGCGGGAGGTTGAGGTCTCCCACCAGTAGAGTTTTGCTGTCTATGTCTTCCTGTAAATCCTTCAACTTCTCTAAAAATTTGGATGCTATACCATTTGGTGCATAAATATTTAGTACTGAAATTATTTTATTGTCTATGGTACCTTTTAGGAGGATATAATTTCCTTCTTTATCTCTTTTAAGTATATCTATTTTTGCAACTGCTTTGTCTGAGATAAGGATTACTACCCCTGGTTTTTTTTTCACTTCAGCTGAAGTAAAATATATTTTCTCCAACCTTTTACCTTTACTCTATATGTATCTTTCTGCTTCAAATTAGTTTCTCTTAAGAGGCATATTGAAAGATTCTGGTTTTTAATCCACTCTGCTATTTGCTTGCATTTTAAGGGAGAGTTCATCCCATTCACATTCAAAGTTATAATTACTAGCTCTTTATTGCTCTCCATGCTATCTTCTTTATGTTTGCATTCTACCCCCTTTTCCCCTTTATCCATATTCCCCAGTATTTTTTCTGAATACCACCACCTTCAATATGCTTGCCCTCCTATATCCATACTCCTCCCCTTTCTTTCCCCTTTCCCTTTGCCCCTTTCTCGTTCCCTTCCTTCTATTTGCTCCCCTTTTATCCCCCCTTCCCACCCACCCTGTTTCCCCTTTTAATACTTGAAAGATAAGCTAAGTTTCTTAACTAAACTGAGTGTATAGATGTTAACTTTAAGTCAAATCTGATAAGATTGATAAGTAAGATTCAGGCAGTTCTCACCTCCTCCATTTTCCCCCTCTGTTGCAATAGGTTCTTTGTACCCCTTAATGTAATGAAATTCATTCCATTCAATCTCCTCCATCCTCCCGTCTCTATACTGTCTACCATTTTAAGGAGCTATTGTTTTTAAATCATTATGAGTCACAGAAAAGTCACAAATGTCCATTACTTCTGGTTAAGTATATTCTCTCTAATAGAGTTCCAATTCTTGAGAGTTACTAGAGTCTTTCTCCCAGGTAGGGATATAGCCAGTTTGATCTCATTGGATAGCAGCTTTTTTTCTTTACCCTTTTTTTAACCTTTTCACATGTCTCTTTGAAGTCCAAATTTTCTGTTAAACTCTGGTCTTTTTATGAAGAAATGTTGGAAGTCTCCTATGCCATTAAATGCCCATTTTTTTTTACCCTGGAAGAGAAGGCTAAGTTTTGCCAGGTAGTGGATTCTTGATTGCATTCCAAGTTCCCTTGCTTTTCAGAATATCGAATTCCAGGCCCTTCGATCCCTACATATTGATGCAGGCAGGTCCTGTGTAATCCTTAATGTGGCTTCTTGGTATCTTAATTTCTTCTTTCTGGCTGCTTGCAGGATTTTCTCTTTTATCTGATAGTTCTGGAATTTGGCCCAATATTCCTAGGCATTTTCATTTTGAGATCCCTTTCCAAAGGTGATCTATTTATTCTTTCAGTGACTATTTTGCCCTCTAGTTCCATGAAGTCAGGGCAATTTTCCATCACTAAATCCTGTAATATTAAGTCCAGGATTTTTTTCTCTTCAATATTTTCATGGAGACAATGATCCTTAAATCGTCCCTCCTACTTCTATTCTTTAAGTCAGTAGTTTTGCTGATGAGGTATTTTACATTTTCTTCTACTGTTTTTCAATTTTTTGGTTTTGTTTAGCAAATTCCTGTTGTCTCATAAAGTCATTGGTTTCCACAGACTCCATTCTTTTTTTTAGAGAAGAATTTTCTTCATTTACCTTTTGTAACTCCTTTTCCAATTGGTCAATTCAATTTTTGAAAGAGTTTTCCATTTGACCAACTGAGATTTTTGAGAGAATTATTTTCTTTTTGCATTTGTCCAATTGTATTTTCCAAGGATTTGTTTTCTTGTTGCAAGTTGTTAATTTTCTCTCCCCATTTTTCCAATTTATTTTTAAACTCCTTCCTGATTTCTTCAAGGAAGTCTTTCTGGGCTGAAGACAAAATCATATTCTCCTCAGAGGTTCTAGATCTCTCTGAGTTAGGGTCTTTTCCTTCTAGGAATTTTTCTGTGGATCCCCTTCACTGGCTTTTCTTCATTTTCCTAAGACCTTGTGTTGGAGATGGGGCTGGTTCACAGAGGTTTGGTGCTGAGATCCCTAGAGGCTTTATTCACTGAGCTTAGTAATTCCAAGTGGACTGGCAAGTAGGGGGTGACTTTCTCTGGAGTGAATGTGACCTTGATTTGAGGCCATTTCCCTTGGCCTGGAGGATGTGGACAGCACTGCTGGATACTTTTATCCTTGAACAATGTGGGCCATACCTCGGGGCAAGGTAATTACTCTCCCTATTCACAGCTGAGGGAGCCTGGGGTGGGGTGGGGTTTTTGTTCTTACTGTGTTTGTTCTGGGAAAAAGGTTCAGCTGAAGTGAAAGTATGGATTCTGAGGTCCACCAGACCAGAGAAGCCCAGCAGATTGATGTCTGAAACTCTCTAAGCTGGGACTCACCCTCCAGCCTGCCAGAGTACCCCAGACCATCAGTCCCACAGCCAAATCCTCCACACCCCAGTTAGCTTTTGGACCACAGATCCCAGTCAATGCTTCTGTTAGCTGATCTTAGGCTGCTCTGTCTCTCACCCCTCCTGGCAGGGTCTCTGCAATCTGTGACAAGCTTACCCACGATCTCTGAAGACAGACCTTGGGGTAGATGTTCTTCTCTTGGCTTCTTTTTCTGGATTTTGTTGATTGAATTTTTGTTAAGAAGTTTGTTTCATATTATGAGAGGAAAGATCAAGAGACCTTAGCACAATGTTGGTTTTCTCTCTGCCATCTTGGCCCCAGTCCTCAGTAAGCATTTATTAAACAATTACTATGTACCAGGCACTTTCATAAACCTAGAGTATACAAAGAAAGGCAAAAGACATTTATTGTCTTTAAAGAGTTCATAATCTTATGGGGAAAACAAAAGAAAACCATTACAAACTATATACAGAAAAAAAGAGGAAATAAAAAGAGGAAAGTTTCTATAAATAAGATGAATTAGAAAAGACTTCCTGTTGAAGATGAGCTTTTAATTGGGACAATAAGGAAGCCAGAGAGGCCTGTAAGCAGAAATAAAGGAGGGGGAGACCATTCCAGGCATAAGGGGACAGTCTGGTAAAATGCTATAACTGAGAGATTTGTATCTTCTTCACAGAATAGCCAGGAGTCATGTCACTGGATAAAAGAGTACATGGTAAGGACAGGATGAAAGGCAAAAAAAAAAAACAAAAAACTGGAAGGGTCTAAAAGGTTATGAAGGGCTTTGATTCCAAAACAGAGGATTTTTAAAATTTGAATCTGGAAGTGATAAGGGACCACTAGAGTTTATCCAGTATGAGACTGGTATAGTCAGAGTGGCACTTAAGGATTAAGTATTAGCATGGTGGCAAAGAAGGGAGCACATTTGAGAGATGTTACAAAAGTGAGTTTTACAGACCTTGGAAAAAGTTTGTATATGAATTGTGGGCTTAGCAATAATGTGGAACCAAGTAGAATACTGAGGTTGCAAGCCTTGGAGACTGGAAGGATTACTGATCTCATCAGAAATAGGCATATTTGTAAGTGGGAAGTATATTTTAGAAAACAAATAAGTTTATTTTTGGACATGAGCTTAAAATATCTACTGAGTCTCTGATTTGGGATATGTAAAAGACAGGTGGAAATGCAAAATTGGAGGTTAAAAGAGAGTTTAGGACTAGATCAGTAGATTTAATCAAATAGAGAAGGCAATTAAATTCATGGGAACTAATGAGAATACCAAGAACCAGAGAGGGAGAAAAAAAAAGGACTCTGGACAAAACTGTGAGACTCATTGATTAAAGGATATGATCTGGATGAGGATTCAGCAAGATAAAGAGAAGAAACAGTAAAATAAGTTGGATGAGAACCAAGAGAGAATGTTTCTCTAGAAACTAGTAAAGATAGCATTAAGGAGAATAAGGGGATTGACAGTGTCAAAGACACTGTCAAGAGAGGTCAAGAAGAATGAGGATTGAGGAAAGCCATTGGATTTAGAAATTTGAAATAATTATTATCTTTGGAGGGAGTACTTTTGGTGGAATGATGAAATAAGAAGCTGTATTACAGGGAAACATAATTAAAGGAGAAGAAGTAGAGGGTAGCTGTTAGCATGCTTTCTCAAGAAATTCAAATGGTAAGTAGAAATAGAAGGATGGATCAAGTGAGGATTTTTTGAGCTGTATGAGACTTTGGCATTTTGATAGGTAGTAGAAGAGGAGTTTGTAGACAAGGAGAGTTTGAAGATAAGTAAGAGACTACAATAATATTTTAAGTGATAAAATCCTTGGGCAACCTAAATGTCATTAAATGCAATATTTTTCAAATCATTAAACATTTTATTGAGCAAATGGTTGGTTTATTGTGAAGATGATAGTGATAAAAGCTGAGTTAGGTGTTCACAATTTCATATATTACTCCATAATTTAATACATTCCTTGAATTTTTTGGGAAGAAAAACATTTTCTCAATGCTTTCTTTAGAGCTGCTGACACATCTTTATTCCTAAGGCTGTATATCACAGGGTTGAGCATAGGAGTAAGAATGGTGTAAAAAGCTGAAACTATTTTGTCTTTTTCTGGCGTGTGAAAGGAGCGGGGCAAAACATTAGAATAGAAAGCAGCTCCATAGAAAATACTGACCACCATTAGATGGGAAGAGCAAGTGGCTAAGGCTTTGTGTCTACCTTCAGCAGAATTCATCTGAGTGACAGTAACCAAGATCCGAATATAAGAAAAAGAGATAAGGGATATGGGAACAATGAGCATCAGAATGCAACAGGCATACATAAGGGTCTCATATAGGGATGTGTCTGCACATGCTAGCTTTAGGACAGCTGGAATCTCACAGAAAAAGTGATTAATCTTTCGTGAGCCACAATAAGGAAAATTCATAGTGACAGGTGTCAACATAAAGCCATCAAGGGAACCACCAATCCAGGACCCTACTACCATAAACAAGCAGACTCGATGGTTCATTAAGAGAGGATAATGGAGTGGGTTACAGACAGCTACATAGCGATCATAGGCCATGAGACCCAAGAAGAAGGCTTCACTCCCAAATAAAGTCAAGTAAAGGAAGATTTGAACTGCACATCCCACAAAGGAAATGTTCTTCTCCCTGGATAGAAGGTCTGCTAACATCTTAGGTACAGTAATGCAGATGTAGACAGTATCCATGATAGAGAGTTGACTGAGTAAAAAATACATGGGAGTATGAAGCTTGGAATCCACATGAATAAGCAAAATCATGATCATATTGGCCATTATAGCCACCACGAAGATAGATAAGATGATAATGAAGATCAAACCAGGGAATTTGGGATTGATGAAGAGTCCCAAAAACATAAAGTCAGTGGAATTCTGATATCGTGTTTCCATTTCCTTGCCAAATTACCTAAAGTTATAAGAAGGCAAAGTTGGTTATTTAGTTATCACACGGAGGATGTTGCTGGGTATCTTAAAGGAATGAGATCTAAAGAATTATTATGCATAATTTCTTACATAACTTTATGGACATGGGTTGCCCTAAAATTTGCTCTGTAGGTATTCCTCAAAGGAAATTCATGGATTATAGAGAGAAGGAACACATTTAAATTTCCTTTGGGTAATTTGGAAAGTCTCCCAGGACAAATTCTATTCCAAAGTTGCCTTCTGACAACATCAAAAATAGTATTGACTTCTTTGAAAAATAGACTTCTGGAGCTCTGTTTGGGGCTCCTTGTATTTGTTATCATGAATAACAGTAATTTATATATTTATATATGTATGTATACACACATATACAAATACATAAACATACACATTCAAAGCTATATATACAAGGAGTCATAGAAGTATTAATTTAATTTTAATACCTCAGACACAAATTATGATTTAACCCAAATTTTTAGATATAAATCTTTGAGTGCCTGGGATTTTAGATTTTGAAATTTAGTTTTATAAAATTAATTTGCACTATTATTTATGTATTTATTTATTTTTACATTACAATAGTCTTGTTGTAAAATTAACCAATCTCCCTTCCCCCCACAAAGATAGAGAAACCTCAAGAAAAATAAAGTAAGAGGAAAAGAAAACAATGAACTTCAGTCTGTGTTTGGATACCATCAACTCTGTCTCTGGAATGAATCACATTTTCTAACAGAAGTCCATCAGAGGGAGTAACTAGGTAGTGCAGTGAACAGAGCACTGGCCCTGGAGGCAGGAAGATCTGAGCCCAAATCTGGCTTCATATATCCAACAACCACCTGGCCAGGTGACCCAGCAGCCACCCCACCCCAATGCCTTTGAAAAACCAAAAAAATAAAAAAGAGTAAGTCCTTCAGAAAAGTTGCTTAAATATTTATTTTCCACAGTTGCTATTACTAATATTTCCCTCCATTCTATTCTTCCCCACTTCCATTTATTCTATTCTCTCTCTTCTTTCACTGCATCTGTCCTCAAAAGTATGTTGTATCTGATCACCCTCTCCCATTATCCTCCCTCTCCTGTATCACCTACACCACCCCTCTTCTCCCCCTGTCCTCTTTCTCCCATCCTTTCCCTATCATTTTTCCTTTATGGTAAGATAGATTTCTATACCCTATTGAGTGTTTCCTCTCTGAGTCATTTTTTGTTGAGAATTATGGCTCACTCATTCCCCCTTATCTTTCCCCCTACTACTCCATTGTAAAAGGTTTTTTTTTTAATATTTTACATAAAAACTGTCCATTTTACCTATTCTTTCCCTTTCTCCCAGTACATTCCTTTTTCACTCATTAACTCCATATTTATAATATATTATACTTTCATATTCAGCTCTTTCCTGTGCCATATCTATCTCTATCTCTATCTCTATCTCTATCTCTATCTCTATCTCTATCTCTATCTCTATCTCTATCTCTATCTCTATCCCTATCTCTATCTCTATCTCTATCTCTATCTATATACTCCTAACTGCTCTAATAAATGACAAGGTTTATATGACTTATCAGCATCATCTTCCCATATAGTAATATATGCAGTTCAACATCATTAAATCCCTCATAATTTGCCCTTCATATTCACCCTCTGTTTTGCCCAAGTCCTGTACTTGGAGATCAAATTTTCTGTTCAGCTCTGATTCTTTCAACACGAAAGTTTGAAAGTCCCTTCTTTCATTGAATTTCTATCTTTCCCTCAACTGGGTGTTGATTCTTGGTTGCAATCCAAGATCTTTGCCTTCCAGAATATTATATTCTAAACTCTCTGAGTCCTTAATATAGATGCTGCTAAATTTTCTTTAATCCTGATTTTAGCACCACTATACTCAAATTGTTTCTTTCTGAGTGCTTGTAATTTTTTCTCTTTCCCTTGGGAGTCCTGAAATTTGATTAGAATATTTCTAGGAGGATTTTTGTGGGGGAGGGGATCTCTTTCAAAAGGTGACTGGTAGATTTCTTCAATTTCTATTTGATCCTCTGCTTATAGTATATCAGAATTTCTCTAAATATGAGGTCTAGGCTCTTTTCTGGTTATGAATTTCAGGTAGTCCAAGAATTTTTAGATTATCTCTCCTGAATTTGTTTTCCTGGTCAATTGTTTTTCCAATGAGATATTTTACATTTTCTTCTAGTTTTTTCATTCTTTTGGTTTTGTTTTATTGTTTCTTGATTTCTCACAAAGTCAACAGTTTCCCTTAGCTTCATTCTACATTTGAGGGAGTTATTTTCTTCACAGAGCTTTCTTATCTCCTTTTCCATCTGGTCAAGTCTGCTTTTTAAGGCATTCTTCTCCTCATTGACCTTTTGGACTGCTTTTTTCCTTTTGAACTAAATTGGTTTTTAAATGTTATTTTCTTGGGTATTTTTGTATCTCCTTCACCAAACTTCTGACTTGGTTTTCATGATTTTCCTGAATTGCTTTCATTTCTCTTCCAATTTTTCCTTTACCTCCCTGACTTGATTTTTAAAAATCTTTTTTTTGTGCTCTTCCATAAGCCTGAGATCAAGTCCTATTTTTCTTAGAGGCTTTGAATACAGGCTTTGTCATCTTCTGAGTGTGTATTGGGACCAAAGTAATTTTCTGTGATCAGATACTTTTTTTTCTTTTGTTTACTCATTTCCCCAACTTATGATCTGCTTTTTAACATACTTCCCAAGTTTTTGAGTGTTTTGGGGACACCTCCCTGGGGAATGTAGTTCCTTTAAGGTCTTATGAGGTCTCCTTTAAAGTTCTCCTGGCCTGTGCTCTGCATTTTGGATGACTATAATCACTCCTCTCTGCCCTGGAACTGTGAGAAGAGTCCCTGCTTGGCTATAGCAGTATGGGGTCCCAGACTGTGATCAGGATCTGAGTATGAACAAAGCAACACAGTTGTGTCCCAAAGATAGTGGAGAGACTTTGACAGTATCCTCTTAACCCTTTAGTCTTTTTGAGCTGAGGACTCTGGAAGCAGCTACTGGGTGGCTATGCAGACTTCTTCTGGTTCACATTTGGGGCTGCACTGGTCTGGGCTCCAAGTTCACTCTGGTGTGGCAGAGTTTTTCATCTGACCTTCCAAGTTGTCCTTGGCAATCCCAGGGTTGAGAAGTCTGGAAACCATTCCCACTGCCACGGTGCTCCTATGGACCCAGTTGCCCCACAGGCTCTTCCTAGAGGGCTGGAGCTCATTTACTCAGGTGTGGTGTGGCCCCTAACTGTAGCCTCTTCTAATCCCAATGGAACAAACCCTGATCACAGCTATTTCAAGTTGTCTTAGGCCAGAAAATTATTTCACTCGGTCTCTCTATGAGTTCTGACATTCTAGAATCATAATTTTAAGGCATTTGGTGTGTTCTGAAGGAGAGCTTCTGGGAATTCCTACATCCACTCCATCATCTTGGTTCTACCCTGAAATGTACATTTTTAAATAAATTGAAAGCATGAAAACTTTTCTAAAGTCACAAATCTAAAGATTCAAATTTCCTTCAAAAAAAGAATTCACAAGTTATGAAGGAGGAGCAATGGTCTGATTGAAATTTTCTGGCAAAAATCTATTGCTTTTTCAATAAAAGGTACTGGTCAGTTTGAATCAACAAAGTTGCATAAAAGACAAAAATTTGCTATGATCTTATGTAATTCATTGCCATACTGTATGCAATCACATCTGGGACACTGTGTTCTCTCTCCTAGAGAACACATACTCAAGTAAATTGCTATACTCAAGTAAATTGAAAGGAAATGATTAAGGAGGAATCTGTTTACTTTATCAAGCTGTATATCACAGAAATTAATTCTAATATAGAAATACAAATAGCATCAGATATGCCCAGTAATTTGAAAACCACAGAACTGAGCAAAGGAATTATTAAGGTAAAATGAATACTCTTAAATAAATGTACAGCATATGGATAATATGCAAAAATGAATTGTGTATGTAAAAGCACAGAGAGAAATTTGACCTTATGGTCATCAATAATAGGCTAGGATTTATAATCAGAACATGACTTTGTAAATACTCAACATTTTCAAAGGGAATATAAGACAGCAGTTATCAGAATGGATGGAAGAATAGCATTGTGTATTAAAATATACTTATTTAAGGAAGTCCAAGAATTAGAAGGCATGAATAAGGAGAGTCATATATGCTATAGAAAATTGGAACAGGGAATAAAGAAGTGATAAATTTAAAAGAAATGTTGAGGAAATATACTACAGACCACATGAACTGAAATAAGAAACAAATCAACACTTCAGAAAACGTATAATGACCATGAGAAATGAGTCTAGATAACAAGAAAATCTAGATTTATTCTAAGCAACCTAGGTTTAGGAAAAGTATATTTCTTTCTTTTTTTAGGTTTTTTTGCAAGGTAATGAGGTTAAGTGGCTTGTCCAAGGCCACACATCTAGGTAATTATTAAGTGTCTGAGGCCAGATTCCAACTCAGGTACTCCTGACTCCAGGGCCGGTGCTCTATCAACTGTGTCACCTAGCCACACCAGGAAAAAATTTATTTCAAAGGATTCAGAGAAAGTATAGGTAGGACTTCATCTTCTAAAATTCTAAAACACAAGTCAGACAAAGAGGGATATGAATCTTTGAAGAATGACATTTTGAATACACAAAAAGAATTACAATAAAGGGTTAAAATAGGATTTAACAAAGGAGACTGATGTTAATATACAGAAAACTCATAATCCAATTTATATAATATATTATAATATATAATATATATATAATATACTGAGTATAATATATTATATTATATATATATATATCATATATTGAGTATAATATATTATACTCAGTCCAGGAAACAGAGAATGTTCACAAAATATTACAGCATATTGCAGGAATAGTGTACCAAGAGTATTCATAGTATTCTGAGTACAGAAAGTTAAAGGATTCAAAAAACTGTTTGAAAGCTGCATAGAGAAAAAAGAGCAACTGATAATGATGTTTAGCATTCATGGAACATGATAATTGATGACAAAATGAAAGTAGATTGTCTAATTCTTGTTTTGCTTTTTTTCTTTGCCAAGTAGAATGACCTTTTGACTTAAAAAGACAGAGTTAAAATGGCTAACCCCTAAGATAATAGCAAGAAAGCACTTATCTGCCCTCACATCACTTGGTCTAAAATGAACTTTGGTCTGCAGAAACAGAAATAACTCTTGCATATTATGATTAAAATTAACATTGAAAGATCATAAAAACAACAGAAGTTCTACAAGCCTGAAAAAAGGATATATGTTCTTATTTTCAAAATAAGAAAGAGAATTTAAACTATAAACTATATTCCAGTAAATTTAAATTTAATTTGTAGTGAAATCCTAGAATGGTTACTTAATATCTTGAAAAGGAAATAATAATCATAAAGTGCCATGACTTCAACAAGATCATACCAGATTTATCTTTTTTTCAGACAATGTTATTATTTTGGTAAACTGAGCAGATGCTATAATTAGAGTTTTTAAAAAAAATCTTAAGAAACAAAATTATTTCACTTTATTCTTTTCAAAATATGGTGACATTTCATCTATATATTAATCCAATTATATAGTTACGTGGTTGAATAGTAGCTAGACTTAGAATTAATGGGTTGTTGTTAGCTTGAATGAAGGGCTCTTAGAGCTCTGTGATTATTTATTTTTCTGCTATTTAACATTTTTTTCAGTCTTGTGAAAAGGTATACATAATATCTTATTACCACATCTAAATCATTATTAATATCAAAAAAGCTAGGAGGAATACCTAATACCTTAAATGACAGTCAAGATCTAAAAAAATTCTTGACAGATAAGGACAGAGTAGTATCTTGTGAGAATCAATCAACTGTAAAGTTTCCTTCAAAAGAAAGAATTCTCAAGTTATAAAGAAGGAGCAATGTTCTGATTGAATAATTCTTGAAAAAATCTATTGCTTTTCTATAAAAGATACTGACCTATAAACTCAGTCTGAATCAACAAAATTGTGTAGTAGACAAAAATTTGCTATGATCCTGGGCTGTTTTATAGAAGGCATAGCATCTTTGAAGAATATATAGTTAATTGTCATGCTGTATTCTATCACATCTGGGATTTTGGATTCTCTTCTAGAGACTACATTTTAAAGAGACCTGGATGGCTAGGTGGGGCAGTGGATAGAGCACCAGCCCTGGAATCTGGAGTACTTGAGTTCAAATCAGATCTCCGACACTTAATAATTGCCTAGCTGTGTGAGATCCTGGGCAAGTCACTTAATCCCATTGCCTTTAAAAAAAAACAAAGAGACCTTTGATAGAGTATAGGCTGTTTTATTCGAAATTAGAAGGATGAAGGGTTTTAATATGGGGGGACAATTGAAGGAATGAGTAATGTTTCTTCTAGAAAAGAGAAGATACAAAGGGAACATGATAGCTATCTTCTATTTGTAGAGTTGTCAAGTAAATAAGGAAGAATAAATGTAATCTCTTTTTTCCCCCAATGAATAAAAAAAGTGGCAAATACAATTTAAGCTTGATACCAGAGTGCCCTAGGCAAACACCACATCAATTTCTACCTGGTTACAAGACTTCAACATGCCCCCCCACCCCCAGTTACTCTCTCTGTTCCACCTCCCTATGATTTTCAACTTTTTTTTTCATGTATTGTCTTTCCCTGAGAGTTTGTAAGTTCCTTGAAATTAAAAAATGATTTTTGTTTTTTTCTGTATTCCTATTGCTTAACAATGTAATTGCCTCAGAGTAAGTGCTATGTTCATTAACTGAGTGGAAGAGGTGGCATAGTCATTCAGTGTAATCAATTAACAAATATAAATTAATTAGCATTAGCAATTCTTTATACTATGTGAAAAACTTTTTATTTGGCAAAATTATTACTGCTACAATGAATAATTTCAGTTATTACTATTGTGACTGACTACAGTTACTTCTATACTACTTCTTCAGAACAATAACCACTTATATTTTTATCTAATGGGCAAAGTTTTCATTTCTTTTTTTTGCAAGGCAATGGGGTTAAGTGACTTGTCCAAGGCCACACAGCTAGGTAATTATTATTAACTGTCTGAGGCTGGATTTGAACTCAGGTATTCCTGACTCCAGGGTCAGTGTTCTATCCACTGCACTGCTTAGCAGCCTCAATGGGTAAAGTTTTCTAAAACACTTTACTTACAAAAAGTCTGTGAGGTGGCCTAGTACTGATGAAATCATTCCTTTTTATCAGTGACAAGACTAATTCTCATAGTGACTTACCCATGGTCACTTTGCTAGTCTTAACCAGAAAACCTATCAAAAATAGTATTGCTGTCCTCGTTTCTTATCCCCAGATCCAATGTATTTCCTATTGCTTGTACTCATAAAAAAGATGAATTAGACTATTATAGCTCTCAAAGAGCTAATGAGGATAAGAAGAATACACAACTAAAAAAGCAGTATGCAAAGCATGCTATGAAATATCTAGTATTCTGTACAAACACCCCAGAGAAATTGAGAATATTAATTTGAAAAATCCATGCAAGGATATATGGAGAAGTTAGCACTATAATCAGACTGGGTAGGATTTCAAGTGACAGAAATGGAGGAGGGGGTAGAAAATTCCAGTGAAGAAATTAGCACAGAGACAGGAAAAAACATATGAAGATATAGATATCTATATCTATATATTATATGGTGACTATAATCTTCATATCTTCTAAAGCAGTCTTGACTCATGAAAATAAAGTGTATATTTAAGCAGATTTTGAAAACAATTATCCTTTGACAGGCCATGCATATGTCCTATTTTTTAGTTTGGAAAATATATTCATCATATGTGCATGTGGGAGTAAATAATTGGAATTAAATTTATAGCATGAGAATATAGATGGCAATATAAAAATGTGCAATTAGACCAGATTGTAGAAAATCTTAGATGCAAGCTTAAAGAATTTATGTTGCTTAGAATACAACAAAGACATTGAAGGATTATGAGGAGTGGAAGGTTGAAATTGAGTTACGTTTGGTATATAATGTAATAGAGATATATAGGTTGAATCAGAATTGGAGAGAAATAGTGTAGAATAATGAATAGGCTGTGAATTTAGAGTCAAGAAGACCTGAGGTCAAATTCAATCTCTAATCTTTTAAGAGCCCCAGATTTTGCCTTTGTAAAACTAGGATGGTTGTTGTGAAATTGAGATGAATGAGATAAATGTATATTAAACTTTTAAACCATTTAAGTATGATATAAAAGTCAGATAATATTTTCATTATTATTACTATTGTTGGAATGGAGAGAAACAGGAGACATAGAACCAGTTAGAAATCTATTATACTAGTTCAGAAAATGGGTAGTGTCAATGAGAATCAAAAAGTAGGGAAAGAGATAAAATAGAAGTGTTATTAATAAAAAGAATTTCTTAACTGATTGAATATGAGAAACTTGTAAGATAGAAAGCAGGAAAATAAACTAGTTTGGGTGAGAATGGTAAATCTTATTTGGACATGTTTAGCATGCTATTTAGAAGAACATTCAAGTGGTAACAAAAAATAATAGGTTTAGAGTTGAAAGGAATGTTAAATATCAACTAGTATAGTAGTGTCAAACTCAAATAGAAAAGAGTGCCACTTATTACGATCCTTACAAACTATTGACATAGTTTTATAATGTAGTATTATCTGTTTTATTAATTTTAAAAGTATTTCTAAATTACATTTTAATCATGTTCAGGCCTACTTAGAAGTGTTGAAGTCTGTATTGGGCCATGTGTTTTAACCCCCAATTGAGTCCAACCCTTTCATATCATCAGTAAACAGGTTGAGGAATGTGAAATGATGTGTCCAATATCACATAGGTACTTAGTGACCAGATCAGAATTTGAAACTAGAGGTTTGTTTTTTCTATATCTAATATTCTTTCCATTGTGCTATCAGACTGCAACAGTTGTTAGTGTGGAATTGAATCTACAAAGAGCTACATTTCTGGAGGCATTGCTATGTAGAGTCCTGCACAAGGACACTTGTTAGATATCTTACTCCAACACTTAATAGTGCTTTACAAAAAATGATACATCTTATCTGAATCTCATTTTGCTCATAGATAATATTGTAAAAGTAAGATATGTTCATCTCCCTTGCATGATTATTATTATTATGAGGATCAAATGTAATTTATACACACACATATATGAATGTGCATTTGTGTATATGGATATATATATATATGTAAAATGCATATACACATTCATATTATATACACATATGCCTCTGTCTCTCCATACACACACATTTATATATACACACACACATATGGTTCAGGGATCATTTTGTATAGATATACTTTTATGGTTAACTGGTCTAGACAAACAGTATGGTACAATGGAAAAAGCAATGGATTAGAATTCAGATGATTTGAATTTAAATCCCACTTCTGCCACTTATCTCCTTTGTGCCTTTGAGCAAGTCATTTAACTTTTCTGGACTTCAGTTTTATAGTTTGACTATAAAATAACCATGTGGGATGGAACAGTCCATAGACTCCCTTTCAGTTTTAATTCTATGATCTTGTTAATCCTACTAAAAATACTATTAGTGTGTGAAGAAGAACTGATGGACAGAATTGTTTATGAGGATATTCATTATTTAAGATCAAATGAAAATCCTATTTCTTTTAACAAATCCTCAGTTATTCCAACCTGCATTATTCTCTCTTCCCTAGGCTCTTTATGTTTTCCCTTATACTTAGAATAAGGGAAATTTTTCAAATGAGAGAAATGTGAAGGGCTCTCATCAAATTTTCTAATCTAGACAAAAATATCTGTATACATTTTTGTATATATATACTATAGAAATAGTTATGGATATAGAGCATTATTTATCTATATAAAGAGATATCTATATATGTAAAGATATATCTATATGGATAAGATATATACCTGACTTACCTGGAATTCAGATCAACTATTCTTTCTTCTGGACAAAATAAATAGGTGAATAGATGGCAGTTTGGTAGATGATAGATCTCTAGATCTATCATTTATCTATCTATCTATCTATCTGTCTGTCTGTCTGTCTGTCTGTCTGTCTGTCTATCTATCTATCTATCTCTCTATCCATCCATCCATTTGGATAGATTTGGATCTTTCATGCATTTATCTACCATCTATCTAGCTATCCATCCATTTATCTATCCCTATCTTTGTATCTAGTTCAGAATCAAGAACAGTTCATCTGTCATTCAAATATGTAGTAATTGAGAATATCTGCCCCTAATGTCATACTCTAAGTTAAGGAATGAATCTTAGAAGCAATATACCTGTATTTGTATATTTTACTATCTGATCTAACCACAATCTAGGTCTCTATCATATAGCAGCAGAATCTAAGCCCCAGCTGTACAAAACTTAAAAAAGGGAGAGATTAAATACTATTATCTGAATGTGGATCAATGTTCAATCCAAAGCTTTTCTCTAATATTGGATAATTGTTGTCATTGTGAGATTCCCACAGGAGGAATTTCCCCAGTTAGCAATTAATATGAAATTAATCAGTTTACCTTGCATATTATAACAAAGGATAGTTAAATCCTCAGTACTTTACTTTTTTATATACTATCAATGAAAAAGGTACTTGATGAAGGAAATAATCTTCTCTGAGATTTCTTCTTATTTCATCACAAAGATATTCAGATAACTTTTACACCCTCCCCAATTAGAACATGAATAGAGAAATGGAGTTAGAAAGTATAACATTTTCTGAGAGAGAATACAAGAATAGGATCATCAGTGAACTACTTAGTTTACATCATGAATTTTCATGAATTGAACAAGAGAAATTAATGTTTCTCCTTTATTGAGGTTTAAATAATTTGTGTTTGCAAGTGCCATAAATGACAGAAATAGCATGCATTCAATCAGAGTGGAAATATCTCTATCTTTTATCTTTGTGACAAAACTATATTCACCAACACTTGACTTAACCATAAGGGGCAGTAGGATATCATGTAACTAACTAAGGAATCAGCCTTAGAAAGTATGGTTTGTAATGTAGTCATCAATAAACTAATAAAGCTAGAGTGTATTTCCATTGCCTTCAATTGCCCACTCTGTTCATCAAAGGATCTTCAGACTATAATTGAGTGATCTACTCCACCAAGCTAATGTATCTGGTCATTGACAGCTGCTAGTTGTCCTCTCCTCTGATTTCATTTAGATATGTTCTACCTGCTCTGTCTCTGAATTTCACAAGCTCAATCAAGGATTTTTTCTATTCATTTCATGTTGCAGACACTTTAGAGAAAGTAGTTGGAGATGTATATAAGGAATTACTTTAGGACCCACATATCTTTTTTGCTTTTTTTGTCACATATCCTTTTGTTGACTGAGATCCAGTAAAGGTCATTGGGGGAAAAATGAGAAAAGATGGTTGCTGACCTCCAATTATATGTTGACCAAACAAAAATGATTATTGTCTTCTAGTAACATTTGTCCAAGAATAATATAGAAATCCACTTACAATTTGTTAGAATATATGATTAACATCCACTTCAGATGATTCACATGGGGGGAAAAATCAAATAAAGAGCTAATGAAAAAAAATTTAGTTCTTGGACAAGAAACTAAAGGACTTAGAAGCACAAATGATCTTTTCAGAATTACTTATCATTGAAGTTAAGGGTTTCTGTTGCTTTTTGAGAAATAAAGATCTGAATTAAAATATAGTAACTGAAGTATCTGAAGAAAGGATTTGAATTTCTGACCCCCAGTTCCAAAATTGAGGAATCAGCAGTTCCTGGAGAGAAATAAGATGCAAATAATGAGGATTCACAAGAGTGTATGCCTTGCAGCTCCAATCAAGATTTCTAAATTTGAAACAGTGAGTAAGATTATGAGCTGATATAGAATTGATGCTCTTTTTACATGATATTGCATTATTTGCAGCAACTTCTTAAACAATGAGAAGCTCTTGGAGGAAATCTCTAAACACTCCAAAGAATTTGGCTTGATGATTTGTGTAGTGTGTGTGTGCAACACATATATCAAGTAGATAAAAATTCTACTATATAGATTATAATGTGAATTTGAATGGCAGTCCTATAGAACACATCCATATGCCTATCTATGACATATAGAACAAGTTGAACCTGACTCTCAGCCTAATGATCTATCCACTTCACCACCTAGCTGCCACAATAGAATCATAGTTTTTTTATTGTTGTTATTCAGTTGTTTCAGTTAAATCCAATTCTTTATGACCCAATTTGGGACTTTCTTGACAGATATACTGAAGAGGTTTGTTATTTGCTTCTCCAGTTCATTTTATAGACTAGGAAAAGAATACAAACAGTGTTGACTTGCTCAGGACCACACAATTAGCATGTATCTGAGATTAGATTTAGACTCATGACTTGTGTCTAGCATTATATTTACTGTTCTATTTAGCTGATCCTCACATTATCACACAGGGACAAAATGGAACTCAAATAAAATAGAAAACTTCAAAGCATTTTGATGAAATGCATTTGATGAAAAGACCAATGACTGAATTTAATATACACACAACAGGAGTCAAGAGAAGCATAAAAGGTAAACTTGAATGAGAAATATAAAGGATAAAGCAATGTTAAACTGTTTATATTTACATAAGAGGAGATAATAGATGAAGTCCCTCAGAACTTTGTCATCAGTAAGGGTCAAGGAGGGAATCTAATTAGACAGAGGACCTGGTTGTGATTCCATTGTTTTTAAATAACAACAACAATAATAATAATAAATAAAAATAATTGATGAGTATGGAATAAGAATGTACCAGAATAGATGGGAAGGGATCAAAAGAATGGGGGGGATATCTTACCTAAATGGGGTGCACAAAAAGAATGTATACAGCAAGAAAGAGTAGTGAAGGGGAGCAGATGAGATTTGGACCTCATTTTCATCTGAACTAGATAATGAAGAGAGGATACATACACAGATGGTTGGTTATAGTAAGACATCTTATCCAACAGGAATATAGAAAGGAAAGAAGTCAGAGAACAGAGGACAGAATAAAAGATAATATAGGTAAAAGGAGACATTAATTAGAATCAAAAGAGATTCCTAAAGAGGGAGCAAAAAGAAGTAGAAGGGAATTAGCAATCATAATTGTAATTGTGATTGAAATTAATTCTCCCATAAATTGGAAGATAGAAGAATGCATTAGAAATCAGAATTTGGGGGCAGCTAGGTGGCACAGTGGATAGTGCACCAGCCCTGGAGTCAGGAGGACCTGATATATCCAGCCACAGACATTTAATAATTGCACAGCTGTGTGACCTTGGGCAAGTTACCTAACCCTATTGCCTTAAATTAAATAAAAAATTAAAAAAAATAAATCAGAATTTGACAATGTATTATTTAAAAGAAACATTCTTGAAATAGAAAGATATATGAGTTAAAACAAAGGCCTAGAGAAGAATCTATTATGTTTCCATGCATCTATTATATTATGAAATAAAATAAACAAAAACCAAAGTAATTTTAATAATTATGAGATAAGCAGAGAAATTACATTTTGCTGTAACTTAACCTAGACAAGAGTTAATATCAGTTCTAAAGATAAATGAATACATCTTTAGTAAACAGAAGAGATAGAAAAATTAAGGGGAACCTTAATTTAATGTCTCCTTCAGAACTAGAAAACAAAACCAAAAATAAATAAGAAGTTAGAGAAATAGAATTTTTTAAAAGTTTATGGACTTCTAGAAAATATTAATTGGAATAGAAAGATATACACTAATTTCTCAGTTATGAACCGAATCTCCACAAAAATTGACCATGAACTAGGTCTCAAAAACTTTACAAACAAAAGCACAAAAACAGAAATAATAAATATATCTTTTATTTTATTTTTCCAATTACGTGTTATGAAAGTGCTTCAACATTCATCCACTTGGATCTTTATAAATTGCACATTTTTCTACCACCATCCCTTCCCACCCCTCTCTCCTCAGAGGCAGACAATCTGTTAAAAGTTCTATATGTACTTTTGTGTTTAACATATTTACATATTAGTCATTTTGTGTTTGAAGATTTAGAACCAAGAGAAAAGAAAGAAAACTATAAAACAGGAAGAAAAATACAAGAAAAATTTTTAAAAAGTGAAGATAGTATCCATTCAGATTCTATGAGTTTTTTTGTTTTTGTTTCTTTTACCTCTGGATGTGGATGTCATTGTCTCTAATAATAGGTCTCCTAGGGTTGTCCTGTACCTTTGAGAGGAACTGCATCCATCATAGTTGATCAACTCACAATTTTAATGTGTATACAGTGTTCTCTTGGTTCTGCTCCTTTTGCTCAGCATCAGTTAATGCAATTCTTTCCATGCTTCTCTAAAGTCAGATCATTCATGGTTTCTTAAAGTACTTCATAACATGTATATACAATAATTTGTTTGTCATTCTCCAAATGATGGGCATACCCAAAATTTTCAATTCTTTGCCACTGCAAAAAGAGCTGCTATAATTATTTTTGAACATGTGAGGCTTTTCTGATTTTGTTATTATTTCTTTTGAATAGACCTAGTATTTGGGATTGCTGGGTCAAAGGATAGGATCAGTTTTATTGTTCTTTGGGCATATTTCCAGATTGCTTTCCAAAATTATTGGATTAACTCACAACTCCACCAGCAATACATTTACATCCCAATCATCCTACAGCCTCTCCAAACACTGATCATTTTCCCTTTTTGTCATCTTAGCCTGTCTGATAGGTGTGAGGTGTTACCTCATTGTTGTTTTAATTTGAATCTTTCTTATCAATAATGACTTAGAGCATTTTTCATATGACTATATATAACTTTAATTTTTTCATTTAAAAACTGTTAATATTCTTTGGCCATTTAGTAATTGAAGAATGATTCATAACCTTACAAATTTGATTCAATTCTTTATATATTTTAGAAATGAGACCTTTATCAGAACCATAAGCAGTGAAATTTGTTTCCCAGCTTTTTCATTTTTATTCTAATCTCAGCTTCATTGGTTTTAAGTGAAAACCCTTTTTAATTTAGTATAGTCGAAATGATATATTTTGCAATTTTTGATAGACTCTATATCTTGTTTGATCATAAATTTCTTCCCTTTCCAAAAAATCTGACAGATAGAGTATTTCTTATTTTCTTAATTGGTCTATGTTATCTCCCTTTATGTCTAAATCCATACCCATTTTGATCTTATTGGTATAAAGTATAAATGTGAATCTATGCCTAGTTTTTGCCATAGTATTTTCCAGTTTTCCTGGAAGTTTTTGTTTAATTGTGAATTATTAGACCAGAAGTGAGAAGACCAGAATCTCTGGATTTATCAAAAAGTAAATAACTATAGTCATTTACTAATGCTTCTTTTGTACCTACTCTAATCCACCGGTCCACCAGTCCAGTACTTTTATTTCTTAACTAGTATCAGGCAATATTCATGATTTCCATTTTGTAATATATAGTTTTACATCTAAAGCCACCTTCCTTTGCATTTTTTTCATCAATCCCCCTGATATTGAAGTTTTTTTGGTCCAGATGATTTTTTTTTACTAGTTTTCTAGTTCTGTAAAATAGTTTTTGTTAGTTTTATTTGTGTGGCACTGAATAAGTAATTTAATTTGGGTAGAATTGTAATTTTTATTATATTAGGTCAGTCTAACCATGAATGTTGTCTTGGGAGGTAGATTCCCAAGTATTTTATGTTGTCTGTAGTTACTTTAAATAGAATTTCTCTTTCTATCTTTTGCCTTTGGGCTTTGTTATTCATATATAGAAATGCTTATGATTTATGTGAAATTATTTTATATCCTGCTACTTTGCTGAAGATGTTAATTGTTTTCAATAGTTTTTAGTTGAATTTCTAGGGTTCTAGAATCTTTCTCTGGTTTGTCTGTATTGGGGGTATCAGTGGTCCACTCTCTAGGCCTGGGACCGGAGGGCTGTCCTCACCAACTCAGTCACTGGGCTAGACTGTCAGGGCTGGAAACACCATGGGATTTCCTTTAGATAGTCAGTGCTGGTGAAGTCCCACCACTACCCACACCTTGGCCTTGGGGAAAGGTATGAACACCTGGGGCCATTTCTGAATTTGTATTTGAGAAACTCAGGCCCTCTGGAATACTGGGGGTTCCTCTGGTAAGACTGGGGCTCCAATTAGGCACACTGGCCAAATGGGTATCATGGGAAGCTGTGCTGGAGTTCTCCCAATCTGCCTGAGGGAACTCTTTCTGTCAGTCCACCACACAAAGGCTTCCCACCTCCATGGTTTTCAGGTTAGTCCCCTGCCTCACCCTTCGACTACTGCTCTGGATCTATGCTCTGTCCTGGGCACATCCACAATCCCCCTGTGACAGACCTTGCTGAAAGATGTTCCTCTCAGTTCTTTTGTGGGTTCTGATGATCCAAAATCTGTTAAGAGGTTTAATTCATGTTACTTCTGAAGGAAAACTAGTAAAGCTTAAAACTACCTAGCTTCTCTCCATCATCTTGGTCAGAAGTCTGTTGTTTGTTATTTTAAAGAAAATTCCATTTATTCCTTTACTCTCTAATGGAAATGGGTGGTGGATTTTTTCACGGGCTTTTTTCAGCATCTATTGAGATAATCTAGTTTTGTTATTGATATATTTAATTATGTTGAGTGTTTTCCTAATTATGAATTATTCCTGCCTACCTGGTATAAATCGTATCATGCTGTATTATCCTCATAATAACTTGTAATCTCTTTGATAAAGTTTGATTTAAGGTTTTTGCATCAAAGTTCATTGGGAAAATTGGTCTATAATTTTCTTTGTCTGTTTTGACTCTTCCTTAGGTATTCACACCAAAATGGTATCATACATATATCTTTTATCAATTAAAAGGCAAAAAATATGTTTAATAAAGGACTTTTGAAGCAGGTTTAAAATTGATTGAAAGCTATTCTACATTCCTAATGAATAGTTGTGTCAAAGAGAAATAATAGAAATAATTTCTTTTAAGATAATGGAAAATGAAGAGATAACATGCTAATATTTGTGAGATACAGTCAAAGTAATATTTGGGTAAAATGAAGTTGCTAAATTCATTCATCACTAAGAGACAGAGGTCGAATTAATGAATTTGGTATATAACATAAAATAACTAGAAAACAATAAAGCGAATATCCCCCAATGAACATCGAAGTATAAATACTGAAAATCAAACATTACAAAAACCACCCAGATCCTATTTGTTTAATAATGCAGTATTTGTCTAGAACAATTATTTTTACTGAGGTAAAAACAACAACATCCTAATGAACTTCAAAAGAATACCTTAATGTTTCTAAATGACAACAAATTTATTCAATTCAAAAAAACAAACTCTTGTTGACTTAAAAATATCATACTAAATAACCTAATTACTTTTGAACTCATTTTTTAAACCTGAAAATGTTAGGTGTTTTTTTTTAAATCCTGTGGAGACCATTTCCTAATTTGCCAGTTGCAAGGTTGCCTGGTCCATTAGCAAACAGACTGGTTTTGACTTACGAACCTTATCATAAACACTGCTTTCAATGTAATTCACTTAGTACATACTATTTTAATGAAACAATTTATATTCTCCAATTTGCTTAGAACCTGCTTATACATTCCATCTATTTACCCATGTCAAAAAAAAGTCTGATGATCAGTTCTTATTTCATGAGGACATCCAACAATTGAGTGTTTCTTACAATAGTGGTACTTGGTTACCATATGTACCATTTATATAGATTAAAACATGAATCCATCCAATTTCTATTCTTCTGTATATATACCAGAGTCTCACTCCATAGTTTGACCCATTAAAACATGAAATCAGGGAAATTAGATACCAAGAGAATTGAACTTTTAGATGTTTAAACATCTATAAAGAAGCAGTCACATAGTATAGATGTCAAGCATATCATTAAAGCCATATTCCAGTATGCTTCTTAAGTTCTTGGACCTGCTGATTATATTTGCTTACTTATAAACTAATATCCTGATTTTTATCTTGATTTTGGTTAATTTTCTCTTTCAATAATTTATAAAATTGTTATTTTGAAATTTTTCAGTGACCTTCCACTTATAAAAGCTGAGAGATCAAGTTCTACTGTCAGCAGTCCCAATCTTAGGAAAGGCATCATTTCTTTTATAACTAAACTAGAGAGTTTCGTGGGTTCTTTTCTTCCTTGATGTTCTCTCAAGGATTCTCTTTGAAACACAGAAAACTATCTCACCTATTTTATGTTTCTTTTTAAAGCATGTCTCATGTCTTATTGTAAATATTTATCTTATTTCAAGAATTATGTCTAGGTACCTTACATACATCTATTCAAGTTTTCTCCTTTAATATTTGTCTAACATCTTTCCTGGATATCTTACTATCATACAGTGAAGAACACCAGTCTTCTTTCTTTCTTTTCAATACTTCCTTTTCCCTGATTCTTCAATTACTGTTGGAGATCTCCTTCTGATTAGCCCATTGCTTCTTCTTGGCCTGGGAAATCAGCTGCCTGTGCTGTGTTGCTAGCTTCTTAATCTCTTCTACAAATTCTTCTTTACACTTTTCCTTTACCTCTTTACATTTCCTGTCCATCTGACTCTGCATATTGGCCACAGCTTTAGTTACAGCTTGCTTTTTTCTTCCTCTATTTCAGCACGCAGCTTCTCCAGTGCTTCTCGCACCACTCTTTCAGTCTCTCATTTGTGGTTAGATTTCATTGGGTCTTTGAAGTCATTAAAGATTTTGGTGTATTTGTCATGGCACATGTTTTGACACACTCCATCATTAGTGGTCTGGGGGCTCTGATGCAGCATCCTTGGAGAAGAAGCACTTAACTTCTTGGTCTGAGTGGAGACTGAAACCTTTTCTATTGGCTGAGGCATTGTGGGAATTTCCTGGCTGGAACTGACAGTTTCAATTTCGGGCTCTGGTTCTTCTTTTTTGGTGGGGTTCCACACTTTGATTGCATGCCCTTTCTTTGCACGTGGTTCCTGAGTGACCTTCAGCTGTTCATTACTGGTAGAGGAAATGTTGGATTCTGCTTCTTCTTCACCTCGGTCCTCATTCTGAGATTTCCAAAATCTTCCTTCACACAGGAAACGCTGATGTAGTTCTAGCTCATCACATGCTTTTTTCCAGCCCATACTGCATTTCACATGCAACTGATGAATGTTAACTGTGACATCTTGTATATTTTCAGAAGGAATCCAGGCCTTTTGGTGATGGTGACCAAAGAATCGAACATCAACTTGATTGTCCTCTTTCTGCGTGACTTTGGCTGGCCCCAAAACCCTTCATTTTGGCCCAGACCACCTCATGATTAGGTATACAAGGATAGCAGAACCAGTTATTTGGACATGCATTTGATAAAAAGAAGCAATTCTTGCAAAGCTGCATCTCATGCATCCTTATAGAACATTCTGGGTATGCCAGCTTGTTCACTGTCGGCTCCATAGAAAATCACTGTGTTGTGGAAAAGTTGAGCATCAGCTTTGAATTCTTCATAACTTCTGTATTCCTTCACTTTCTCTTGAATTGTAGGAACATCAACAGCTGAATGTACCACTCTTCTGTACATTGGGTGCTTATTGTCCTTTCCCTTTTTGTTTAGAGCCATAGCCCGTTCCTTCATTCAGAAGACAATGAATTTCAGATGTGTGCTCATCTCCTGCTTGCTTGTATTTTTTTTTTCTTAATACTCCTGCAAACTGGACATTGCCAGTGGCTACTGCTATCTCTAAGCCTGAACTCATCAGATAAACACTTGGAATGATAAACACGAAAACACAGGTCAGATATCAATACCTCTCCAGGCAAATGGCATTCAAAACAATACCAGTCATGATTTTTTGTTTCCCAGTCAATTTCGTCTCCTGTTAACCAATAGCCTTCTTGTTCAATACCAGCTTTTGAACCCTTGCAGCCCACGGTTAGGGTCTCAACAATAACCCCATCTTTCACTGCTAAACTCAGCTGACATGTTGTCTTTTTTTGGATGCATACCATGAACCCGAGACATACACTTTGTAATGCGGTCAATGTTAGCAATTTGCTTCTGGTTTTGAATGATCTCAATAGCTGCCCAAAGATGCTGGATAGCTTTTGTATCTGCTTGCCGTCTCTCTCTCTTTTTTTAAGCTTTTTGCCAGGCAAATGGGGTTAAGTGACTTGCCCAAGGCCACACAGCTAAGTCATTATTAAGTGTCTGAGACTGGATTTGAACCCAGGTACTCCTGACTCCAGGGCCGGGCCGGTGCTTTATCCACTGCGCCACCTAGCCGCCCCTGCCGTCTCTTTGTTAAGCGTGCCATGACCTATTCACTTTTTTTGCTGGTGCTGCTGCGGCGGCGCGGGGCCAGCTGGCTCCCGAGCCGGGGAGGAGGGAGGGAGGGGCTGTTCATCATTTCTTATGAAAAAATAGTATTCCATAACATTTATACACCACAACATCCTCAATTAACGGAAATCCCTCAAGTTCCAATTCTTTGGTACCACAAAGAGAGCTGCTAGAAAGATTTATATAAATATGGATCCTTCCTCTATCCCGTTTTAAAATCACTTTGGGATACATACCCAGTATTAGTATTGCTGGATAAAAGGGTATGTACAGCTTGATTACCCTTTAGGTAAAGTTTCAAATTATTCACCAGAATAGTTGAATCATTTCAAAACTCCACCAATAGCACATTAGAGTCCGAATTTTCCCATATTTTGTCCAACATATATCATTTTCCGAATATGTTATATTATCCAATCTGATAGTTGTGAGAGAGTACCTCAGAACTGCTTTAATTTGTGTTTTTCTAATCAATAGTGATTTAAAATATTTTATGTGACTATAGATACCTTTGATTGCTTCATCTGAGAATTGTGCATTTACTTTGACCAATTATCAACTGGGGAATGACTTATAGTCTTACAAACTTGACTCAGCTCTCTATATATTTGAAAAATGAACTCTGTATCTGAGATGTTTGCTGTAAAAATTAGTTTACATCATTTTTCTTTTCTTCTAATCTTGGTTGTATTGTTTTTGTTTGTGAAAAATCTTTAAAAAAAAAGAATGTTGTGGTGGGGAACATGAGAGAGGGACTACTTAATTGATCTGTGAGTTTTTATTAAGTCCTGACTGTATACCAGATACTAGCTAGGTACCAGAATAAATGAAAATGAACTATGCTCCATTATTTAAATATCGGCTTTCTCTTTCTTCCAATTCCCTCCCTCTCCATTTACTATTTAAACAGAGAGTAAAATAATCTGTGAGATTGAATACCTTGATTATAATAGCTAATTAATTCATAAAAAAGAAAAAAACTTTTATTATAATCAAAATTATTCATTTTACTCCTCTGTTGGAGCAGTTTGTTTCTTAGCCAATCCCAGATTTTTTTTTGATAATCCCAGTTTGAGGTATGAGTCTAATTCCATTTAGTTATAATATAGTTTGAGATTCTAGTCTAACTCTAGGAAAATGACAATTGCCATCACCATCACCACAACCAATGATTTATTTTCTTGTATTTTTTCCTATGAAAGGAGCTCCTAGTTTTATTTATTAATTCTATGGTCTTCTTTTCTTTCTTTTTTTTTTTAGGTTTCTTTTTCAAGGCAAATGGGATTAAATGGTTTACCCAAGGCCACACAGCTAGGTAATTATTAAATGTCTGAGGTCAGATTTGAACTCAGCTACTTCTGACTCCAGGACTGGTGCTCTATCCACTGTGCCACCTAGCCACCCCGGTTTTCTTAGTTTCAATTTTGTTGAAGTGTTTTGATTTTCAGAATTTCCAACTTGGAATTTAATTGGGGGTTTTTATTTTTTTGTTTGCTTTAAATACTCAATTCATTAATGTGCCCTTATTTTATTTATGTAAACCTTTAGAGATATAACTATTACTTAAGCTGCATCTCATAAATTTTGTTATGTTGCCTCATTGTCATCATTCTCTTTAATGAAATTGCTGATTGTTTCTTTGGTCCTCTCATTCCTTAGAATTAGATTATTTAGTTTCCAATTAAATTTTAATCTGTTTTCATGACTCTTTGTTGAAAGTAATTTTTATTATATTATGATCTGAAATGCATTTAATATTTTTTTCTTTTCTGCATTTGGTTGTGAGGTTTTTATGCCATTAATAAATGGTCGGTTTTTTGTGTAGGTGCCATGACCTGCTTTAACAAAAGGGGTTTTCCCCTTTCAATTTCCCCAATCAATTTTCTGTAGGTCTATCCTATCAAACATCCAAAATTCTCTTCTTTTCCGTAACTTCTTTCTTTATCATTTTTTTTATCAAATTTTATAGTCCTGAGAGGAGAAAGGATTTGAGAATTTTTTACAAAGAAATCATAAATGAATTCGTCAGAGATTGAGATCACATTGTAAAGTCACATAGAGGGGAACAGAGAGAAGAGGTCTCACGATACAGCCTTGAAGAACACCCATATTTAGTAGGATCAATGTGGATAAATATCTAGCAAAGAATACTCACAAATATAGTCAGAGAAATCAGAGAACCAGAAGACAACAGCACCATTAAAACTTACAGTGTGTAGAAGAACATAAAGGAGAAGAAATAATTAAAAGTTTTAAAGCTCTTGTGAGTTCAGAGGTATAATTGTTCTTTGTTCAGCTGATTTGGAGGAAAAAATGATGGGATATCATTTAGTGTAAAAAATGAGAATGAAGTAATTGGATTTGGTGATTAAGAGATCATTTTAACTTTAGAAGGAAAAATATCAGTAATATTATAACTGGTTAATCTGGTGTTGTCATTCATTCTTTTTTTTTTAGGTTTTTTTTTTTGCAAGGCAAATGGGGTTAAGTGGCTTGCCCAGGGCCACACAGCTAGGTAATTATTAAGTGTCTGAGGCTGGATTTGAACTCAGGTACTCCTGACTCCAGGGCTGGTGCTCTATCTACTGTGCTCTATGTTGTCATTAATTCTTAAAGGGGAATAAATTATATTGGTATGTTAGAATCAAGTTACAGTGTTCAACTGACCGATCAAACCAATATGAGTTCAGAATGCTCTACCATAACTGAGGGATAGTCTATTTGTCTATTTGAACTTTTTGGAGTGCATTCTCTAAATTTTCATCTCTCAAACTTCTTTTTGAGCTACTGCAATTCTGCTTTGATCATAGAGCACAATATGTTATTTGATGTGGGCATGCCACACTAGGCAGTCCTTTGCCATCATCTCCCATGTCATACAATTGATTCCAAAGATCTTTAGAGAGACCTTCAGAGTACTATTTTATTGTTTCTTCTGACCATCATGTGTGTGTGTCCTCCTTACAGCTCTCTGTCTTTTTTAGCAAATGTATGTTTGACAATTAAACAATGTGGCCAGCTCATTGCAGTTGCATTTTCTTTAGTAGAGTTTGAATACTTGGCAGTTTAGCTTGAAAAAGAACTGCAGTGTCCATTACTTTATCCTCCAAAGTTATCTTCAAAATCTTCCTAAGACAATTCAGATGGAACCAGTGCGGCCTGCCATGGCACTGGTATACTATTCATATTTCATAGGCATACAACAGTGAAGTTGGAGAAAGTCTACAGAGCCTTGTGCTGACCTCATCATTGTATAAACCAGATTACAGAGGATTAAGAAAAGAATTCAAGAAAAGTAAGTGGAGGAATCAATTATAGACAACTTTTTGAAAGAGTTTACCCAAGCAAAGAAAGAGAAATAAATGGTAAAAGACAGGGATAATGAAGGAAATAGTGGCTAAAGGGATCTGAGTGATGTGAGATGAGGATGAATGAAAAGTGAATGACCTCAATTATTTCATTAACATAAGGAGAACCTATTTGACTTAGAAGATATGGTTATTGGAGCCATGGGAGGTTTGAAGAATAAAAGTGTTGCAAAATTTCTATAATGGGTGGTATAAGGATCTTTTTTATAGAGATATAAAAATATTTCCTTTTAGCAGTGAAGGTACAGTTAATATTAGATAACATACTTTTGTAGTGGACTCAGTTTTCATAATTTCATTATTTTCTTAAGCTATGTTCAGTAGGACTTGAATAGGGGTGAAAATAATAATGGGTGGGGGTTGGTGTATTCTAAGGATGAGGTTTGGCAGAGCAAGTTTGCTGATAAGATAAGGGACCGAGAGATGGTAGAGGATAGTATAAAGTTGAACTAGTTCACCAAGGAGTCAAGATGAGATAGGAAAGAAAATAAATCCAGTACATGGGTGATGGACTAGGAAAGAATCAGTAGCTGGAGATATTGATATGTCATGATGAGAATAGGGGTTATAGAAAGATAGCTAGAGTGAAAACAAATTATGATTATATAAAGGAATTTCAAAGTTTATGAATTTGGAAGTGACACCCTAATGGCTGATGGCAAAGTGAATGGTATAATTACTCTATGTATTGTTTAGGTGGCATGAAGGAATAAATCATGGAAATTTAGTAAGTTCAAGGAAATGAGAATTTATGGTGTTTGAAAATATATGAAATGAAATGAAATCCCTTGGGATGAAAGCAGGTCTTCTGGAAGAGAGAAAGGCCATAAGTCAGGCACTGAACACATTGAAAAGGAAGGAGAGTTTTTTGGATGTTGGTAGAGAACCATTACAAAAAACTGTCTCAGAAAAACAGTTACATGCACACATGTCTCAGATGTTGATGAGTTAGACTAATTTACAATTCTATCAGAGAAGTTATTTCTCCTGATATACAAACCATTTACCCAAACTGGAAAAATAAAGTACTTTGCAAACTTGTTTTCTTGACATATATTATTCTGACATACAAACCTGAGAGTTAAAGTAAAGAAAGAAAACTACTGACTATTTTAAATACTATTTATTGACTTATCAACATTGACTAAAATATTTGCAGTTTACATCAATACATTAATTATTATTCACTATTACTCTTTTGACTTGTGTCAAGAATGCAAATTAAAATTAGAAAATTAGAAGTATAAGTCATATATTAAATAGATTTTATTTTGAAAATGTACTAAACTTTTCCACCAGTGCTTTTGCAAACTTTCTGAAACTTAGAATATAAATCCTAGGTTGTTGCCTGAAGTGCTCCCTAGGTGAAGCAACTCTTGTAGAGTTACACAGCTAGTTAGTGACCATCAAACTGTTTGACTGAAAGAATTTTGTAAAAGCCTTAGCTAGTCTAATCAATTATGAAAACTATTTGTTGTGGTGAAGAAAAACCTTAAAAGGGTAAAGGGAACAGATTTTTATTATGCACATGGCATTTAATGCATAAGATAAGTTGATACAAACACAAAAATGATGATAAAGATATAAAGGTAAATATGAGCAAGCAATTAAAAGGGACTAAATGAGGTTAAATTTTTTTTATTCTTTTATGAAGAAATGATTTATGTAGCTTCATAGAACTCTATCATTAGGGGTCATAGAGGAAATTTAATTAAATGGAAAGAGTCTATTATGTTTTGGTAATCTCAAAAGCAGAAAGGAAAGGATGAGGAAGGTTAGAAAAAGTGAACCAGATTCTTTGGATAACAAACCAGACATTCTTGAAATTTGGCTCATGTATAAATGTATAAATATGGGATCAGATTCCTTATCCCTCAAGGATAACAGACAACAGATTTCCTTGAGGCCAAAATAGAACAGTAATAAGTAGGACAACTGGATTTCTAAACTTAATTCGTAGGCTAACTGAATTTCTAAACTAGATTGAGAGACAAAGAACCATAACATACAAGACAAAATCAATTATATATATATATATATATATATATATATATATATATATATATATATATCAATTAAAAGAAGTTCTAGAATCAATCTGATTATTTCATAGAAAAGATTTACATGTAGTACAATAATCTTACAAAGCATAGGAGATAAATCTAATAAAATGTGTTTATACAAGTAGATTCATTAAAAAATTCACAGAATTTTCAGGAGAACTGCTAGGGCCTTAGAAATTATCTGGTCCACATCCTGCAAAAAAGAAATTTCAATTTAACATACTGGGGACATTCTCAGGAATGAAAAGTTAGAATTACTTGTGACAAAGAAATATTGGAAGTCTACCAACTACAGATTTTTACATTTTAGCTGAATATTTGATAGTCTCATTTTTTTTCTGGAAAATATGAAGATGAGATTAATTATAGAATGATTAAATGGATTCATAATTGATCAAATGACTAGATTCAAAGAATAATCATTAGTAATTAAATTTCATTTTGTTAATAGATTTCCAATGTAAAGTCATAGGAACATGTGCTGTATAACATATTTTTTAAATCAAAGCTATGGGTAAATAAAATTGAAATTCACTAAGGATAAATATAAATTCTTACATTTTATGAATGCAAAATAGGCAACACATGAAAAGACTGTGCAGTTTGTAAAAGCAGTGTTACACTCAGTTTTACACATTCTGTGTGAGCCAGACAAGTGACTGGCCTAAAAGATTTTTTCATTTAGGCTACACAAAAAAAGAAATAATATCTGTGGACATCAAAGTGATATTCCTCTTTTATTCTGTTTTGGGAAAAAAACTCATGTGGCAAACAGTCTTTGGTTTTGCATACCAATTATGAATAAGCTGGAGTTTCCAGGGAAGATAATTAGATTGGTAAATAGTTTGAAGTTAATGTCATTTCAAAATTGGTTGAAGAATTCAGATTATTTATCGTAGAGAAGAGAAGGGAGGTGGGATTGGAAGAAACACATGATAACTCTTTTCAACATTGGAGAGCTGTCACATTGAAAAGATATTAGCACTATTTAGTTTGTACCTAGATGTAAATTTCAAAGAAATAAGTAACAAATTGCCTAAATATGAGAACTATGCAAAGATGGATAGAATCAGAAGCCTTAGGAAGTAATGATTTTCTGCTTATTAAAAATTTTCAAGCAAACTAGAGATGGAACTTTTTGATTGTTTTCAGGTAATGTACTTTGTCAAATGTGCTGTTAATTTGGTGTTTCTTAATAAGTCTGCTTTTTAAAAAGAAAAGTGAACTAATAATACCATTTTAAAAATAAAATAGCAATTATCTGTATTCCTTCATATGAATTACTTTCCAATTCTCAGAAATTTCCTAATAGAGACAGAAAACATCAAATTTTGGAAGAGGGAGTTCTAGTTCAGTCTTTCATTTTCAATGTAAAGAGACCAAGGTTCTAAGAAGACAGATAACTTTGTCCAGATCATTCCTTTGGAAGAATCAGAGCTAGGAATCTCCACTACCGTGCAAACCTCTTGTTCCCAATTAAGTGTTCTTTTATGGGTTCCAGAATTCTTGCCTTCTTAATGTGAAGAAGTGGGTGATACAATATTCTGACTTCACTCTAGATTTAAATCCATCTCTTTTTCCATTTCCTTCACTCAGGTTGGCTTCTTGATGCATAACCTGACTATAACATTCAACTTACTGTAAGATGAAACTGGGATCTGAGAGGTCCATCTAATGAGTTTAATAACATATTCAACAGCACTCTGGTTCTTGGTTTTTTACACTCACCTTTCAAATTTTTCTCTAACTAGAAAACAGATAAACTTGGCTATTGTATTATTGATATCATTATCATCCTTGATCTATTTATTTATTTATTTTTTAGGTTTTTTTTTTTTTTTTTGCAAGGCAAACGGGGTTAAGTGGCTTGCCCAAGGCCACACAGCTAAGCCTTATTTCTTTTAAAAATTATTTTGATCTTGTAGGATCTCATTTTTCACAATAATAACACACCACACTTTCCAGATGTATTTTTTTCTACAGACCACTTTGATGGTTAGAGTTTGTAACAGATGTTTTTCTGCTTCTGGAGTTCCATCTCTGGAAATAGCTATAAACTCTCATTTTCTTAATAGAAAAATCAACCTCTATTGTTTTTTCCATGGAAGAAACTGAAGGTAACAAGAAGCTTAATTGTCTCTTGCATCTAAATGTAGAAATAGTCAAATTCCTTGAACTATTTAACAAAAATATCTAGGGTAGGATTTGAGTTGGCAAAGGTGAAGTCAGATACTGATTTTAAATGGGGGAAATGATATGAAGAAATCAACCATCAATGGCACTACTTTTCCAATTTATGACATAGGATTATAGAAATGTTAGTGCTAAAAGGGTTCTGAAAATTGATATGTTAACTTTCGTTTTTTTACAGATGAAGAAGTTCCTAGGTGAAATAAAGAGAAGAAGAGAAGTATACATATACAGGCTGATGGGCAAAAATATCATAGAAAAATATTTTTATAGATTCATTCAAAAATATGTGAATTTCTTTGAAAATCTAAATATTGTTATAGATGTAAGTCTTTCTTCTCCCTTGAAGATATTTCATGATTTAAATATCAGTCTGAATTAAAGTATCATTTTATGCCAATAAGATTATATTCTGAAGAAGTAAACTAGAAATTTCTGTGAAATAAATAATTGTAACATATAAATTGCCTCACTTTGAAATTAAGAGTTTAGATACTATTTCATTATTTATTTATTTAGTTAGTTGTTAGAGGCAATCGGGGTCTAGTGACTTGCTAGTTCCATAGCTAGTTAGTGTGACAGAATTTGAATTCAGTTCCTTCTGATTTCAGGGCTCCATCCATCTGTACTATTTATTCTCTTTCACAGTTCTCAGAGTCAGATTAAATAGAGGGCTATGTTCACTTTTTCCTGTGAGAAACCTAAAAATTATAATGTCAATCAGTTTGAAACCATACATTATGAGACAAACGTTTTTATTTCAATTTGATCCAATTCCGTTCTGTTTAAATTTGCAAAGACACTTGTCTAATCACTGATGCTACCAAAGAGGAAATAGGCCCAAGAATTTGAAAATCAAATTGAGACAAAAAGGCAGAAATAAAGATGATATAAAGCAAAATGTGATGAACACATGAGATCTAAAGAAGTAGAGTACCTTGGAAAGAAAAGGGACACCTTCAACTAGTTAGACCAGGAAAAGATTAAGAAAATATTTTAAGCTGTAGCCAGAATTGTGAGGAACCAAATGACTCCATAGGCAGGAACTATAGAGCAGTGGGGGGAGGGGGTGGAAATATAATGAATCAGAGAGTCCAGAGAATCTGTAGCACTCTTATTTAAGAGTAAGCTGGCAGAATCCTGGCATTTGAAATGACACAAGACAAAAATTTTTCTATCCAAATAAGTCCATCTTTAGGTTCAAGTTTGACCATCTTTAATATAAAAGAGAATGTCTCCTCTTAGCAATTATACATCAAGTCTCCTGTTAGAACAATTAATCGTGTTATTTCCTTCCTTCACTAATAGATAATCAAAAGTTCTATCATTTATGTATAAAGGACACAAAATAAAATCTTGGTTGTTTTGATTCTTTTGATCTTCTGGTAAGATGATGTAAAGCAAGTAATGTGATTAGAAATCAAACTTTTGAAACTGATTTCATCTTGCTGGGTTTCTTTAGATAAAGAAAATACTCCAGTGTCATCTCATTGATATTTATTATATTCATAATAGTTCTGACTAGGAATGCCATTTGGTCTTTTTGATTCAAAGTGATTCCCACCTCCACACTCCCATGTATTTCTTCATTAGCCAACTTTCCCTCAAGGACATGATATATATCTTTGACATGATGTCCACAAAACTGTTAGAGCATGTGAATGGGATTCATAATTTCTCAGTCCCAAACTGTGGGATGCATGTGTTCCTCTTAGTAATACTTGTGAGAGCAGAGCTCTTCCTTTTGGCAACCATGTGTTATGACAGATATGTGACCATGCTACCTCATCCTTATGAATCATAGAGTTTACATACTCCTTGAAAGTATCTATTGGTTCTTGGGTTACATTGATGGTTTCATGATCAGCCCCCCCACACAAAGAACTTCTCATTTTGTTAAGCCTGAGAGATCCAGGACCTCTCTTGTGAGATTCTAACCTTGTTGAAATTCTCCTGCTCAGTCACCTTACTCTATGAGATGTTCATGGATCTGTGCTGGGTCCTTATGCTCCTTATCCCTATAATAGTTATTTTTTTTCTCCTCTATGGATCTATAGGATGAATTCAGCTACTGGTCACAGAATGACTTCTGTTATTCTTTTCTTTGGTACTGCTCTCTATACCTACATGCTCCCTGCTTCTTATCATACAGCGTGATAAGGACATGATGATGTCTGTCATCTCCACGATTTTTAGGTGTGCTGAAGCCTCTCATCTACACCTTCAGGAATGAAGATGCTACAGCAGCTTTGAAGAAAGTCCTATGGTCTTTTACCTAATTTTTAAAATTATGTAAATGTGATTTTCTAATACTTAATAACATTCCAAATTATCCTAATATCCATTATTGGTTCATTTTATTCATGTTACCCTGTGGTGAGTGGTTATCTTCCTCCATACCCCATCCTTGCAAATTAATTTCCTTTACTTAAGATTTTTTGAAACATTTTAGGGCTAATGTCTTTCTAGTTTAGTACAAAATCATTGATATTTAAGTTGGAATATAAGGATTTGAGTTCTCTATCCACAACTTGCTAACTGGGTTATCTTGACTTGTGTGACTTGGTTTACTTTTCAATCTCATATTGTATTAAGGGAATAAAAATTAAATACCTTAACAAAAATGGGACCAAAATGGAGTTATCGAAAGTTGTTTTTACTCAACTCATCTCATTTCCTGTTTGTATGATATTACTCACATGATATGTCATGGAAATAGAATAGTTTCCAGTTACCAAGATATTGGGAAAACATTTGAGAAAGTTCCTCATGTTATTATTATAAAAAATGAATTAAAATGAAATAAGTAAATGGCTAGATTAAGAGTTTCAGTTGACAAGGAAGGATTCTTGTTAACTTCCATCACCATGGCCTTTCCTCTATATTAAATACAAGAGATTCTTCATTTCTCTTTTGTGTATCTTGCTTTGATGAAGGTTTCTTTGCTTCCTCTATGAGACTGTCATGTACCTGTGTTGGGTCCCTATGATCCTCATTCCTGTAATGGGGTAAAAACTCTCACTAGTATATCCCTCTATCTAGTTTCTGTCCTTTGTTCTCTATTAAAACCCTCAGAATAGACAAATCTCTTTTCCCTTCATTCTAAAATTTTGAAAATATTAAAATTCTGAAAGAACACATTTTCTCATTCCTCTACATCATTGTATAGTTTCTTTTATTGTTTTTTGGGGTTTTTTTGCAAGGCAATGGGGTTAAGCGACTTGCCCAAGGTCACACACCTAGGTTTTTATTAAATGTCTGAGGTTTGATTTGAACCCAGGTCCTTCTGACTCTATCCATAGCACCACCTTAGCTGTCCAATGTATAGCTCCTTACAATCACTCAAATGAACCTTTCTGTTTCTCTTGACTCCCATTCCACTTACTACTTTCCTTCAGATATGCTTGAAAAGCATATCTTTCCACTTTAGGACTATACTTGGGTTTGTAGAGTAAATCACTCTTTGTGGTAAGCACATATCTTTCCCTATTTGGCTTATGAAATTCCAAGATCTTATTAATTTATTAATAATTAATTTATTTACTTTTAGGGGTTTTTTTGCAAGGCAATAGGTTTAAGTGACTTACCCAAGGCCACAAAGCTAGGTAATTATTAAGTATTTGAGGCCAAATTTGAACTCAGGTATTCCTGACTCCAGGGCCAGTGCTCTATCCGCTGTACCACCTAGCCACCCTCCCCCAAAGATCTTATTTAATTTTTGTTGAAGCCACAAGTTATTGTTCTATCTTTTACTGGTTCTGTTTGATCTGAACAGTTTCATTTACAATTTTTTAAAATATAGTTTCTATACTTTTAAAAATCAATTTTAGGATTTTGATGATTCTTAGATTACCTTTTTTGATGATAGCCTTTTGATGTGCTATTTTACATTTTCTTCTCTTTTCTATCTTTTGATTTTGTTTTAATATTCATTGCCATTTCATTGATTTTTCCTTAGTTTATTTTAATTTTCAGGTATTCTATTTCTTAGTTTAAGGTTTTCCACTTTTTCACCCAAACTACTTGGTTTCCTTCAAATTACTTTCCCATGAACTTTAATTTCAGTTTTCTATTTCTTGCTTAATTTCTCTAGGAATTTATATAGGAAAAAATTTTTACTTTTGAGTCATTTACTTTTGAGTCATTGCTTGCAAAATGTGTTTGCAACACATTTTGATACATAGTGGGATTTTCCTTTATTTACTCATCTCCAGTTTTAGTATCTGAATTGGAGTTTTCTGCAAGTTTCAGGTTCATCCTCAACTGACTCTTGGGTAGGGTGGTATATCTTTCTTCTTTTCACTCTTGGTTATTTGATAACTTTCTCTTTATGTGTTGAGGTTCCTCTGGGTTTTGGAGGTTCAGAATTTGCAATTTTCATGATCTACTATGATGTTTCAAGATGGAGTATTAGGAATTTTAGAACCCCAATACCTATACACTGTGAGCATGATATTGATTGGTGTCTATGCCACTTGCTGCCTGCTGGTGCTCTTCAGAGCTTCCAAAGTTATCACTCTGAATTTCCTTCCTTAGTAAATTAAACATTTGTTTTATAGTGGTGTACTAACTATAGTATGCTGTAGCTATTTCTTCTTTCATGTTTAATTACTTTCTTTAGTCACTAATACTAATTATTAGCTAATCACAGGTAACCTCTTAGTTGGTTAGTTAAAAGTTCATTTTTTCCCTTGCTTTGAATTTTGTGAGAATTCTTACCATAATAGATTGTGCTCTCCTCCAAGCTAAGATAATAGTAACTTATTTTATAGTCATTCTCAACATAAGTTTAGCATTTGAAATGGACAACTTATGTTGGTTGAGATAGAATATTTTGAGGCTGTCTAGTACAAGTTTGCTACTGATCTAATAGTCACCACTCTATAAGTATGTTATTGAATATATGTTAAGTTTGAATTTCTCATGTACAGTCATGAATGTGTACACAAGATCAGTCATAGTGTTTCCTAAAACTTCTGGTGTAGAATGGAGGGTATTTTCTAATAAGAGAAATTCTGTTTCAAATGCAACAAACTGAAGATGTACTTCTATAAAGACAATTCTCACAAAAAATCATGATTGCCTGACTTCTGCAATTGAATATCTTATGAGAAATCATTGCTTACCAAAGACTAAGAGAGACATCAGAGGCAGCTACCTTCTCTGTTATTCTAAGATCATGACAGCTATATTCTGTTGCATGCACAGCAATTGGTGCTGATTATGTGAGTGAAAAAACATCCAAATGTGGCAAAGGGATCCCTCCATTGAGTCTTGAATTGCCTTTAAATTACACAGATTATTTTAATCAGGTTTTTTTTTTCATTTTTCGTTTGTGCTAGTTGATTTTAGTTCAAAGTTATTACATATCTAGCATTCTTAAGGAGAAGAAAACCCATTGAATGATTAGTTAGTAATTTTTGCAGAACTGGAACTGTAAGTTTAATGCCTACCAGGACCCTCAGGGAGCCTTGTTCCACCTTGGTAAGTTTGCTCAAATACAAATAGTTCTCTTATCTGTGATATCTAAAAGGATATAATTAAAGTAGGTGCAGGGTACTATTAACAATCAAATAGACAGAAGACTGATAATTGTCTTAAGCCTAACTTAGAAAAATTCTATATTAGACATGTACATGCACTCTTCATGCCCAGATCAATAAGCCTTATGTTCTTGGTTTAAAATAAAAGGGGCATAGTCTGAAGATCTGAATGCCTAGGTTGAATGCTCCCAGTCATTGCCCAAATAATACACTGGGTTTCAGACTCTATGGGAAGCAAACATCCTGTTTCAATGTCCCTCCTTTACCTGCTCCCTCACATACACATCCCCAATTCTCCTATCTCTGGATCTTTAAGATTTTTTCTTTTGAGTTTGTCCCATGACTGATAATGTCTTCTCTAGAGGAAAGAACACCTAATGAGATTGATGATGAAACATTAAGAAACCAGTTGCTCACCAGTTGTAAATTAAAGATACCATGAAAGAACTCAGTCCAAAGACAGGTGGTTTCAAGAAGGCATGCTCTGCAGTTTTTACTTGGATCTTTTGAATGAAGTTCTTCTTAAGCAAAGGGACTCCTCCCTAATTGATATTCCCTTTGGATTTTTAGGCACAGGCTCTGTTGCTTCTGTGAAAATTCTCAGATCGGCTTCCTGAGTCCTACAGTAGGTTATTTAATTCTGATTCTCCAATCCTTGCTGCCATACTCCCCAAAGTGCCTGTTGTCCTATACCATAGTGTCAAAGTCTAGTGGATCTAAGAGAAATGATCATCTGAACATCTTTAACATTTTTCTTGAAGGTACTTACTATTCTTTTCTATTTGATCTCTTGGCATTTTTTTGGCAAGAGGTATAGTTGTTGATATTTTATCTACAGGAACCCAGAGAATGAGGTAGCTTAAGAGAATTGAACAATATTATATGAGAGGGATAAGACAATTATTGAAAAGTAAATTATTAAAAAGCAAAATCTCTTAAATTTAGCAACTTTCTTCTTAAACTTGGTAATATTGCATCAAGTCTGATTCAATATTTATTGTTAGTTTATCCTCTTCTACAGGTATATTGAACTTTCCTACCTTCATAGAAAACTGCTTCTCTCTCCTTTTCTTTTTCTGTTGCCTTCTATCTCCTTTTTTCTCCTTTCTATCTTCCTTCCTTCATTTCTTTTTACTCGACTTGTAATCACAAGGTCAAGATTCAAGCCCTAATACTGTCACTAATTCATGTTACTATTCTCGAGTTTCAAGGTCCTGATTTGCTAAGTCAGAATGTTGAGACCTCTAAGACCTCTAAGACCCTTGATCTCTACAATCCTTTCTAACACTAATTTCTATGATTCTTTTTTTCTCCTTTACATTGTCATCTCTTTATCTTGAGATTTTTCAATCTATTTTGTGTGTATATATGAAAATGCTCATACCTTCATAAAATATAATATTAGTCATTTTGAAATTATAGTTCATGCAAAAGAAGCAATTTATAATTTAAAGATTGAGTCCAGAGTATAATATCTTCTTTGAAGTAGGATATTCACTGGCTATCAATTGTGCTAACTTTTATTTTTTACCATTTCCTTTATCCTTTCTGTAATTACGAAGAAGAAAAGTAAATTTAAACTTTATATTATCTTAAATAAACCAATTTTTAGTCCCCTCAACTGCAAATTATGAAAATTATAATTTGAGGCTGCATGAAATTCTTAACAGGCTATCCAAGGTAGGATAATTTGCAACTCCACCTCCTTGTTATAAGAACCAGTGTAAGAATTTCAATTTTCCCTTGGATTAAGACAGTGCAATGTCTGTTGCTTACTGTAAAATGGTAGAATTTTCCTTCCAGAAATATCAACCTTCCTTTCTTCTCCTTTTTCATCTTTTTCCTTTGAAAATTCTCTCAATTATACTAGCAAAATTATCTAAGGGGATGGAAAAGGAACGATTAAGCTAAATTTTCATTTTTTACAAATGCTAATTGCATAAAATATGTACACTGCTATACATTTTTATTATTTGATGGTATTCATACTTTATATAACACAATTAAGAACTCATATTTGGAAATAAGTACTTTGAAAACAATAAAATTTATTAATTGTGAGTTGTGATTATTTTGGGTAGGGAAGTTTAATTGGCACCAATGAAGGGAGTACCGGTGAAATCATGTAATATCCCTTGTAATACAAGGGATAATCAATATAAAAATATTGAACCAATTATTAGATTGGTCACTTTTCAGTCAGTTATTCTGAATGTTATTTTTGATTCATTATTTTGAATTATTAATCTGTTTTTAATGTTGGATCCATTATTGACTTAGCTTTTATAATTTCTTCAGGCTTACCACGATTATATGTTGCATGAGTTAGAAACTGAACGAGTTAGAAATTGAACCAAAGTAAAATAGTCCTTGTGAGGGTACTGATAGGAGACATTCATTTCCCCACTTTCATAGATAATTAATTCTGTTCTTTTATAAGTATTAGTTATTGTAAAACAATAATGAGAGAATGGGGAATCTAGTTAAATATGCTTTAATAATAACTTTCATGAATGTAACAATTTATATTACTAAAGCCACTGATATACCTTATTTTATTTGATCTTCACAATGGACCTTTGAAGAAAAAGTATTATCTACATTTTTACAGATTCAGGGACTGTGTTTCAGAGAGGCAAAGTGACAATTGATGAATAACAGAGCTGGGATAAAAATGTAGGTCTTCTGAGTCCTAGTTAGGTATACAATCTGTATCTCTATACTGCTAATACTTAAAAGAGACTTGAATTTGGTAAAATGTCTAACTTCTTTTAAACTACTGGTTTTTTTGTAGTAGACTTTATTTTTCTTTATTCAAATGATTTGAATAGTCAAGTCTATAGGATTGTGTTTGTGTGTGGGGGGGTAAAGTTTACCCTGACTGAAAGGCAATTAGTATTCTTCTACATCTTCTATTATGTAATTTAAAACATTTTATTGATCACTTTTGTTTTTTACTTCAGAGTCAGTTGATTCTGTATCCCTATACAAACAACACACACACACACACTCAAACATACATACAACTGGCAAAAAAACACATCTGGTTATGCATACAACTCTCTTTATCTGTAGTTATAACTCTATATCAGAGGAGGGAAGTACAGTTCATCAACTATTTTCTGGGACTTAGAATTGTTACTCTGATTAACTTGAGGTCAACTAACCTTTTGTGTGATTTTCATTTACTAATTGGCATAGTTGTGCATGCTTTTTTTCCTTTCTTTATCAAAATCAGTTGATACAAATATTCCTATGGTTATCTCAGTTTTTATAGTCATTTCATATGGTTCATTTAAATTTCTTTATGTTCTTATGCTATATCTTGGCGTGTAGACTTTTAATAAATGGGCATCCACATTTTTTAATATTTTTCTATCATGAAAAATGCTGATATATATTGAACCTCTGTTTCTAGGTCATGGAGTATCAAGAATTTAATGGGGGGCAGCTGGGTGGTGCAGTGGATAGAGTCAGGAGGACCTGAGTTCAAATTCGGCCTCAGACACTTAATAATTGCCTAGCTGTGTGACCTTGGGCAAGTCACTTAACTCCTTTGCCTTAAATAAAAATAAAAAAAATTTTTAAAAGAATTTAATGACTTTTATTGCACAATTTAAGGTTACATTCCAAAACCATTCCAAAGCACCAGTTAGAATTTATCAATATGTCTTTTCATACAGTTCCTCAAACACAGAGTGTTTGAAAAAACAAAGATCATATAAGTCATGATTCCTTTCATTATGGAGTTTTGTGTAAAGCCTACTATTTTAGTTTGTATAAAACTGTCCAAATATTCTCTCTCTCTCTCTCTCTCTCTCTCTCTTGCTCTCTCTCTCTCTCTCTCTCCTTTCCCCCAATATTTCATAGGTCTATTAATTATGAACATTGCTTAGTTCTACTCAATGTTCCATGCAAAATAGAGTTCTGCTCTTTTATCTATGTAATATCCCTCTGATTATATATATGTACATATATATGTATATATATATATATATAATATATATATATATATATACATATGTGTGTGTGTGTGTCCTGTTGGTCAAAGTCTGTAACTATTCATCACGAAATAACTAGTTGGAAATAAAAGCTTTTCATCATCAGAATGAGTTGTGCCTAGCATACTATCACTTAGAAAAAAATGCTTAAATAATGTCAAATTCACTGGTTATTGGAGAAAGTTAGATTGATTCTGTCAGGTCTTTGCCTTTATAAATACAAACTGGTATCCAGGGTCCTGATCTAGGTTCTGGTATCTTGTGAAATTTTTTTAGACCAGTTTTCCTCCTATGGTAAAAGTATCCAGAACCTCCTTGAATCATTTGTTCCCACTTAATCACTGAGATCTCATACCAGTGATACTTCACATCAAAGTCCACAAGAAGAGTGTCTAGGTAGCACAGTGGATAAAGCACCAGCTGTGGAGTCAGGAGGACCTGGGTTCAAATCCAGTCTCAGACACTTAATAATTACCTAGCTGTATGACCTTGGGCAAGCCACTTAACTCCATTTGCCTTGCAAAAAAAAAACCTAAAAAAAAAGATTGATGTACCATATAATATATCCTTGAATTAAGTTTGAAGTTCAATAGGTTACTACTTTCTATTTAGATCAGACTACTTAAATTGTTTATATATAGAACACTAATATAACTAATTTGCTTAGAAGGAAAATAATTCATCTACATAATATCTACTTCTCACTACAAAATCAATTTTTATAGTTGAATTAATGAATTGCTTAAAGTTACAGTAAATATATTATTCTACTTTATATATATGTAAAAACATTTTTTAGTCATGGAAGGGAGAAACTTTCAGTTTTTATTAAATATGTTTCTCATTCCTGAACATATATGTCAGACTGCTTGCCTTCCCAATGGATTGAGAAATGACTAGAGGGGGAGCAAAGAATTTTTTTTCAAAAACTAGTGTATAAAAATAGTCTTTTATTGAGGGGGGGGCCCAAATCCATCACTTATGTAAACCCTTTTGTAAGTTTGAATTCCTCTAGTCTTAACATGATGAGGTGGAAAGATGTAATAAAACTGTAGGGAAAAGAAAGTAGAGTAGGAACCAGGATTACTGACTTCTAATTACAATTCTGTCCCTTACTAGCTGCAAAATATTGATCACTTTTGTTTTTTACTTCAGTCAGTTGACTCTGTATCCCTATGCAAACAATCCCTACACACACACACACACACACACACACACACACACACACACACAAACACTCTCAAAAATACATACAACTGGCAAAAAAATCACATCTGCTTATGCATACAACTCTACTTACTTGTAGTACTAGGAGGGAAGTACATTTCATCAACTTTTCTCTAGAATTTAGAATTTTTACTCCAATTAATTTGATGTCTTCAGTTTCTTTCTCCTCAAAAGGAGAATTGTACTATTTGATCTCTAAGGTCCTTTCTATCTCTGATGTGCTAGGATGCTATTCACCATTCACCAAATGAAAATTCATGCACTTAAAACTTCCTTCTCTACCCTCTTTCCCATGAGGAGAGACTGAGTTATAATATGATAAAATATGTTCTGAGTAAGGAAAAATTACCTCAGTGCGTAGGAAGAAATAATACAGACAGAAATTCTCCAAGAGGTGATATGGAAAATATGAGTTGATCGCTGATTCGTTTTACCCAGGCATGCTCTAGAACAAGCTTTTCAGTATTTCTGGATTCCCATGTATCTAATTTTTATAAACACAAGAAAGAAATCCGAGATCAGTATGAAATGAGGAGCAAATGCCATTCTCATCAAAAGACAAAAATAAAACTTGTTAAAAAAGATAAAGTGAATTGACTGAAAAAGCTTGAATGCTGTCTACTATTAGTAACTCTACCACTTGTTTCCAAAGTCTAATTTGTCAAATTGGAAGTCACAGAAAAATAGTGTGTATTAATTTATTTCATGCTATTTGCTTTTTACAATAAAGGGAAACCTATAAAGGTAAGATTATATTATATTTCCATCACTGATTTGAACCCACTCAAACAACTTGATTCTACTAGGTTGAGTTCACCCATTCATATATTAATATTTATGGTTTTAGCTCACTCCACATAGAGGGCAATTCAGTTTAATTTTGTTAAATTTATTTAAAATCAGTCTAATTTAATTAACATTTGAGTACCTTCTATATGCCAAGTAAATTTAAACAATTAATTCAATTTAAACATTCATTAAACACCTACTATATATAAGGCAGCAGAAAATATAAAACTTAGCTAATATTTAGATCCTTTTTCATTCATGAAATATAAAGCAGTTGATCAACAAACATTTATTAAGTACTTTTTATTAAGCACCAAACACTATGCTACTCATTGAAGATATAAAGAACAAAAGAAAACCATTCTTATCTTCTGTAGGAGTATACATATACATATGTGTGTTTGTAAATATGCATATTATATGTATAATATGTACATACAAAATAGACACAAGGAAATGGGGGCAGGGCTAGCAACTATATGAGGTTTCTGTAGGAGTTGGTATATGAATTTTCACTTTAAAAAAAAACTAAGGATCCCATCATTCAGGGTGAGGAATGAGTACATTCTAGATATCAAGTTTGAGGTGTAATTTGGGTGTAGAGAATAGAAGGAACAATTTTTCTGGACTGGTGACTCTCATACTGTAGTATATAGGCCCCTAGAGGTTCCTAAGTCTTTTTCAAGGCATCTTCAAGGTCAAAACTATTTTCATAATAATATCTGATTTGTATTATATTAAATATTGATAGATGTAATTCATCTTCAATTCAATTCAATAAATATTTATTAAGTATATACTGCCAGAAACTGTTCTAAATCCTGGAGATACAATAAGAGACAAAAGATAGTCTCTGACTTCAAGGAGCTTACAATCTAATAGGGGAGACTATATGCAAATATATATACAAAGCATTGTATGGGATGAATAGAAAATAATTAAAAGGACAAAATCTCTTGAATTAAGACAGATTAGGGAAGGTTTTTTGTAAAAGGTGGAATTTGAGTTGGAATTGAAAGAAATCCATAGAAGTCAGTTGTCTAAGCAGAGGTGTGGGAAAATGTTCCAGACAAGAGCACCAGTCCAAAAAAAAAAATACCTGGGTTGAGAGATAGTGTCTTGTTCATGGAAAAGCCAGGGGACCAATGTCCCTGGATCAAAGAATATGTGTCAGTGAGTAAGAAGACTGGACAGGTAGGAGGGGGTTAGTTTGAGAAAGACTTTGAATATCCAACAGACCATTTTCTATTTGCTCTTGAAGGCAATAGGAAATATCTAGAATTTATTGAGTGGGTATGTGTGTGTGCATAACATGATCAAACCTATATTTTAGTAAATTTACTTTTGTGGCCAAATGGAGAATGATTTGGAATGGGGAGATACTTTGGTAGGATAGATCCAATTAGCAGACTATTGTAATAATCCAGGTGGGAGGTGCTCAGGAACTACACTAAAGTAGTGGGAGTGTCCAAAGAGAGATGTTGCAAATGTGAAATCAGCAGGTCTTAGCAACAACTTGGATATGTAGGATAAGAGATAGTGATGACTTCAGGATGACTCCAGGTTACAAGTCTGAGGACTTGGAGGATGGTGTTGTTCTCTATAGCAATAAGGAAGATAGGAGATGAGGGTTTCGGGGAAAGATAATGAATTCTGTTTTGAGCATAATAACTTTAACAAATCTACTGGACATACAGTTTGAGATGTCTGAAAGGCAGTTGAAGATGTGAAATTAGAAGTCAGGAGAGATTATAGCAGATCTGAGATAGATTTGAATCATCAGGAAAAAGTTGTAACATGGGAGCAATGACACTAAATTAAATAGTATAGAGGGATAAGAGAAAAGGATGTAGAAAAGCACCCTGAAAGATACCATGGAGAAGGATATAACAAAGGAGATCTTGCAAAGTATGGTTACATAGGTAGGAGGAAAACCAGGACTAAAAAGTGTCTAGAAAAATCTAGAGAAGAGAATATAAAGGAAAAGAGACATCAACACTATCAAAAGCTCCCAAGATGTAAAAGATAATTTGATAATTAGGAAATCATTAATAACTTTGAAAGTGGAAAGATAACATTGGAAGAAGGACTTTAAGGGATTAAGAAGAGAGTGAAAAGGGAGAAAACGGAGATACCTATTGTAGATGAATTTTAGAGGAGTTTATTATGAAAGGCAGAAGAGATATAGAATAATAGAGGTGATAGAAATGTTAAGTGAGAATGTTTTCAGCATAGAGGAGAAATGGACATTAGTAGGCAGTGGAAATGGGTTAATAGAGAGGGGGAAAAATTGAAAAAAGAGGAAAAAAGCTTCAATGACAGAGATCAGTCTGTTGAAAGAGATGGGATAGAATGAGATCACTTGAACCAGTAGTGGGGTTAACCTTGGTAAGGAGTAAGACCACTTCATTATGTGAGACAGAGGTGAAGAAGGAAAAAGTGACAGAAAGTACTTGAGTGATAGTAGATTAGGAAAGAAGGAAAAGAGAGAGTTCATGACAAATAGCTTCAATAACCTAAAAGCTAAACAAAAGCTCTTTGTGGGGTGGAGGAAGATAATTTTTAAGAGCATAAAAGGTCCTGATATCAAAAATTTGAAAACTTTTTGTCTAGGACAAAGAATGAGTGAAGGGGAGGGAGTACTAAAACTGGAAAGATAGATTGGAATTAGGTTTTAAAGGAAATTTAATTTCAGACAAGAGTTTTTATTTAATCTTTGAGATAAGAAGGAGCCTCTGCAGTTTTTTTTAACAAGGTAGTAACATTGTCAGACTTAAGGAAAAGCAATTTGGCAACTGTGTGGAGTCAGTAAGGCAGAGAAAGAATTGAGATATATCATTCAGGAGGCTATTGTAATAGTTCAAGTGAGAACTAATATGGGTCTGACCTAGATTTGTGATCACAGGAATAGAGAGAAGGGTAAGGATATGAAGGACAGAAGTGACAAAACTTTGCAATTGTTATATATGAGATGACAAAATTGTAATTGCTATTGTTTTTGCTTTTTCCTTGTTTTTCTGTTATGTCTTATCTTGATTTGATTTACATGAGACAGAGGTGCACAATCATCAACTTCTCTCTCTCTCTCTCTCTCTCTCTCTCTCTCTCTCTCTCTCTCTCTCTCCCTTCCTCCCTCCCTCCCTCCCTGAGTTTTTGAAGTCCAGTAGCAAGAGGAAAGTTAAGATGGTCCAGGATGCAATGGATGACCTTGGTGTCTTTGATATTTGACCAAGCTCTAAGAACTCCACAGTGCCTGCTTCAGCCACCTTTATGGCCATTGGAACAAATTGTTTTCATCTGCCCATTCCACCAGCTAAAGTCTTCCTATGTTTGGGATAGGATCACCTTAACTTAGTGACAGGTTTGAGGCTAGTCAGTTACTCTCAACCTGGTTTAGACTATCTACCAAGAAAGTTTTACTGGGGTGTGACTTTCATACATGAAACAGCTTTTGGGAGCCACAAATGAGATTTGGATGGGTCAGATGGACATCAAGTTAGATGAGCAACCCTGTAAAGGACTTAACAAACTCTCATACCAAGATGCTACTCCTCCTGAATACCCCATACATCCTGAATGAATGTAGAGAGTTGAGGATCATGCCAAGTTGTGAATCAGGTATCTGAATCATGTTGGTACTCTTCATGTGACTAAAGAAATTAAGAAGAGGATTTGATTTGCATTAGTGTTCCCTTAGGTCTTTCACTATACATATATCTGTAAGGAAAAGTAGCAGTATACTTCTAATCTCCAAGGAAATAAGGAGTTTCTGAGTGGTATTAATCTAGATGTTTAAAAACTTACTTCATTTTACCTCCTTTTACAAAATCTAAATTTGGATTATAGAAGATTTAAAAATACCCCTGCACAAGCAACCTTAGCTGAAACAAAGTATGGCATTGATTAAGGGTGTTGTAGTGGGAGGATTGGTCCACTTCTGACTGATAGAGTAAATTATTACCAATGCTAGAATAACAAGCTATGATTATAGGACTCAAGGTTAACCACACTTGAGTGAGTTAAACTATTTATTTAGCTATGGGTTGCATCTCCAAGTGAATATGCGATAGAGGCAAGAAGGCACTAAGATGGAATCGTATATACTTAGGTTCTAGTCCTAGTTCTGCAATTAGTGAATTAGATGAGACCATGGGCAAGACACTGATTCACTGACTGATTTCATGAAGTCTACTATTATTAGGTGGGGCCAGGACAGTTACAACTTTTTAGTAGGCTGCTATTCTGTTCATTCTCTGCTTCCATCTAGAAAACTATAACCATCTTGTAAATGTCAGAATGAGATTTCTAGTAGTCTACCCCTATTTATGAGATTTTGTCATCATGCACATAATAAGCATCATCAGGAAAAGCATAGACTTTATTAGCATGCACATATAATAATTGATTAAATATCTGCAATTCATTATGTCTAGACTACACAAGGAATAATATACTTTCTATGCCTCTGAGGGAGATGTAATATGAGAAATAAAGGAAACAAAAGCCTTTCCTCTTTTCATAATAAAAACTCGTGATTTATCCATTTAACTTCTTTAGAGCACAACACTTTTCATATGTCACATGCCTGAGAATACTTTTATAAAAATTATTTTAATTGCTTGTAAAGATTGTTTTCAACATTCATTTTATATAAGATTCTGAGTTTCACATTTTTCTCCTTCCCTTTCCTTCTCTCCCACTCCCCATTACACCAAATAATCTGACTTAGGTTATTCATGCACAATCAATTAGACATATTTTTATATTAGTCATGTTGTGAAAGAATAATCAAAGAAAAGGGGAAAAATGAGAAAGAAAAGAACATAGAATAAATTTTTTAAAGTGAAAATATTATACTTTTGTCTGCATTCAGGCTCCATAGGTCTTTGTCTAGATGTGGATGACATTTTTCATTAAGATGTAATGAAATCATAGAGAGTTGAGTATCATACCAAGTTGTGAATCAGGTATCTAAATCATGTTGGTACTCTTCATGTGACTAAAGAAATTAAGAAGGGGTAGCTAGGTGGCATAGTGGATAAAGCACCAGCCTTGGAGTCATGAGTACCTGGGTTCAAATCCAGTCTCAGACACTTAATAATTACCTAGCTGTGTGGCCTTGGGTAAGCCACTTAACCCCATTTGCCTTGCAAAAACCTAAAAACAAAAACAAAAAAGAAATTAAGAAGAGAATTTAGTTTGAATTAGTGTTCCCTTAGGTCTTTCACTTTGCATTTACCTTTAAAGAAAAATACATACTTCTAATCTCCAAGTACATAAGGGGTATTATTGAGTTTATTGTTGAGAAAAACTAAGTCTATCTTAGTTGATCATCATATAATGCTGCAATGGTTCTGTTGATTTCACTCAGCATCATATAAGTCTTTCCTGATTTCTTATAGAAGAATTCTTATAGAAGAATAATATTCCACCACATTCATAAACCACAACTTGTTCAACAATTCCTTAATTGATAGACCTCTCTTCAATTTTCAATACTTTGCCATTACAAAAAAAACCATTATAAATGTGGAATTATGCCCAATGGCAAAAAAAAACTGTGTATACCTTTGATCCAGGAATACTACTACTGGGTCTGTATCCTGAAGAGGTCATGAAAAGGGGCAAAAATCCCACATGTACAAAATATTCACAACAGATCTTTTTTGTAGTGGCAAAGTATGAAAACTGAGGAGATACCCATCAACTAGGGAATGACTGAACAAATTTTGATATGTGTTTGTTATGAAACACTACTGTTCTAGAAGAAATGATGAAGGATGGAATTTCAGAAAAATCTGGAAAGACTTGCATGAATTGATGCTGAATGAAATGAGCAGAACTAGAAGAGCATTTTACACACTAACAAAAACATGGGGTGATGATCAATCATGATGGACTTGTACATCCCATCAGTGTAATAATCAGGGATAATTTTAGGGGATTTATGATAGAGAATACCTTCTGAATCCAGAGAAGGAACTGTGGAGTATAAATGAAGACCAAAACTTATCTTCAATTTGTAAAAGTTATCTTATGTATTATGTAATTTTGTTATCTCTAATGTTTTCTTTCTTCTTTTTGGATCTGATTCTTTTCTTTTTATAATAGGGAATATATTTATTTGCAAAATCATGAAAATAGAATGTATAAAATGTACATATTGTTTGAAATTGTATGTTCAGATTCCAATGGCTCTGTCTCTGGGATGAGTTGCCTTCTTTATTATAAGTCCACAAGAGAAGTTGCTTCAATATCTTTTCCCACAAACATTATATTTCCCTCTGTTCTATTCTTTCCCACTCTCATTTATTCTATTCTCTCTTTCCTTTAGCCCTATCCCTGATCAGAAGTGTATTGTATCTGATTACCCTCTCCCATGATCTTCCTTCTCTTCTATCACCTACTCCCCCTCTCTCCTCCCATTCCCCCTTCTCTCATCACTTTCCTCTCATTTTTCTCTAGGGTAAGATGGATTTCTATACCCTATTAAGTGTGTATGTTATGTCTTCTCTGAGACATTTCTGATAAGAATGAAAGCTCGCTCATACCCCCCCTTGCCTTCCTTCATTCCACTCCATTACAAAAGCTTTTTCTTGACCCTTATGTGGAATATCTTAGCCCATTCTACCTCTCCTTTTCCTTCTTCCCAGTACTTTCCTTTATTGTTCATTGACTCCATCTGTATACTATATCATACCATTAAATTCAATTCCCTTCAGTGCCTTATATATGCTCCTTCTTGCTACTCTTATATATAAGAAGGTTCATATGAGTTATCAGTATCTTCTACACATGTAGGAATACATGAAATTCAACATTATTACATTTTTCATAATTAGTCCCTCTCTATGCTTTCCCTGAGTACTGTACTTGGAGATCAAACTTTCTGTTCTGCTCTGGCCATTTTAACAGGAAAGTCTGAGAGTTCCCTATTTCATTAAACATCCATCTTTTCCCCTGAAAGAGGTTCTTCAGTTTTGCAGAGTAATGGATTCTCAGTTATAAACCAACCTCTTTTGCCTTCTGGAATATCACATTCCAAGCCTTATGAGCCCTTAATGTAGACACTGCCAAAAATTTGTAATCCTGACCATAGAGCCATGGTAGTTGTGTTGTTTGTAACGGGCAACTTTTAGTATTTTCTCTTTGAATAGGAAGTTTTGGAATTTGGCTATAATATTCCTGGGAGTTTTTCTTTTGAGTTCTCTTTCAGGAGGTGATTGATGAATTCCCTCAATTTCTATTTTATCCTCTACTTCTAGGATCTCAGGGAAATTTTGCTGTATTGTTTCTTGAAAAATGAAGTCTTGGGGGCAGCTAGGTGTTGTAGTGGATAAAGCACTGGCCCTGAAGTCAGGAGTACCTGGGTTCAAATCCGGTCTCAGACACTTAATAATTACCTAGCTGTGTAGCCTTGGGCAAGCCACTTAACCCCATTTGCCTTGCAAAAACCTAAAAAAAATGAAGTCTAAACTCTTTTCCTAGTCATGACTTTCAAGTAGACCAATAGTTTTTAAATTATCTCTTCTGGATCTTTTTTTCTAGGTCAATTGTTTTTTTCCAATGAGATATTTCACATTTTATTCCAAGTTTTTGTTCTTTTGATATCATGTTATTATTTCTTGATTTCTCACAAAGTCATCAGTTTCCTTTAGTTCCATGCTGTATCTGAAGGAGTTATTTCCTTCAGAGAGCTTTTTTTAATCTCCTTTTTCCATTGACCAATTCTGCCTTTTGAGACATTCTTCTCCTCATTTGCCTTTTGGGTTGTTTTCTCTATTTGGTCTTAATTGGTTTTTAACATGTTATTTTCTGCAGTTTTTTTTTGTATTTCTTTCACCTAACTGATGACTTGGTTTTCATGATTTACCTGCATCACTCTTATTTCTCTTCTCAATTTTCCCTCTACCTTCCTTACTTGTTTTACAAAGTCTTTTTTTGAGCTCATCCATAGCCTGAGCCCATTTCCTAGTTCTCTTGAAGGCTTTGGATACAGGAGCTTGAACTTTATTGTCTTCAGTGTATGTATTTTTATCCTCCATGGAACCAAAGTAATTTTGTATGGTCAGATTCTTCTTTTTCTTTTGTTTGTTCATTTCCTCAGTCTGTGACTGATTTACCACACTTTCAAGGCTTTGGGGTTTTTTTGGGATACCCCACACAAGGACCTTAATTCCTCCAAGGTCTTATGAGAGGCTCTGACTGCTCTCCTGACCTGGATGACCAAAGGCTCTCCTCTTTGCCCTGGAGCTGTGAGGAGAGTCCCTGCTCTGCTATGGTGGTATGAGGGGTCCAATCTGCAAAGCATCTGAGTGTGGTCAAAGAGAAGAGTCCTGACCCAGGGAAAGTAGAGAGAACTCTGCACTTTTCCCCACCCCCTTTCTGTCTATGGGCTGAGTGCTCTGTAGGTGCTGGGTGACTGTCAATTCCCATTGCAGGTTCTCACTGCAGACCTGCTCCGAGGTCAGTGCTCTGCACTTTTTCTCGTGCTGCAGAGTTCTCTCACCATCCTTTCAAACCAAGCCATGGACCCAGGCACTCCCAGGGACCCTGACACCCCTTGGACTGTTCCTGTAATACTGGAGTTGGTTTGCTCTGGCCCAGCTACACTGTGGTGTGGCTGCAGTGTGGCTGCTCTTTCCACTCCTTGGTCCCAAGGCAACAGATTTTTCCTTCTAAGTTGTGCTGGTCTGGGAAATTGTATGATTCAATCTTTCTGTGGGTTCTGCCCCTCTAAATTTTGGCTAGAATCATAATTTGGGGAACAAGTTTCCAGGAATTCCTGCCTTCAGGCCACCATTTTGGCTTTGCCCCTGGATCTGATTCTTTTTTCACAATATGTTCAAATGAGATCTATGCTTATCATAGTTGCAAATATAAATCCTATATCAAATTGCCTTCTGTTGGGGGAAAGGGGGAGGAAAGGGAGGGAGACAGAAAAAAACATAAAACAAAATCTTGCAAAAAAAATTATTGGTAGAAACTACCATTGTATGTAATTGGAAAAACAAATAAAATATTTATATAATAGAAGAAAAAGAAAAAAAGAGCTGCTATAAGTATTTTTCAACATGGGGGGGTCCTTTTCCCTTTTGCTGATGTCTTTGGGATGCAGATCTAGTAATGGTATTGCTGTATCAAAGAGTATGTTCAGTTTTGTAGTTCTTTGGGAAAAGGTCCAAATTGCTCTCAGAATGGTTAGATCAGTTCATAGCTCCAACAACAATGTATTAGTGGCTTCACTGTCATAGAAGGAGATAAATAAACTCTTCAATAAATCTTTAGAAGACTTCACTCAGTAGCTTTACTGTATTCTGGTTTCCAATAAATAACTCAGATGAGTATAATATCAATCTTAGAATTAGTCCTCTAATTTAAAAAATGCCCTTCTAATGATATTGAATATATAGCTATAACCATTTTCCCCATAATTTTTTCTTACTATATATCCTCGTCTTTATAAAATCAATTAAAAGATGGTCACTACTTACTAGAAATATGTTTCAACTCTTTTGATTAAACTGAAACTTCTGGATTATGATGTGTTATAATATATAAATGATACATTTATGTATATAATACATATAATATTTAATTATAACAAATAATACTTTCACCATTATTTGCAAATGAGGTTTGTGATCCCACAGTGGTCCCATTCAGGCACAAAATTTTGTCTTGTCTGAATATGGTACAGATAGAACTATGTATAGTTATGTTCTAGTTTAGATAGGACCTTCAGCTGTTTCCAAAACAAGCTACCTGTTCTACTAATTTGTTTGAATTCTCAGAAAAAAATTGTTTTAATTAATAGTTTGAGAAACATACATATTTTTTTCATTATGCATGTATTATATAGCTCAAATGATATGAAGACTCATCATTTATTTAATTTCATCAATATAATTGAATAAGTAGGGTGATAAAATGAAACACCTACTTCCATTTATGCCAGATAGACGCTTTCAGAATTTCATAAGAATCAAGAGAAAACAGTAAGATTTTATATATTTTATGTTTATAAATATATATTATATGATACTAATTATACATGGTATATATTATAAGATTTTATAAAGTTATATATATATGTGTGTGTGTGTGTGTGTGTGTGTGTGTGTGTGTGTGTTTACAATTCCCTTCCTTTTTTTTCAAACACTATCTCACTAGCATCTTTTCTTTTCAATTCTGGTTTAGGTGGACAAGAACTCTTGCCCATGGATGATTTCTCTTTCTGATGTTGTTTCTTCTTTGAATGCATCAAGACCTTTTTCAATAGTAATGGATGGGGACAACAAAACAAATTCTACTGACTTTTTCCTCATGGGATTCTTTAGCCACAATGTAGCCTCAGGTCTCATTTTTATCATCATCCTCATCATCTTCTTTATTGCCTTGATGGCTAATGGTGTCATGATTTTCTTGATCAATATAGATACTTGCCTCCACACACCTATGTATTTCCTACTCAGTCATCTCTCTTTCATTGACATCATATATATCACCACAATAGTTCCCAAAATGCTGGTGGATTACTTTTCAGGTCAAGGAACTATTTCTTTTGTGGCTTGTACTGCTCAATATTTTCTCTATCAAACTTTTGTCGGAGCTGAATTTTTCCTGCTGGGGCTCATGGCCTATGACCGCTATGTAGCTATCTGCTACCCTTTACGCTATCCTGTTCTCATGAGTAGACAGATTTGTATCATAATACTGGTCAGCTCTTGGTTCGGGGGTTCTTTGGACAGTTTTCTTCTCACCCCTATCACAATGAGGCTTCCATTCTGTGCTTCCCACAAGATCAATCACTTTTTCTGCGAGGCACCCACTATGCTGAGGTTAGCATGTGGTGACAAAGCTATCTATGAGATGGTGATGTATATTTGCTGTGTTATGATGTTGCTAATCCCCTTTTCTGTAGTCATCACCTCCTACACTAAGATCCTCATCACTGTGCATCATATGAATTCAGCAGAAGGAAGAAAGAAAGCCTTAACCACCTGTTCTTCCCATATAATAGTGGTGACTTTATTCTATGGGGCAGCCTTATATACCTATATGCTGCCCCAATCCTACCACACCCCAGTCAAGGATAAAATATTTTCTGCCTTCTACACCATCCTCACACCCATGATTAATCCCATCATTTATAGTCTGAGGAATAAAGATGTAACTGGAGCCATGAAGAGGGCACTGGGGAAGTGCAAAAGGATATCTAGGGAAACTGGTGATGAATCCTAACAATCCAGATCCAAATCTAAATGGGGCAATAAGGTGGCATAATGGACAGAGTGTTAGATCTGAGTTTAAATCCAACCTCAGACATTTACTAGCTGAATGACTCTGGAGCCAGTCACTTAAACTATGTTTTCTTCAGTTTCTTCCACTACAAAATGGGAATCATAGTAACACCTACTTCATAGAATTGTGAAGAACAAATGTGATAATATCTGTTAAAAAATGCTTAGTATAAGTGACTACTGGCACATAGTAGTCACTTCATAAATACTTCTTCCTTTCCTCTCCTGGTATCCTTCTGTATGAGTTGAGAATCAGGCAGAGGGACCCAGATAATGCTGATTTTAAAAATACATAAATTTGTTTCTCCCAGCTATGGAAAGGTGAACAGACAAAAGTGGTATCAAAATACAGCATTCTAGTGTGTTTTGATTTTCATAGCACTATGATCTTTAATTATACACTTGACAAGTTAAGGGGGAAAATTCTCAATTTTGTGATTTTGTGTAAGTATACACTAGTTTTTCCCCAATGTATTTTTCATGTTGTTGACCTATTTACAAAAATGTATTAAGAATTTGTATGGAAATAGAGAATGAACTTAATAGTTACCTGATGAGAGCAACATCATGATGCATTAGAAAGAACACTAAATTTGACTTCAGTAGAATTAGTTTCAAGCCAGTTCTTTCATTTTTCTAGTTATGCAAACTATGGGAAAATTATTTCATCTCTTTGAACTTCATTATTCCCTTGAATAAAATAAGAATATTCAGTGTTGTGAGAATTAATTTGTCTAAGCAATAATTTTGATATGACTTCATTTTATGATACTAATAATCACATGTGCCTTCTTTTGCTAACACTAGCTGACTCATAATGTCTGACCTTGACCATATAAAATTACATTGAATTGATTTGCCACCTTTAGTTAATTTTCTGTTGAATGAGTACTGAATTTCATGTCATAATCATGTATTTCATTGTTCTCTTTTGCCATACTTTTAATTATGTGATTTTAAAGAATGAATATTACTTAAAGGAAATATGAAAAATTTATTGCTCTTAAAGATTAGATTTCAAGGGTTATTAGAAATACTGAATCAGTTGCTGGTGTGGGAAAAAAAGAATTTAAAGAATCATTGGAGACCACAATGGTCAGGATAAGTCACATTGAAGTGCAAAACAAATTGGTTAAAAAAAGAACAACAAAAATTAGAACTGATGAATTATTGCATAATGAATCCTTAGAAAATAAGCAAGGACCTTTGTGGGGGCGGAGGAGACCTGGGACCTATTTTGATTATTACTGATTCTTCTGTAGTGAAATGTAGTGTTCTTGCAGTTGGAAGAACAGTAAGAAGTCCAGTAAAAAAAAGCTGCTAACCATTACAATGAAGAAAAAAATTCTTGCCATGACCAAAGAAGGGACTGTTGGTAGTTGGAAAAAGATAATTATTATTGAAAGTCACTTTTTCATTCAAGGGTATACTAAAGCTATTGTCAGAAGTGTATGGGATTTGAGGTTCTGTAATGTTCTTCTTGTTTGCAATATGCTTGAGAGTCAAGCATCTGCACTGCATCTGCCTTTATTACTGCATTTCCTTACCATTTATTCCCACACTTGAATGCTACCTCCTTGTGTCTAATGATCATACTAATAGAAGATAGAACTGTACTCTGGAGGATCAGCCACTTCTGTAGTTGAACCTGATCACATGGAGTTGGGGGCACACTGTTCTCTATGATATCACTCCTGCCCAACAACTAAATTTTCCTAGGTAACAAGATGCCTAAATAGAGTTCTGATAGATGATGCATGGTAGACATAATCTTCCCAATCTTCTAGCTCAGAATAGGAAGCTAAGCAAATATAACCATCATATGGAAGTCCTCTAAAGATTTGCATGGATATATGGATTGTGAGAGAATTCAGGTACCTTCTTGACACTGAAAAGCATGTTGTGAAAAAGAGACAGTAAGATTAATTTGTGAAAATTCAAAGAGAAACCTTTGTGTACTACTAGGGACACTGGCATGATTTGGTAATAAAGAAACTGATAAAATTTACTGTATTTCATTGGCTACCAATATTGGATTTGTGATGATAGTGCCAAAGATTCCTAAATTTGTTGACTACAATGGGAAGAGCATTAGAGTTGGAGTGAGAAAGGCTGAGTTTGAGACCTGCCACCTATCAGGTGAGAAGTTATATAACATTTCTGAACCTAGATATCGTTTTATTTTTTGTTTTTTTGTTTGCAAGGCAGTGGGGTTAAGCGACTTGCCCAAAGTCACACAGTGAAGTAATTATTAAGTGTCTTAGTCCAGGTTTAAACTCAGGGTCTCCTCTCTTTAGGGCCAGTGCTCTAACCACTGTACCACCTAACTGCCCCTAGATATCCTTTCTATAAAATAGGTATAAAAGCATAGAAGATTCTGAGAAGATGGCAGAAAAGGTTAGAAAATTCTAAACTATCCATATTTTCCCTATAAACAAGATAAAAAAGAACATCAGAGGTCATGTAGAATGACAAAAAAAATAAGAATTGGGAAAAACAGTGGTTTTCCTGGGGCAATCTGAGAAGATCTGAAGAATGAAAACAATAAAGATACTGGGACAGAGGTTCAGCTTAAGTGAAGTGTAAACTCCTCCAGGCTAGCTCCCCTGAAAGAACCAGTGATGAATAGAGGAAGTTGTGTTGGGAGGTAGCCTCAGTCTCAATCAAGGGAATTTTTGCCTCCCAAACAATGGGGGGAGTCAAGTGTCAGAGCAGGGAAAAATTGAGGGAACTTCTGATGATAAGGGATGCCAGACCTAGTTGTCCTTCTCAGACATGGTCCTGAGCAAGAAAGAACCAAATTTACTTGGAGAGTGCAGAGGCAGTGGTACTGGATACTGCTGACAGTGGGCACTTATAAGAGTTCTGAAATGTTGGTTTCCAATCTTGACCAGAGGGAAAGTTTATAGCCACTAGAAGCTTCTCAGGGGAGCAAGAGCATTTTGAGCATGGTGTTTCTGAGGGACCCCAACCAGATTCAATAGGGAAAGGAGTGCAGAGGTTGGCCCCAAGACAAAGTTCAAAAAATAACAACAAGACAAGAAGCACCTGAGACCGCAGGCACTACCCCCCCCCAAACCCCAGGACTAGTAAATATAATATCTAGCTGCTAAAAAAGAGAGAGAGAGAGAGAGAAAGAATGAACCCAACCATAGATAATTACTATGGGAGTATATTAGATCAGAGTTCATCTTCAGAGGAGGTTACTGGAGAAATAAAAAAGCCTCTCCTACCTCAAAGATTAATGTTAATGGTCATATACCCAAAAAGAATTCATAGCAGAACCCAAAAAAGACTTTAAAAATCAGAGAGACGGAAGAAATTTTTTTTTTTAAATAAGAAAAACGACTTCTGGCTAAGATGACAGAGAGAAGGCAGGTACAGTTCTAAAGTCTCCTGATCTATTCCCCATCTATCACATGAAACAAACCTCTTGAGAGAAATCTGAACCAGGAAACCCAGAAAGAAAAGCCAGGAGAGGAACATTTACCTCAAGATTTGTCTCCCGCAGCAGCCTTGGCTGAGTACCTGTGGGTGAGTCTGGGCTACAAGGGAAGATCAGCCCAGGATCAGCCAGATTAACAGCTGAATTGGAACCGGGAGTCTGAGGGCCCAAGAGCTGGACCTGCTGGATCAGCGGTGGGGCTGGATGAGGGGGGCTTGGGTCTGGGGGGAAGCAGAGGTGCTGGTGTTGGTGCTGTCCCCCTGGAGCTTGGGGAATGGGCTGCAGGGAGAGGTCTGGTGCAGGAGAGATGCGAACACCATCCCTGGGCTCCTCAGGTCTGAAAAATTCTGAGTCCACGCCTCCACTGCCCTGAGGCCTCCTCCAAAACAAACAATTGCAAACTACTTCTGCCTCAGGCCCAGGAGTGTGAGCAAAAGAACCAGCCCAGCTGAGGAATGACCTCAGGCCAGAGTAAAGCCCACCATTGACTGAAGGCAAAAGAATTCAATAGCTCCAATTCCCTCCCTCAAGCAAAGGGAGAAGGCCTCTCAACCAAGGTCATAGACACCCCAGAGAGGGCAACCAGCTCCTCCTACTGGCCAGCCAGAGAAACTGCACTCAGTAAAGCCTTTAGAGATCCCAAGCCCAGGTGAAACAGCCTCCCCCCCAACTCAAGGTCTTAGCATAATGAAGAAGGGTCAGCATTAAGGTGGATCCATAGAAAAATTCCTGGAAGGGAAAGACCCCAACTCAGGGAGACCTGGAACCTCTGAGGAGAATACAATCTGGTCTCCAGCACAGAAAGACTTCCTTGAAGAAATAAGGAAGGAGCTTAAAAATTTGGGAGAGACAATTAATACCTTGCAACAAGAAAACAAAACATTATAAAGTACAATTGGACAAACACAAAAGGAGAATAAATCTCTCAGATCCTCAAATGAGCAAAAGCAAAAAGAAATTAATTCTCTCAAAACATCAATTGATCAAATGGAAAGGTCTTTCAAAAGTAAAATTGACCAATTGGAAAAGGAGTTGCAAAAGGTTAATGAAGAAAACTCCTCCACCAACAAAAGAACAAAGTCTACAGAAACTAATGACTCCATGAGACAGCAAGAGTCAGTGTCAAACAAAATCAAAAAATAGAAAAAAATAGAAGCAAATGTAAAATACCTCATCAACAAAACCACTGACCTGGAGAATAGATCGAGGAGGGGCAACCTGAAAATTATAGGACTTCCTGAAAACATCGAAGAGAAAAAAAGCCTGGACTTAATATTACAGGATCTAGTGATGGAAAACTGCCCTGACATCATGGAATCGGAGGGCAAAGTAGTTATTGAAAGAGTACATCCAAAAGATCCTAAAAGGAAAACACCAAGGAATGTTGTAGCAAAACTCCAGAACTATCAGATAAAAGAGAAAATCCTGCAAGCAGCCAGAAAGAAACAATTTAAATATCAAGGAGCCACAGTAAGGATCATGCAGGACCTGGCTGTATCAACTTTAAGGGATCGAAGGGCCTGGAACGAGATATTTCGAAGAGCATGGGAGCTTGGAATGCAGCCAAGAATCTACTTTCCTGCAAAGCTGAGCCTTCTCTTCCAGGGAAAAAGATGGACATTTAACGAAATGGAAGAATTCCCAAAATTTCTGATGAAGAGACCAGAGCTAAACAGAAAATTTGGACATCAAATAGGAGGTTCAAGAGACACATGAAAAGGTAAAAAAGGGGGGGCAGTAAAAGGAAAAAAATGCAATCCAGTAAGTAGAAACTGGCTATATCCCAGCATGGGCGGGGGGGAGACTCTCATAAATCCTGAGAAATGTAACTCTAACAGAGAGAATATACCTAGCCAGAAATGATGGACATCCATGAACTATCCATGAGACTGCTATCTAATGGGATGTAACTGGCTTTAACCCCACTTGGGAGAAAGACTCTAATAACTATCAGGAATTTTGACTCTATTCAATAGAATATACTGAACTAGAAGGGACAGACACTCAGAAATTTCTATGACATAGACAGAATGATCTAAAAAAATACACTACCTCCCTAAAAAGGGGGACAGGAAAGAAACGGGAGGAGGGAGGGCATTGAATGGGACAAATCTCATTACACTAAGAGGTACAAAAAACCTATGGTAATAGTGGGGAAGAAGGGAGCAAAGGAGAAACACCTGAATCTTCTTCTCATCAGTCTTGGCTTAAAGTCAACCTACATGTACTCAGTTAACTTATAAAACATCTAACCTTTCAAGTATTAAAAGGGGAAAAGGGGAGGGGGGGCAGAGAAAGGAAAGGGGAGTGGGGGAAATAAGGGGAAATAACAAAAGCAAGGGAAGGAAAACGGAAAAATGGAAAGGGGAAAGAAAGGGGAGGGTGTGATATAGGAGGGCAAACACACTGAAGGGGGTGGTATTCAGAAACAAAATACTGGGGAATATGGATAAAAGGGGGAGAAAGGGGGAAAAATACAAACAGAGGGAAGATAGCACAGAGGGCAATAAAGAATTAGTAATCATAACCTTAAATGTGAATGGGACGAACTCTCCCTTAAAATGTAAGCAAATAGCAGAGTGGATTAAAAACCAGAATCCTACAATATGCTGCTTACAAGAAACTCATCTGAAGCAGAGAGATACATATAGAGTAAAGGTAAAAGGTTGGAGCAAAATATATTTTGCTTCAGCTGAAGTAAAAAAAGCAGGGGTAGCAATCCTTATCTCAGACAAAGAAGCAGCAAAAATAGCGTTAAGAGATAAGGAAGGAAACTTTATCCTCCTAGAAGGTTCCATAGAGAATAAAGTCATTTCAATATTGAATATATATGCACCCAGTGGGACAGCACCCAAATTCTTAGAGGAGAAGATGAAAGAATTACAGGAAGACATAGACAGCAAAACTTTACTAGTGGGAGACCTCAACCTTCCACTATCAGATCTAGATAAAACAAATCATAAAACAAACAAGAAAGAAATTAGGGAGGTAAATAGATTGTCAGAAAAATTAGATATGGTTGACTTATGGAAGAAACTGAATGGGGACAGAAAGGAGTATACCTTTTTCTCTGCAATACATGGAACTTATACAAAAATTGACCATGTACTAGGACATAAAAACCTAATGATCAGCTACAGAAAGGCAGAAATAGTGAATACATCTTTCTCACAATGCAATAAAAGTCATATGCAATACTGGGCCAAGGAGATATAGACCCAGAGCAAATTGGAAACTGAATAACCTCATTTTAAAAAATGAGTGGACCAAAAAACAAATTATAGGAAGAATTAACCATTTTATCCTAGGTAATGATAATAATGAAACAACATACCAAAACCTCTAGGATTCATTCAAAGCAAGTCTCAGGGGATATATTATAGCTCTAAATGCTTATATGAATAAATTGGAGAAAGGAAATCAATGAACTAAACATGCAACTAAAAAAATTAAAGATAGAACAAATCAAAAGTCCCCAATCAAATACCAAATTAGAAATTTTAAAAATTAAAAGAATTAATAAAATCGAAAGCAAAAAAAACTATTGAATTAATAAATAAAACCAAAAGTTGGTATTTTGAAAAAAAACAAATAAAATTAATAAACCTCTGGTCAATTTGATTAAAAAAAGAAAGAAGAAAACCAAATTGCTAGTATTATAAATGAAAAAGGTGAACTCACCACCAATGAGGAGGAAATTAAAGTAATAATTCGAAATTATTTTGCCCAACTCTATGCCAATAAATTTGATAATCTAACTGAAATGGATGAATATTTACAAAAATATAAGTTGCCCAGGTTAAATGAAGAAGAGATGAAATACCTAAACAACCCTATCTCAGAAAAACAAATTTAACAAGCCATTATTGAACTCCCTAAAAAAAATCTCCAGGGCCTGATGGATTCACAAGTGAATTCTACCAAACATTTAAAGAACAATTGGTTCCAATCCTATATAAACTCTTTGGAAAAATAGGGAAAGATGGAACATTGCCTAACTCTTTCTATGAAACCAATATGGTACTGTTACTTAAACCAGGAAGAGTTAAAACAGAGAAAGAAAATTATACACCTATTTCCCTGATGAATATAGATGCAAAAATCCTAAATAAAATCTTAGCAAAACAACTACAAGTCATCACTAGGATAATACATTATGATCAAGTAGGATTTTTTCCAGGAATGCAGGTTTGGTTCAATATTAGGAAAACTGTTAATATACTCAATTATATCAACAACAAACCTATCAGAAATTATATGATCATATCAATAGATGCTGAAAAAGCCTTTGACAAAATACAGCATCCATTCCTATTAAAAACACTAGAGAGTGTAGGAATAAATGGACTGTTCCTTAAAATAATTAGCAGTATCTATCTGAAACCATCAACAAGCATTATATTCAATGGGGAGAGGCTAGAGGCATTCCCAATAAGAGCAGGGGTCAAACAAGGGTGCCCATTATCACCACTACTATTCAATATTGTATTAGAAATGTAAGTATCAGAAATTAGAGAAGAAAAAGAAATTGAAGGAATTAGAATTGGGAAGGAAGAGACAAAACTCTCAGTCTTTGCAGATGACATGATAGTCTACCTAGAGAATGCCAAGAAATCATCTAAAAATCTACTGGAAACAATTAGCAATTTTAGCAAAGTTGCAGGTTATAAAATAAACCCTCATAAATCTTCAACTTTTCTATATATGTCTAGCAAGAAACAGCAGGAAGAGCTAGAAAGAGAAATCCCATTCAAAGTAATCTCAGACAGTGTAAAATATTTGGGAGTCTATTTGCCAAGACAGACTCAGAATCTTTTTGAAAACAATTATAAAACACTTCTCACACAAATTAAATCAGATTTAAAGAACTGGGCAAATATCAACTGCTCATGGATAGGGAGAGCTAATATAATAAAAATGACAATTCTACCAAAACTAAACTATGTATTCAGTGCCCTACCAATCAAAATTCTAAAAAATTACTTTATTGAGTTAGAAAAAAATGTAAGTAAATTCATATGGAGAAATAAAAAGTCAAGAATTGCCAGGAGCTTAATGAAAAAATGAAAACGAAGGTGTCTTAGTACTACCCGATCTAAAATTGTATTATAAAGCATCACTCATCAAAACTGTTTGGTACTGGCTAAGAAATAGAATGGTGGACCAGTGGAATAGACTAGGTGTAAAAGCAGGAGAGGATTATAGTAATCTGCTGTTTGATAAACCCAAAGAGTCAGGCCATTGGGATAAAAACTCCCTCTTTGATAAAAATTGCTGGGAAAATTGGAAGTTAGTATGGAAGAAACTTTGATTAGACCAACACCTCACACCCTTTACCAAGATAAGATCCAAATGGTTACAGGACATAGACATAAAAAACAATACTATAAGCAAATTAGAAGATCAAGAACTAGTTTACCTGTCAGATCTATGGAAAGGGGAACAGTTTATGACTAAGGAAGAGTTGGAGAACATCACTAAAAACCAATTAGATTATTCCAATTACATTAAATTAAAAAGCTTTTGCACAGATAAAACCAATGTAATCAAGATCAAAAGAAAAGTAGTAAATTGGAAAACAATCTTTATAACTAATGATACTGACAAAGGACTCATTCCTAAAATATACAGAGAACTGAGTCATATTTTTAAAACAAAAAGCCATTCCCCAATTGACAAATGGTCAAAAGATATGCAAAGGCAATTTACAGATGAGGAGATCAAAGCAATACATAGCCATATGAAAAAATGCTCTAAATCATTAATTATTAGAGAAATGCAAATTAAAGCTTCTCTGAGGTACCACCTCACACCTCTCAGATTGGCCAGTATGACCAGGAAGGATAATGATCATTGTTGGAAGGGATGTGGGAAATCTGGGACACTATTACACTGTTGGTGGAGCTGTGAACTCATCCAACCCTTCTGGAGAGCTATTTGGAACTATTCCCAAAGGGCAACAAAAATGTGCATACCCTTTGACCCAGCAATACCACTACTGGGTCTATACCCTGAAGAGATGAGGAAAAAGGGTAAAAACATTACTTGTACAAAAATATTTATAGCAGCCCTGTTTGTGGTGGCAAAGAATTGTCCTTCAATTGGGGAATGGCTTAGCAAACTGTGGTATATGTATGTCATGGAACACTATTGTTCTATTAGAAACCAGGAGGGATGGGATTTCAGGGAAACCTGGAGGGATTTGAATGAACTGATGCTGAGTGAGATGAGCAGAACCAGAAAAACACTGTACAGCCTAACAGCAACATGGGAGTGATGTTCAACCTTGAAGGACTTGCTCATTCCATCAGTGCAACAATTGGGAACAATTTTGGGCTGTATGCCATCTGTATCCAGATAAGGAGCTGTGGAGTCTGAACAAAGTACAATGAATATTCCCTTTAATTTGGAAAAAAAAACAGATATCTTATTGCCTGATCTTGTTACCTCAGAATTTTGTTCTCTTTAAGGATATGATTTCTCTCTCATCACACTCAATTTGGATCAAGGTACAACATGGAAACAAAGTGAAGACTGATGGAGTGCTATCTGTGGGGTGGGGGTGGGGGGAGGGAAGCCAGATTGGGGGAAAATTGTAAGACTCAAATAATATCTTTAATAAAAATAAAAAAATAAAAAATAAGAAAAATCCTAGAAAAGAAAGTCAATCAAATGGAAGAGAAAATTCAAAATATTAAGGAAAAAAACCAACTCTTTGCAAATTGGAATTGGACCAGGGAAAGCCAGAAAAGTTAAAAGAGTTCAAGAATAATAAAACAAAATATAAAGAATGAAAAAATAAAGTATGAAACATCCCATATTTGGATAGTTTTAAAAAACTAACATTGGGGGTAGAATTATATATGATGTGATTCTAAAAAATCAAAACTGTGTAGAAAAAGATAAAAAGGTTAATTGTGTCATACAAATGAGGGAGAACTGATACAGAGGAATTAGATGCAGGGGGAAGAGGGGAAGGAGGACTGATAGTTCTGGAACCCAACTCTCATCAGTAAAGATTAAAGGAGGAACAATACATATAAAAATACATATACATATACATATACACATATACATATATATCTAGAAGCATACAAAAGTCTTCTAAACAAAAAAAAAAAAGAAATAAGGGGGACAGGAAGCAGGAGAGATTAAGGGAAGAATTTTTTTTCCTGGAAAATTTTTTTATTGTGGGTGAAGCAGGGTAGCTGGACAGTTTAGATGATTCCAATCTTTTTGGCAACATCTGAAGCATCATAGTCTGGAGAAAGCTGGACATAGGCCTTCTCTCCATCAGGCTGGATCAGCGTGTTCACCTTTGCCACGTCGATGTCATACAACTTCTGCTTGATTTGGTGCTTGTTGACCTTGACATCTTCAATGAAGACTAGGGTTTTATTATCCTCAAACTTTTTCATAGCAGACTCAGTGGTCAAAGGGAGCTTAATGATGGCATAGTGATCAAGCTTGTTTCTCTGAGGGGCAATTTTCCAGGAATATTTGGGTTGCCTTCGAAGTCTTAGTGTCTTGGGTCTCTGGAAGGTGAGGGAAGTTCAGATCTTCTTTTTGTGGCTATGGACACCTTTCAACACCGCCTTCTTGGCCTTCAAGGCCTTGGACTTGGCTTCTGTCTTGGGGGGGACAACCACTTCCTTCTTCACCTTGGGCACCATCTTGGGGAAAAGACAAGGGAAGAATTTTTAAAGGACACATAAAATTCACATAAGGTCTGTGTTAAAGAACAAACAACATATACATTTAGAATGGAAGTCTTCCATCCTCTCATTATTTTCAACATGTATGCTTCAAAGGAGGCAGTGTCTAGACTGTTGCCTTCTTTTATCTCACCAAGGATGCAGAACAAGTGTATTTCACATGTATAGTTGCACTGTCTGGGTGGGAAATTTGCTAGAGGTTCAACCAGATGCACACAGATGTAGGTAGACTTTTTATGATTTCAGGAGGATTTATTTTTACAAATGGATCAATAAAACAACTCATTCATGTCTATTTAACAACAGTAGCCTAATCAAAGAATTATGATGACCCAGACTAACTAGAATAGTCCTCAGCAGAATGAGGAAAGGAGGGAACAACTTTGAGGGCCAACTATCCTTTCCTGTGCTCTGGTCTGTGAATGACCACAAACACCCCTTTTTACCCTGGAACTGTGAGCTGGGCCGCGGCTCCCCTGTGGGAACTCTGGTGTGTTAGTCCCTTTACACTGGGACCAAGACCCAACACTGCATCCTGGATCCAAGTATGTATAAAGCTACCCAATATTAGCAAAGGGGCCCTTGTAATCTAACTTCTCACCAGTTGCCTTAGGTCTGTGGACTGAGAGCTCTGTAAACTGTTGCTGCCAATACAATTTTCCCCAAGGTCTGTTGCTGGCTTGCTGTGGGAAGGTCAGCTGCTACTTGCTGGGGCGTTGCCTTCACTAGATTGTTCTACTTTTATTTCAATGGAATAGACATTTTCTGCCAACCTTCTAAGTTGTCTTAAGCTGGGAAATTGCTTCCTCTCCTCCTCTTGTGAATTATGTCATTTCAGAATTCATTTTGAGTCTTTATTTAAAGTTATTTACAGTACTCAGGCAAATCCTATTATCTGATATCTTGGCATCACTCCCAAAATGAGTATAATTTTACAAGAAAAACAATGGAAATTTAATTTAAAAAAAGGATCCCAAGCATTTCTGAGGAAAAGAGCAGAGCTGTTTAGAAATTTTGAATGGCAAAAACATTTTAAGAGACACTAAAAATTAAAACAGAGTAAAAAATACATGTAAGTCAAGAGAAACATAAAAAGTTAAATATGATTGAGCAATTGTAAAGGACTAAATAAAGATAAACTTTACATTTACATTTTAATATGGGGATAAGATATATGTTCCTTCTGAGGTTTATCATTTTCAGGTATCAGAGGGAATATAATTAGACAAAATATCTGACTGGTCAATTAGTTTTCAAAGGTCCAAGAGTTTTTCTCTTAAACTTTTGAAAAAATTATTTAATATTTTATTTTTTCCTGGTTATATGCAAAAACAATTTGATAAAGGTTGTAAAGGTGTAGTCATGCGAAACATTTCCATATTAGTCATGTTATGAACTCCTTCAGAGTTGTCTTGGATCACAATATTGTTGAAAAAAGTTAAGTCCAAAAAAAAGAAAAAGTTAAGGCTTGCATAGTTGATCATCCTATATTTTTTCTATTATTTTGTACATAGTACATTTCACTTTGCATCAGCTCTTGCAAGTCTTACAAGTTTTTTTCATATTTTCTTATAGCAGACTATCTTTCCATCATAATCAATACCATTATTTGTTTAGCCACTCCCCAGCTGATGAGCATCCCCTCAAATTCTAGTTTCTTGCCATAAGAAAAGAACTTTATATATGTGTGTGTGTGTGTGTATGTATATATATTCTTGAACACATAGATCTTTTTCTTTTTGCTTTTCTTCTCTTTTGAAATACAGACCTATGGGGCAGCTAGGTGGCATAGTGGATAAAGCACTGACCCTGGAGGCAGTAGTACCTGGGTTCAAATCCGGTCTCAGACATTTAATAATTACCTAGCTGTGAGGCCTTGGGCAAGCTACTTAACCCCGTTTGCCTTGCAAAAAAACCTAAAAAAAAAAAGAAAAGAAATACAGACCTAGTAGTGGTATTGCTATGTCAAAGGGTAGGCATGATTTTATAGTTCTTTGGACATAGTTGAAGCATTCACAGCTCTACCAATAATGCATTTATGTCTCATTTTCTCTTCATTTCTAATATTTGTCGTTTTCTTTTTCTGCCCTATCAGCTAAACTAATAGGTAAAAAGGTAGTATCTCAGAATCATTTTAATTTGCATTTCTCTATTCTATAGAGTTAGAATGTTTTTAAAATATAGTTATAGATAGAATTGATAACCTCATTTGAAAACCATTCATCTCTTTTGATCATTTATCAATTGAGAAATGGCTTTTATTTTTATAAATTTGACTCAGACTATGTCTGAGAAATGAGATCTTTATCAGAGAAACTTGCTTTGAAATTTTTTTCACAGTTACAATGCCTAATTATATTCCTCCAGTCCAGCTGCTTATCTATTCTCTCTCTTCTTTCACTCTGTTCCTCCTCAAAAATGTCTTGCTTCTGACTAGCCCCTCCCCCAATCTGCCCTTCCTTTCTCTTATCACCTTCCCTTCCTACTGTCCAGTAGATAAGATAGATTTCTACACACAATTCAGTGTGTATTATTCTCTCTTTGAGCCAATTCTGATGAGAATAAGGTTCAGTCACTCCCCCTAGATCCTCCCTTTTGTTATAGCTTAATGATCTTAAAACGATTGGAAAGGGAGGGGAAGGAAAATATATTGGGGGAAAGTTGGAAAGCTCACTAGGTCATTTTAGTCATTTCAGCCATTTTCTATTTTTCATTTCTTGGCAGAGATACTGGAATCGTCTGTCATTTTCTTCTCCAGCTCATTTTACAGAAGAGAAGACTGTTGTAAAGAGGGTTAAGTGACATGCCCAGAATCACACAGCTAACAAGTGCCTGAGGCTAACTATGCTTAATCATATATATATATACATATATATATATATATATATATATATATATATACATATATATCACTAAATGATAATCCATCTCTTCTGCAGTCTATACCATATTTCCTGTACCTGATCTGTAAGGTCACCTTTATCAGCTACTGGATATTTATATCAAATCTTTCCATATGATTTGAAAATTCCTCTTGCTTTCAAGACCAGAGATGGTATGGACTTGGGAAAATAGAAGGGAGTGCTATGTCTAAAGCAAAAGAGTACAAAACCAAAAGCATAAAAATGGAGCTTCTATAGTGAATCTAGTAGACTGTGAGCTTGAGGTCCATGTATCTCTAACCTCCTACAACTTTGGGGCAGACTGAGAGAAAAAAAACCACTTCCAACTTTGACTTAGGAGAAAGAGTTGTCACTTTCAAAGTCAGTTGCAATCCCTTTTCTCCAGGCCCTAAATAAATATTTGTTCAGCAGATAGCTGAAGGAAAAGAATTCCTTTGGGGGCAGTAGGACATAGGGAAGATAATATAGAAATTCTTTCCATGCAATGTTGGAAGTGTACTTTTGAGTTGTGCTTTTTAACTTTTCATTCTGTTATTTATTCCAGCTGTCTGAGGGAAATATAGGCACTATAAGATGCCATATTGTCTAGCTCACTGCTGAGATCCTTTTTTCAGTAGGGATTTAAATTGGAGAGCCAACTCTCCAAGAGAAGTGGATCTTGAGGACTTGGTCAATGACTTGTCTTAACCTTTCTTATTTTTGGAGAGTATGAATCAGAAGCCACTGGAAAGTGGGTGTATCTGGTTATAGCTACAGGCATGATCTCTGTAGCCTTTCAGTGCATCAATCCATGGAGCCCATCAACAAACTGCCAGCTAGGGCTTTAGAATAATTAGGATAAGGAGAGTATGGATAGGATGGGATTATAGTAACCACTGAGGAAGGAATAAAGAGAATTAGTGACTGGAGAGAGGTGAATTGAGGAAGGGAAGTAAATAAAATCTTTAAGCTAATTTTGTTGTATGTTTAGTTGTTGAATTCTGTGAGATCCAGGAGACTTAAAGCTATTCACAGCATGCAGAAACAAGCACAGTTGAACAAATGGCCTGCAGGGATCTGAACAGGAGGTAATAACTGATAATTTAAGAAGAATCTTATTGGAGAAAGAACTCTGAAGAAGTCCATGGGACAAAGATAGAGTCCACAATAAGCATTTATAAGCACTTTCTTTGGGCCAGTCATCATGCAAAGATCTGAGAAAACTAATACAAGTAATAAGAAAGGTAGTCCTTTCCCTTCTACTGGAGAAGACAGCATTTTAAATAGAGCAGGAAGGACTAGGTGCAGTGGGGTAGAAGGTACCTATGCAACATTTGGAGAAATCTGATGAGATAAGAGCATTATCTGTGAGAGTAACAGAGTGAGAATGGTTGATTTGGGCATTTTCTCAAAACTCAAGTTCTTCAAGGAACTCATCAATTGGGGCAAGGGTCACATGGATAGGGGATATTTTAGAGTGAGAATATTGAAGTAGAGGAAGCATATATCAAAGTGAGAAGTCTGCTGGAGACTGATAGAAAAAATCCAATGTGTTAGAAATCAGTCCAGTAGAAGAGGGAAGGAGTTACTTGCAGGACCCTGGGAAATATAGCTAGAACAAATGGGCTATAGTCCACAGACATAGATTCAGAGCAGTGGATGCCTCCCTGTGATGTCACAAACTAGGGGCCTGGATTCAGGATAGATGTAGGGCCCCCTAGGAAGTAAGTCTTTGTCTTTTATGTACTTAATCTTATTCTAATTTATGTGTCATCCTTTATTAGAGTGTGAGTTCCTTGAGGATGGAGGCTTCTCTGATAATGAACCTCTCCTTATCCAGGTAGGCTTAAACTTGGATATGACTGAACTGACATGGAGCTGACATGACAACTTTTCCCAACTTGTGCTACTATTTTTCCCCCAAGAAAGGGCCATTAGGATCATTTCCATGGCATATGAATAAGAACATGAAGCCCTTGTACTAATAGACCCATAATAATTATTTCTTTAATTGAAATGAATTTCCTTACAACCCCATGAGTCAGACAGTTTAAGTGTTTTTAACTTGATGTATTAAGTGAGAAACTGAGGACTAGAAAGGTTAAGTCATTTACTTAAAATCTAATACTCTTTCCAATATGTCAGGTGCCTCATCACTAAAAAGTAAATTATTCACTTGGAAACTAGATTACTAGAAATTCTTGTGAAAATTGGTATCCTTGGGATTCTTACTTGTTTGCTTCTTCCATAGATTGGCTTTTTTCTTAGGTTAGAGTTATAAAATCATAGAGCATTAGCTCTAGAAGCAATGCTAAAAATCATCTAGTCCAGCTCCTTTATAAGGAAATGGAGGACAGAGGAAGTAATTCATAGATAATTAACTTGATAGAATTTTAGCTAGAAACCAGGTTTTCTGAATTCTTATCTGGTGTTTTTCCAATATATATGGTGCCAGGGCTGCCTACATCATTACAAAGTAAATTTAAGTACTCAGAATACTTAAGTTCTGAGAATACTCAGAATACCATAAGTATTTAAATTTAAATAAATTTAATTTCACTTATTTATTCTAGAAATTAAAGAGTCCTCAAAAATATGAATTTAGGAATTCTTACTCTTTTTATGTCTTGTACCCCTTTGGTATTATCATGAAATATATGGATCTTTTCTAAGAAGGATACTTTAAATGCATAAAGCATGAAATAAAATGTGTAGGACTACAAAGCAAACCAGTTATTTTGAAATGTCAAAATATTTTTTAAAAAGTTGATGGAATCCATGTTAAAGTTAATTGAGTTCACCGGAGTAATCTCACAAATGAGAAAATTTAAATCTGGAGAAGTACAATACTGTTCTCAAGGTCAAAGGATTGATTAATGAGAGATCCCCAAACTAACAACTTCATCCCCGCCTTGATTCTCATCTATTTCACTTTGCTACTTCAGCAAGATTTGCTTTCACAATTATTTCAATTATCATGGCAATAAAAGGAACCAAACTGACATTTTCATTTTTTTAATCAATGTACATGCTTGCATAAACCAGTGTAGCACAAATGGATTGCATCAAATCTAAGAGGTTTCTTTCTTCCATTAAAATGCTAAAAAATAGATGAATCATTTTCCTTTTCACCATTACTCTCAGAAAGAAGCATCAATTCTAATATATTATAAATATTTTTAAAATTTCATCAACAGTTTAGAACATAGGAAAATACCAAAGCACTTTTTTTTAAATCCCTTGTGTTTGTTCTGTAAGATTCATACCCTCAGTATTGTCTGGATTCTGTGAATCAAGTTCTACTTAAATAATGATTAGTCTGTCTAATTGATTCCTTTTGGGATACTTAAGAAAGAAAAGGATTTCTTCCATCAGAAAACTCATTACCATTTAAAGCATGCCAATTGCTCTCAAACTAAATTATTTAAACCCTTCATCTTCCCTCATCATGGCTCTTCAAAGAGCCCATTTTACTAGTCAGACCTAGAAGAAATCATCATTCTCAGATTACCTGTAGTTTTTTCCTTTCTTATGTGTCAAGAGGTGCTTTCTCTTTAGGTTTCTAGAATGCCCATTAGGAAGGTAAGAAACAGGTGTTATTGGTCACATTGTATGAACAGAAATTAGTTGATTTCCTCAAGGTCATAAATCTTTTTATATTTCCCAATAGCACATATTTTGACCACCTTATTGCCATCATAGTATCTTCCTATCCTATCCTTTCTTTTCTAGAGTTTTATTATCTGAATATCTAATATTTAGACAACATCCATACTTATATCACCTCCAAAAGTCTCTAGAGGGGATCCCATTACTATATACAACTTGATTATGAGAAAATTTTCCAAACTATTCTGCATCCTGGGTACTGAAAACTCAAAGACCTGAGTCTCAGGTTCAAATAATCTTGGAATAAAATCTTAACTATTCCCTTACCTCTTTAGCATAGATTTAAAAAAGAGCACTTTCTCTTATCTTTATCATTTAAATGGTTTGATCTGATGTTTAATTAAAGGTTTGCCTTTCTGTTAATGACTTCTTTTTTAGCTATAGAAAAATCTCAATTCTCATTCAACTTCATTCTTAAAGCCATGGAACATTAGAGCTGAAAGAGACCTTAATAAATCTCCTTTTTTTTCGGATTGAGGAAATTGTCATTCAGAGAGCTTCCATGAATTGCTCCAGGATACAGAAATGGTAAGTTGTATTCAATTTTTCAGTTTTTCTCTCTTTTTTGTTTGTTTTTCATATTTGTTAATGTTAGCCATAATCCTTTCTTCTTCAGAGCAATGTTGCCTTTGCATTTCAGAATTATTTTCTTTTGACAAATATTGGCACATTTATAAATAAAAGACATAATAGGGCCTAAGGATTAGGACTATTAACTATTAAGTAATTTCAAGTGTAAATTATACTTTAAATCATATATTTAGTATCTTATAGAGCTTAGCATCCTGAGTTATCAGGTCTTAGGTTTGCATAGTAAGGGATGAAGGAGAAGAGATCTAGAGATACAATAATGGTCAAACAATAAAGGCAACAGTGACCATTTATAGGTAGTGAAATTAAAACTGTGTGATAGTTTGTTGATAACAAACAGAACAATTTCTTTCAGTAACCTGAAGGAAGATCATCCTGTGTTGAAATTAGTCTGAGTCTCAAAATTATTGATGTCATCCTTCATAAAATCATATGTGATCATGATATTGGAGAAGATTAAGACTCTTTCTTCCTTTGATAATAACATGATGCGAAAAATAGACTTAAACAGATTTTTTGGATCAGAAGTCAGAGAAGGGCTGACATGTACTCATAAATTGAATCTTTCTTTTTTGCTTTTTTAATATAAAAATACCTATTACTGTGTTTAACTAAAAATGTAGCAGTATTCTTTGTTCTGTGGTTCTGGAGAATACAATGTTACAGAATATCTAGCTACATGGATAAAAAAAGTAGAATAAATTATTAGAGAAGGATATAGTGATGAGGGTAAAGCTCTGTGACTATAGGCAAATGAAACTATCCTTATCTGGTGAATTACTTAATAATTATGCTGCCTATCTAATTTGGTTATTGTAAAGATCAAATAAATAAATGTGAAGTACTCTAGAGTCTTATGGGTATATGAGTATGAACTTTGGTATGTTTCCTGAATACAAAGAATCACTTTATAACAATATTTTATATTTGTATAGTGTTTATATCTTTTAAAACACTTTTCCTTCAAGTCATTTGATCTTAACAAAAAAAACTTGTGGGATAATTTTTGAAAGATGTAGAAATTAAGATACTCAAAAATTTTTCTATGGTTGTATAATTACTTGTTAAGAAAATAGGAGATATATATATATATATATATATATATATATATATATATATATATATATATATGTATGTAGTATATGTTCTAATTTGTACTTAAAGGTCCTAGACCCTGCTTTGTCTCTATGAATAAAAAATGAAATTTTCTTTCTTTTAAAATAATTGATATCTTTCATTTTAATAGCATTTTTATTCCCAAATAGCATCTTCTTTTTTCCAGAGAAACATTTCCTGTAATAAACAAGAAAAAGCAAAACAGTAAAGTAGTTTGGCAATACTAACATATTGACTCAGTATAATATAATTCAGTCTCTCACACTCATAGTCCTCCACCATTGGAAAGAAAGGAAAGAAACTAATTTTCTTATCTCTTCTTTGGAGCCAACCTTAAGAAAATGGATTTTTCAGTTCTAACACTTTTGTGTCAATCCTAATTGTACTTCTATTTATCTGATAAGTAGTAATATTTTGCATAAATTGCTTTAAGCAAAATATCCTAATTAAAAATGCAGAGCCATGAATGTACTTGAAAATTGATAACATTCTCTCAGACCAATTAAAGGATTGTTGGGATAATAGTGCTGCTGTTACTTATCTGGGATTTTAAATGATTTTGAATTTGTTACAGGTTGTTCCTGACCAACTTTTG